>NC_088252.1:25185963-25516796 GCF_036013445.1 Caloenas nicobarica
CAATATATTTTGGTAGCTCTGCAATAGAATTGACCAGACTCTGAAGATAAACCGACAGGGCTATTTGATCTTTGAAATGAAGTAATTAAGGTCTGTGAACACAGGCTCAGGAATGTATCAACCTGCAAAACCAGCAGTAGGAGAAGATGAAGAAAATAGCATTAAGCTTGAGCTTTTGCATACATTTCTTTTGCTGGGAGTGCTAATCCAACCGAATTAAAAATGAAGCATAGCAGTTTGCAGATAAAATAGCCTGAAATGCGGAGCTGTACAAGTGTCACTTACGGTAGCACTGCTTTCCATCAGCCCCCAGCTCGAAGCCAGGATTACAGACACAGGTGAAGGATCCCGGAGAGTTCACACAACGATGAGCGCACCTGGCGCTCCCTTCTGCACACTCATCAATGTCTACAAAGCAGAGAGAAAGGCAGATACATCCATTTGGATATTAAAATTTAAAAAAAAAATTACTGCTCTACATGCACATGGGCGTATTTCCAAACATCCTCTGAAAAGAGCATCCTGATACTAATCTACAAATGACAGCATCTGATGAATGTAGGAACGCTGAACTCATGACATTATTCTCCAAAATAATCCCTTTTTTCCTAAACACTGAACCTTTCCCCATGAGTATGTTCAACATCAGACATTATATTTACAGTATCAGCCAAAGTAGCTTGTTTATTATTCCTAGAACAAGACCAATAGCAAAAGAAGCCACATGAAAACCTCCAGAAAAAGGTCCTGTCTCCTCGTACCCTAAAATTATCCCTTAGGTCCTCGCAGCCATGACATTTAAATTAATGGAGCAGGAAATATCCGATTATTTCTTGAATGTCAAATAATTTGGATTAAGTGGTGGCTGGGTCTCGGCAGGTAGGATGGAGACAGATCTTCTCTGTCACATCCCTGAATCCTGCAGCTCCTTCCACAGAAGCCCAGCAGGGAGGCACCGACTCTACCAGAGGAGTTTCACCCCACTGGCAAGAAAATAAAGGAGGTGAAGAGCTGTAGGTGGGGAGACTGTTCTTCACCGAGTCATCTGTCAAGCAACCTGTTCCTCAGCTTTACACTCACTAGGCTCACTTTAAAGTTAAATGCCACCAAAGGCATCCATCCTCCTAAAATCTCATTGGAGCATAAAAATACTTTGAAGGAATAATTATTGTGAAAAAAAAAATTAAAAAGCAAAGCAAAACCGTATACTAAATACTGCCGTGAGGGTGCACAGCTGCAGAAAACACCAACCTCTGTGCAAAAACTGGCGTTATCTTGCACATGGCAACCCCCCAACCCACCTCCTGCTCCTTCTCTTGTTCTGACATTTCGCTTGCAAAACACAGCTTATTTACTGCACCGATCCTGGGTCAGTGTCTCGTACATAGGAGAGAACAGTCTGTTGTGCAGCTCCTCGTCTTTTACCACAGCAAACCACTTTCTAACAGTTCTTTTTTCCTCCGTGTGTGCTGTACCCGGTGGTGTACTCATGGCCCCTGTACTTGAACACAAGTAGCTCTATGAATGCAATCAGCCGACTTGCAAAAAGAAGCCCCGGGCAGCGCAACCACCACACAGCGACTCATGAAAATTTCAGGATACATGACAGCTTCTCTGAAGCAGCAATGCAAGTAGCCGCTGTTTAAAATAAAATGGGTTATTTCTCCTTTTCCCGTCATTAATTGTCATTTCGCGAGTGTGTCGGCCAATGCTGTAAATGTTCTTTTCCCTTTTTCTGCTTTTTCAAATAGAAAAATAAAAAGTTGCAAAACTGAACCACGGCCACCATCCTGGATGTGTTTCTCCATATCTTGTAAATACAGCAAATAGCTAAAGCATAACACTTTAGTTGCCCTCCGTCTCCTAACAGCTCGGTTTCCAAAGAGCCAAATACGAGTTCAAATTTTGCAAAAGACACTAAATAATTTCTAGGAGTAAAAACCAGTAATTGTATATCCAGGGTAAGACATAACACAACGATTCAAAAGACTGTTGCCACGAGGTTGGAAAGAAAATTTGTTCCAATATAGAACATGCAAGTTACCTAGTGCTTTAGTTTATACATAAATTAACAGAATTGCCAACATGTATCTGAGATAAAATGAGTGACGTGCTGACCTTAGTATTAAACCCCTTGCTGTTTCCGTTTCTTTATCATCAGTGAAGTGTCTACACTACTTGAAGCTATTTTGATTTTTCAGTAACCTTACTCATGAGTAATCCCAGCCAGAGAAGGGAATGATACTCACAGAAGCAGAATACTTAGGCTAGGAAGCAAGTTAATTTGCAAAGCACCCAGCACCCTCTGTACATAAGACAACAATTTAAGTATTGGCAAAATTTAGGCCAAGTTTCAAATGGAAGAGTTTAAAATTAATGTCTGAATACGTACCCTGATCCGTTGTTAAAAATCTGTGCACCACAAAGACCACAAGTGTTTTTTACTTCATGAAACTCATAAACTATCTAGCTTCCAAGCATCATATTGAAAGAGGAAAGCAGGTACTTTGGTCTCTAATTCCCCTGCATTTCAGCTAAGAAATGCTTTAGATCTTTTCAAAAATCCCAGACTAAATACAGGACTTTGGAATCCAACTTTTTAAGCTTCTCTCTTTGGAAATCTTACAGTTTATGATTTCTTCCTTCACAGTAGTTTCTCCATTAATATGGAAACAGTTCTCCAGCTAAAAAACCCTTTGAATTCTAAATAGGTTTTCAGTGACCTGGTTCAGAGTGTTACTTGAACCAATTTTCCAGGAGCTGTATCTGGGACATTATTTTAAAGGGACCCTACAAGAATAACACTGCAGCATCTACAAATCCATTTGCTAGAAAGCATGATTTAAGAGATCACAGAGTAATTTTCATTCCTAAAATGGTCCTTCAAGACTCTCGACTGACATAAATCTCACCGAGAGAACTGCTGTTTCAGAATGCATATATATATTTGTATAATGTATTCCTTTCCATTCAAAGCTCAGTAAGCCAGAGCACTGATCAATACTTTTCTCCCCAATAAACAGTCCATAGTTTCTTACCTAAACAGGACTTTTTGTCTGCAGAAAGATAATGCCCCGGATGACACTCGCATTTTGCTATTCCTCTCTCATTTTGACAGATTTGTGAGCATCCTCCATTCCCACTTGTGCAGGGGTCTATCACTGAAACCAATTAGAGCACGCTGTCAACTTAAAGGTCACGTTTTTGTCTGAAAATGGTCTTACCTGCCATTGTTACAACTAACAACGAAGATTACTGTAGCTGTAAGAGAATAAAAAAGACCAAAAAATAAAATTGACAGAATTTGGTGTACAGTAAAGCTGTTGTTTTTCTGTACAGTTTTTCTCTCTTACTGGAAGAATTCTTCATACAGCAGAAACAAGGCTTTAAACAGCAGGAGATGGGCTTGTATTACACCTTGGAAGCAGGACAAGAAAAGCACATTTTATTCTTATTTTACTGCAATTAAGCAGATTTCAAGAGCTGCTCTAAACAATAGCAATTAGCACTCCAATATGTGTGAACCCATAAACACATACAATGATGGAGTTCACTGTGGAACAATGTATATTTAAAAGTCTCTGGAGGACATAAATGCTGAAGAGCCCCAAACGACTGCTTTCAGTCTGAAAACATATGACATTCATGTTGTACATCAAGATTTTTTTTTCTTTTTTTGAACAATAACATACCATTTCAACGATAAGCCACTCCAAGAGGCAAGTACTCAGAAACACTATTTATAAAATGTCAGCAGAAGTCTCTACCTCAAAGATTTCACTGTGTTTAATGGGTTTATTTCCGGAACATATACCTGCTGGAAGAATACTGATACATTTGCCCAAATAAAGACTTTGCACACACAAAAATAGACCCATTGGGAATGTTTGAACATGTCTGATTTGGCTTAAGAGCCAGAGATTTCATATCAAAATATTATATTCTGCACAAGGGTTAGGTTTCATTGTGGACTACTAGATACACTAACAGGCTGGTGAATGAAATTACCTAGGCAAATTCAGAGGATGCCTTTATAAATGTGTCCTCTAGAGCTCTGCTTAATTTCAAATAATGTTTTTTTTAAATTTAAGCCTCTTTCATTTCAATTAAAGCTCTGATTCAGTTTTTGCATTTTACTAATTATTGTCTGATTTGAGACATTTGACTGCTATTCCTCACTCGCCCCCAGCCCGATATCTCCTTCACTGGCCGTCTCAAACTCTGTACAAGTCAACTTTTACCAGGGCAGGAGGAAAGTCACCATCAGTTCACCAGCGATGACAGTGGAGTCAGGGTTTCAGTAACCTCTATTCTATATAGCTACTTTAAAATATGGGGTGGTGGGTTTATTTTTTTTGTTTCCTCCAATTTTCACTTTTCCGTGTAGCCAGAGGTATTTTCTGCCACCGTTCAGCAGAGGACATTGCCCCAGAACACCTTCAAATTCCCTCGTTTCACCTCCTGGCATCCCAAGAATGTAAGTATTCCAGGCTGCAGGCTGAGGGTTTGACCTGACAATATTAATAAATAAATAAAATCACTGTTAAGGATGTAGAACTGAAATTTTCTGTTGGACTTCCAGCATGATAGGTTGCAAATAGGTTTCCAAGGGACAGCAGCACTTCATCCTACGTTACACTTTCAAGGCTGACAACTTGTCTCTGCAGTTCAACAATTTCTGCTCTACAAAGTATTTAGCTTCAAGCAAGAGCTCATGTCTTGCTGATATGAAATATTGAGTTATTTGTTGATTTTTTTTTTATTTAGATAAATTAAATCACTATCAAACAGCATCTGTTAAACCTGCACATTATAAAGGTTTTCAGAGCATCTAAAGCTTTAATTTGAGAATGATTATAGCACAGAGTAAAACTAGTAATACTCTGTGACAAGACAATAAGCAAACAACAAATTATAGGGTAGATGTTAGTAAAACATAGTAATTCGAATAAAGATAGCGGCCTTGGAAGTCCTAAGATAAAAGCTTGTACAGGAAAGATCTTCAGGACATAAGGCAACCACCAATTGACTTGTTTTCCACTGATATATCTGTTCCTTCCTGTTATAGGCAGCTTTCAGGAAAACCTAAAAATAACTCATTAGTGTTCTTCTTACTACATTTTTGGCTCTTATTGTTCGATTTAATAACAGTAGAGGATAACTGACTCCATCCTATGAAGCTCTATTCCAAGCCGTTAAACACTACGGCAAAAAAATTTACTGAAACTGTTCCATTTCCTAGATGTCCCAGGACATTCAGCAAATTCATCTGAAAAAGCCAAGGTGATGGGACAGCAGTGACATCCTTGGTGAAGTGTGAGTATGGGCTCTGCATGTGCTGTGGACCTTCCAGACCTTCACTGCAAGGTTGGCAAGAACGGGGTCCTGTTCTCCTGTCCTATCTGCGCAAAGAAAGAGAATTGGGCTGTATCAAGACTTGCTCACAGCAACCATGACTTCACACTGGAGAGACTATATAGTATTCATGGCCACATTATGTTCGTTTGTTCCTGTAAAAATCTTGTCCATTGGCTTAACTAGCACTTTTCTCTCAGATATTTATTCGCTAAGGTATCTATGAGAGAAAAGCATCCTATTCATTCTTCTTCATTTTGCCAGCTGAGCTCCCCTCACGAGACAGATTCTCCTTCCCCTGACCACAGCTGGCCCCCTGGCGGGGTTTGCTATTATCTTTTGATTTACACCACCTTGGACACAGGTAACCAGACATACACGCAAATTCCAGATAAGGTCTCGCCCGCAGACAAAGCTGACCTTGTCCCTTCTCCACTGCTTGGTAATTACTGGCTGGTGATGAACTGCTGCCTTCGGCGAGTGACCGACCCTCATCAGCCCCACGACATGGGGGAGTGTGACCGGCCACAGCTGCCTGGGCGGTGGCAAAACCTCATCAATTAGGGGACCGAGCCTGCTCGTTTTGCTGCTGAGCTGAGCATGAAGTGGCACAAGAAGGTCTGATCTGCTTCATGACAGCCCAAGGGACAACTTCCATCCAACTGGGCATGGCCACACTCAGACCCTGCCGATCCAACCTCTGTCCCACCACAGCACCATGAAAACCACCAAAATGTTTTATGCGGAGGTCCCCAGACCCAGCTGGCTGGGCCAAGGACATCTCGAGGGCCAGAGGCAGCAGAGGAACAGCAAGAGGTTTGGAAAGGGCCCGGAAAACAGCAAAGGAAGATCTTCGATGGTCTCTCCCCACTAACGCTCCCCTTTTCTGACTCTTTTTGACAATTTAGGGACAAAACACAGCCACCCCATGCGAGACAGAGGAGAGGTGAGGGCAGGACTCGGGGAGGCCAACACCAAAGGCCAAGTGCTCTCTGTGCACAGCATGAGCTGGAAGGAAGCTGAACAGCAGGATTTACTTACACTTTCTACACAGCATAAAAAATCTCCGAGCAGAAGAGGAGCCATATGGAAACGGTTTTAGTGACAGGAATTTTAGCGCAATAAATCCAAAAATTTGGCCCTATCTTTCTCTGGCATATTCAAGAGTAGCATGTGTGTGTGCTTGTGTTGGGGAAGGGGGGGGTTGCCTTAAAAACTGATGAATATGTTGACATATACGAGAGAAAAAAAATAACAATCAAACCCAAAGGTAACATTCCTGTTCTGCTTGTGAGAGCGTTTGCTCAGAAACCTGAAGGAAAGAATGAATGAATCAGACTGCGATTAGGAGCAACATAAGCCAAAAGCAGATAAAGAAAAAGCTTTATGTAGAATAAAATATGGTATACAGGCCAAGTCTATATACAACGGACGACTAATAAAATGTTACAATTAAACTGTGATTAAGTTCCCAACTTATGTCATCATCGTCAGTGTGCAATGCACAGCCAGGAGTCTATGAGGTCAAAATCTTGTTCGAAGTTGTGAATCAAAGCGAACTTCACACCTTAAAACTGTGTCATTTTAATCTGGCTAATAAGCAATTCCCAGAGCTGCTTTTGGCAAGCAGGATGAAATATGACAGAATACAGTGACCCAAAGCACCATCCTGGAGTCTTTTAAATTGCAGGTAGCGCAGGACTCACCTTCACAGGACTTGGCGTCCCTCTTCAGCTGGTAGCCCGGCTGGCACTGGCACTTGTATCTGTCCTCACCGAGCTGAACACACTCCTGCTCGCAGCCCCCCTTGTTAACGCTGCAGGAATTGATGGCTGGAGGTAAGAAAGCATTGAAAGAACGTATGTCAACAACCTAGTAAACATATTTCCTATTTTAAATACATAAATGACAATAGGAATAGGCAAACCTCGCCGAACAGCTTTCATAAATGCACCTGTCCCCATCCCCTGCGTGATTGCTCCCCTTTGCATTCGCGGTGCTTGTTTGACACACTGTCCCACGTCAGCAAAACCCCCTGATTTCAGTGAGAGGCAGGTGAGATCTAAGAGCCGTAACACTGACTGAAGTACAGCCATCCTTTGATCTGACAGAAGCAAAGCACTCGAGATTCCACTGAGGTAAGGAGGGAAAACCAAGCAGCCCCACCGGCATTTCCTCACTGGTTTATTGTCTCTTTTTTTTTCTGTCCTTGCTATCATTGATTAACAAAAAAGAAATTGTCTTTCAGGCTGATTTCCTCAGTGTCATGTATAGGAAGCTGCAAATGACAGGAATCACAAGCTCCACAGGACAGACTTACAAAGTAAACCACAAAGACGGAGAAGCTCTCTGGTACATCTCTAGAGATAATGTTTCTTTTACTCAAGCAAATTAATATTCTTTTTTGTTCAACATATAGCCCTAGCCTCTGGAGAAACATTTCTCCTCCTGCCAAAATACATTAACACACACCCACACCTATTCGCACACTGCATATAAAAATAAGAGAGATCGTTCGAACCTGTTATTGTGCTGTACATATGTAAGCGTATGTGAATGGCTACATCTATATATATATTTTAACAGCAGGGCTGTATTATGTTCTCCGTGAGTAGCTGGGAAGATTATTTGGTCCTTCATGGAAGGTATGAAACTCTGGACCCAATGAAGTCAGCAAAACAGCTTTGATATTTAGTTTAGGAATATTAATATTAATTCATCTATCTGTAATAGACATTAGGAAAACATTAGCCCCAAAAGCTGCTGTAGAATACATTTCACTCTGTGCTACCAATTAGCAAATACTTAGTTTGTGCAGTCAAGTATGTGTTAAAAAGACAAAAAAAGAGGCAAATTTTTACTTTATCATGGATGCATACACAGCAGTAGCCAGGACACTCTGGACCTGACCCTGGCTTCTGACCTCCACCTGTGTCTGCAAACCTCCCACCCCGTTAGCGATGTAACTTGAAAGCAGCTTGATTTTTACACAGGAGACAGCAGACCCGATACACTCAAAGCTTCCTGCCTGCTGCACGTTTGTATCCAAAGACCTGTTTTTCAGCAAGAATATTCAAATAAGATGAAAATATTTCAGGAAATGGAAGACGCCTTAAATCGGCTCCAAGCGACAGAGTATACATCTCAGTCTCTAAAAGTGCCATTTTCTCCCTCCTTTTCTGGGCATAAGCCAATTTGGATGTAAGGGGAGATAAGCAGCAACCTGTCGTACGGAGAATTTTGGAGGTTTTGGAGCCAGAAGGGTTCAGGTGTGAAGTCCTGTGTTGAGAACTTGCACTGGCAGGGCCAAGCAGCCCAGCTGGGTATGGGGTTCCAGTGGCATTTGGGGTCCAAGGGGATGCTCCAGGTTTGTCACGAGCTACGTGAGAAGGTGCCAGACTGAACAAGAAGAGCTGCCACAGAAGAAACAGGATGAATTGTGCTGCCAGATGTTGGCCACACATCTTTGATCAGAGAAAGATGTCACGTCATGAGTCTAATTCCCCCTCTCGTAAAGGGGCTTGTGGCTGGACATCTGAGCACGTGCACGGGGTTCAGGCAGAAATATGGCTCTTTCATATTTTTACTTGTGAAATTTGGGAAAAAACCAGCCCTGCTGCTGAGTACTGGCAGTCACAGAGGTCTGGACCGGCGCTGGTGATAACGCCCGGCGATGCTGAGCCCAGGAGGCAGCATCACAGGAAGGGGGACAGCAGCAGGAGGCATCATGCAGGAAAGATCTGCCAATTGTTGAGCAATATACGTTTCTCAACCCATTACTTTTTATAATAATGGTCGTATTTGTACCAAAAAACCTGAGTATCAAGCCATAGTTGGAGGTATACATTGCAACCATGGGGTTAGAACATGCAGTCTCTTCCATCACCTGAAATCCAACCTTATCAACGACAAGAAACTTCAGACATACTGTGCATTTACTTACGTGGAAAAACACAGATTATAGATTTGTAGAGATATTTTCTTTGTTACTTCCTCTATCAGGAGCCTTAGTGTGTGAAAGTCTCCACAAAAACCTGCATCTCAACAGCTTTTCTGCATAAGGCAGACATCAAAGACAACAGCTGGCACCAGGCATGAATCGGGCTCTAAAGACTGTGCTCTGCTTTCACTTCCAAGAGTTCAAACAAGAATAAATTCCAGTGAAGGCAATGAATTTACATCAATCCAAAAACACAGTCCAGTGCTTCCATAAACATGTTCTCTGCCTCAGTTTCTGCTTTCCAGGCATCAGTTGGTTAAACTTTAATTAATTTAGATTCATTACAATAACATAACCAAGGCATTAAAAACACAACAAAAAAATTGGACGGTGTCACCTTTGGTTATGCAAATTACCTAATTTGTATTGAATGTTTAGCCTGGCACATATATATATAAATGAATCCAATATCAAGCAAAATTTGTGGGACCAAAAAGCTAAGAAAAAAAAAAAAAGCATTGAAAAAGATGGGATTCTGGCATGGAACAAAGTATCAGAGACCATCAAAGGACTGAAGAAGAAAGCATTTTACTTTCACATGCTAGTTCTCACTGAACAAGACTGCTTGCCTTAAAGGATGAGTAGAAGTTCCTAATGAGAGTAGGAGGGATGACAAACAACAAATACATTGCTTCAAACTATGTATTTTGAGGCTTGTACTAGTGGTAGAGGGATGGACCACCAGCCATCAGTCAGGATCCCAAACACCCTGTGACAACGTGGTAGGGGGACCGGAAAGAGCTTGTGACAGAAGTTCAGTCATCTTCCATGCACTCACACCAGAAAGTAGCTTATCCCAGGTTTTCGACTCTTCAGACGTGGTCTGAATACCTTATAAGAAGACAGATACACTTCTTTATGTATGGGAGATTTCCAAGCCATCCAGGCTGCAAAATCTGCTTCCCCTCAAGTGATTTTGGCACTTTTGTTCCCAGAAATGTACGGTTGCCAAAAAGAAAAAGATGATGGGGAAAGAATGAATATAACAGAAATCCGGGCTAGGTTCATCTGGAAAGCCTATATAAAGGGGTGCTTGTTTCTTACTTCTGCAGCTGAGGTAATCACCTTGCGTAAACAGCTCATTTCCAGAACATAGTCCCTCTTTGTTCTTAGTATGTGGGAGAGATCGTTACATCCTCTGGAGTACCCCACAGAAGAAATATGATTGCTAATGCAAGCCCTACTTGAAACACTGGATGTTCTGCTTAGCTGCATTAGGTCAAAAGAGGTGGGCATTATTGGGTTTATTTCTCGATTGGATGAGTGCTCAAAGCTGTACGTACAAACCGGTGCAGCAGAAGAGGCAAACTCTCCATCCCTACCAGTCAATGCAAGCAGTCCGTGCCCAAATCCCAATGCGAGGCACTCCTAGATTACTGGTTTATATGAAATGCTTCTCTCCGTCCTCATCAGTTAGTGACTGTCTTGTGTTCCAATGCATGAGAGCTTATTATATCCATTTATTTTGTTGTCTTGTCTTAACAGCTGAAACAGAACCCAATATCCTTCGTTCAGTATTGTGTATATCCATTACCATAATAACAGTTCTCTCTGAAACTTACCCCTGTCTCTCATCTTAGGATTAATTTCTGTTTCTCCTCAATAGTTTCTGAGACACTGCAAACAGAACTGAACATTGTATTAAGTATTTTTAATAACTTCTTGTGAATACTTACATTTGTGAAATGAAAACTTGCTTTCTGATAATGTTCACAGCTAAGACAACTCCAAACTGAGGTTCTTCATTATTTGTGCCATAAGAAAACTTTACTATTCTATCTCCACAGAAGTTTTTACATATTACACAGGTAAATTAATTTAATTGTCGTAATAGCTACCTTTTGCGTTTATCATTCAGTTCTCTAACTCTTTCCCCCCAAAAGCCACTTTAGTTCTTTTTTTATATAACATTCTCTCTCCAATGCAGCTGAAAATGAGACTATTAAGAGAGAGTAACGTGACTCGAACATCACATCTTTCACTTCTTGGTCTTTCCTGGTCAGATCTGATGAGAGATACATGGATTTCTCTCTTTTCTTTTAGTTCGCAGAAAGCATTAGTGTTTCTTGCTAAATATGAACCGTTCTGCTTTTACAGTATTTTTTTTTTCTCTCACACCAGTGTTTTCTTGCCCATTCCTTCTCCAACTAAGAGAAAGAAATGGTTGAGGCTTTGCCATAATTTTAATTGCCGTTAATTACCAAAACACTGAAAATCTATGTATGTGGTAAACCAAACCTAAAAGGGTAAGTCCTTTAAATAAAAAAATATTATTCCCACGGCTTGAGCACTGGTGTATCTTGTGTTTTAGTTGCATCAGTAAATTTATTGCTGTGATAATACCAGAAATGACTGATGACATATTTGGCTGATGTTAAGCACAACCAAGGGACTTTCTGCAAGAACTGAGACAATGACCAAACTGTGAGTGAACTTATTCTGCAGATGTGGTCTGACTGAACTTGACTGTTCTTCTCATATTATCTAAAATCAGTCTTAAAAATTTAAACAAATGACATCCTTTTCTTCTTCCCAAATTACAGAACGTTTTAATCCTTTTTGCAGAATTCTACTACTTGACTTCTGTACTGATTTAAATCCAGCACAAGAAGAGTATATTTTATTTTATCATTATTATTTTTAGCAAGACACAGAGTTAACTCTGTGTGTCCTGTTTCAGAGCACAGAGTCCAACCAGAGAAACACAGGATTTATTTTTAATGGCAGGTCTGCTAAAGTGTTCCACAAGCACAGAACAAGGTCTTGTGTCACGTAACTAGCTCTGCATTTAATACCAGCAGAAAGGGACACGCATCCACAAACAAGCATTCAAAAACTGAAGATCTTCCATATGGGAGCTTTAAAACTAATTTAAAGAAAGGCAAACAGTTTGGTTTGCAACTTATTTTGTTATTGGCTTTTATGTGTTGTTTCCTTTTTTTTTTTCTTGTGTGCCACAGAGGGGTACAGCATGGGTTTTGCCGGCTGAGCAAGGGAAATTTGGTACCAGTTGTAACGGAGATGTTACAAACACGACTGCAGTGGAGTAAGATGTATTCCTGATGTACAGGAGTGGTGCAACCAGTTAAAGATCAACATAGATAAAGGAGCGGATCAAAGGGCATAGGACTGCAGTCCTGTTCTGTGGGAACACAGAGCTTTCACGAATCCATAGCACCCTGATTATCAGTTCACAGCATGAGCAGAATCACAGGAAAAGTGCTCAAAACTCTCAGCTTCACATGCACCTCTCATGTGAGCTAAAAGGATTAGCGCAAACTAAACATTCATGTAATACGCCCTGGAGGAGCGTTTTCAGCCCAGCCCACCTGTACTTATCACTTTGCCTAATAAATAAAATGTAAAAGAGACCCAGGCAGGCAATTCTGCATTACTGTTTTACCTAAAAAATTCAATATACAGCAGAGGCTGAAGAGAAGAGATGAAGGGTAGAGATGCTTCTCTTCATGCATTCTCTGAAAACCAGAGAAGACCTCTGAGTGCATAGTTAAATATTTCATTCGCCCTTTAGAGCTCCCTCTCTAGCTACCAGCCCGTAGCACCATATTCTCGAATGTATCTTAGTCATTCACAAATTTGGCCTCTGCTCTTGCTCCTCCCAAGAAGATTTTCTGCTCAGCTCACTGTAGCACGGTTGCAGAGATTTTACTTCATCATCTGAACTCCTCGCCCCATTAACAATGTCCTCTCGTCTCTGCTCATGCCACCACCTGCGAGAGCCTCTGGGGTCCCAGTCTGGGCAGTTGAATGGAGATGGTCACCTACTGTCAGGTTAAATCCAGCTTCAGGGTGGAAACCACAAGCTTTCATTTTGTCTCCATCACTGAAGACTCGAGCTGCTCATTGGGACTGCTCGGGTGGAAGAACAGCATTTTGTCACGGACCCATGGGCAGCTGATTTCACTATCCACTCTTCAAACCTCTTCAGCAAAACCAGGCAAAAAGACAAAGAAAGAAGAATAGCAACAGA
This sequence comes from Caloenas nicobarica, assembly GCF_036013445.1. Lineage (NCBI taxonomy): Eukaryota > Metazoa > Chordata > Aves > Columbiformes > Columbidae > Caloenas > Caloenas nicobarica. Next base: position 25,199,310 of record NC_088252.1, read on the forward strand.
GGGCAGAAAAGCCCAGGGCACAGCTGGAACATGCAGGGGGATGTGACACGAAGGAAAAATGATCAGAATCGGAAAAACATTTTCATTGGAAACGAAGACCCCCTATTTCTTTGCTGGCTGCTGAAAAACAAAAGAAATTCTCACAAGATTGCATCACAGAAACACAGGACACCATCACCGCTTTGCTCGCAAAAAAAAAAAAAAAAAAAGAAGAAAATTTGGAAATAGCTGAATTCTCACAAGCTGCTTGAACTAGAAAGGGTAATGATATCCTTTGTGAATTAGTCAAAACAGACTGGGGAAGTCTACAAATCTTTGCACTTACGCAAAGGCAGGTTTAGCAGAGAAAAACACGTCTTGAAGCAGGTGAAGTGCTTGTTAAGGTTTATTTACCGATGCAGGTGCGTCCGTCGGCGTGGAGCCGGTATCCCGGCCGGCACTGGCAGTGGAAGGAGCCGTGCGTGTTGACGCAGCCGTGCTGGCAGCCGCCGTTCACCACCGCGCACTCGTCCACGTCTGGAGGAAGAAACCAGACAACGAGAATTACAAAACAGCCTCAAAGACATAACCCTGGTTCTCCTGGACAGCACGTAGCTCATACATTATGCAACCGCTGCACTCGGACTGGGTTTTTTGTTTACTTCGCTTCTGCACGCTAAACAGAGCAAAGAAAATTGAAATTTTATGGTGTTTTTCAAAGTTCCCGCGAGCACCGCCTCTGTAGTCTCTACTTCTGAAGCCCTTGTTAATTAGAGCGATCCGTGACACAGCCATTTCCTCAGGGCTAAGACAAAAAACCAGGGAAAGAATGAGGGTAAGGTAACACATCTGAGCTTGTAGATTCCGCTGGTCAAACATTTGGCTTTTGTAGAAAATCGCTGTGTGAAGATTTCCTTTTGCATCAGGCCTTTAATCCTCTTAGCAGGTGCTCTTGAGGGTACAAGCATGCACAGCCGACATTAACGGAAAAAGGCCACGCAAAAGCAGAGCCCACGCTCTCAATCAACGTTACACTGTCAACCACTGAATACCAAGAGAGTCTAGATATTACATTTAAAAATAACTAAGATTTTTCTGCCACATTTCTGTGACTCTTGTCCCTTGGGCTTCCTTGTGTTCACCTGAATTTCCTATATTTTCTTCTCGGATGACTTCCCTGAAAAACTACGTGGTTTCCTGATGATACCTTTTCTGAACCCAACCAGGTTTCTTTCCATATTTCACATTTTAGGACATTGTGTTCACTCAAATGAAGAGGGAAACTAGCATTAAACAAGCTTGAGAATGCTGCTGTAACATTTCATCTGAAAATGATGGACAGTGGTGGACAAAAAAGATAAGAAAAGTTTAAGTAAATAGGTGAAGGTTTCAAACAGATCCACAAAACTGAATTTCCAAAAGCACTGCATAAGCAGGTTCTTCACCTTTCCAGCAACACCGGGCTACTGTAAATAGCATTTGATTGGCAGGTTGACAGCATTACCTTAAAAATCAACACAGAAGTCATTGGAAATAAGGGTCAGTTGGTCCATTCCCTGACAAAATTTCACCTGGTAGATGTTTGCCTAGAATTTGTCTGTTCTTTCCTTAACAGCCGCTGGGGATAGATGGTAACTCCACCTCCCACCACCTCACCCAGGGGTGATGCTGGTACCAAATTGTCCCGGCTACCAAAGCCAAACCTCCCTTCTGCAACAGGCATCTAGAAAGGACCCCCGCTTTTTCAACATTAAAGACTCCTGTTGATTTATTTGCTCTTTAGATCATGTTCTCAAATCATTGAAAGGATTTCTCCACCCAAACACACCCAAGCAGGTGTGGATGAGGACACTGGGACCCGGCCACGGAGCAGGACACAGCAACACCAAGAGGGTGTTTCTGCCCCCATTTTGCACTTGAGGAACAAGGGGTCTGGCTTTCATATTTTTTTGCTGTTGAAATGTCTGCCTTGCATTTAACTTTCTTGGTTTACATTTTTTAAAATGCCTTTATGTTTACGCGGTTTTAGAAAACCTAATCAAAATTAAATGAAAAAGGAAGTTTTAAAGATGACTTGGAAACGCACGATGTCCTAGTCCTAAAGAAATGTGTTTATAATGTTAACTTGTAATACTTCACATGTGAATTTCACCTAAAATGAAGTCCTAGAGTTGACCAGTGTTTAAATTCAGACCGTTTGCTAACATGCACCACCTTTTAATCCCTCTGCTATATTTGCTGTTTTATTAGACTGTATACTATGTACATTTCCTATTGCTTGGAGACATCTGGAGTACACTTTTTTTTAAACAGAAGTTTTGCTTTTCTAAATGTAAACAGTAAACAGAAAATGTTATTAATCTTGTTGAATTCTATACTGTTAAGAAATAGTCTGCTGAAAAATGCCGGGATAAAATCAAAACCAGAAAACTATTTGTCTTGAGCATCACAGAAATAGAATAGGCAAAAATGCTCAGAAAAACATAACGGGGAAGAAGCTGAACTGCATAGTATACCACGTTCTACTATTTATACCTCAATAAACTCAAATACTGGGAGCGTCAATTTATTAATTTTATAGGCTACAATCAGCCGCAGAATTTCTCTAATATACCAAATACCATTTTAAGTTAGGATATCAGAACTTACAAAGGAGAAAAACATAGTCCAGCTAATAAAAATGAGCACTTTGAGTTAGTTTTGTTTGTTAGTCTCTATCTGAACATTTAAAGCAGTGACTTGGTTTACGGGGGAGCTCCTGCACGCACCGCGGCTCTTCTTTCAACGGCATTTCTCTTGCAGCGGCATATCCCAAAAGGCCATAAAGCAATTAGATTGCTGAAGGGCAACAAAATTACATGGAAAATAAAAGACCCTAAAATACTTGTATATACAAACTATACCTAACCCCACCCTGAGACTCCCTGCAGCAAGTAGGGGGAGAAACCAGAGGTGAGATCAACAAGTTTGCAACGCAACTCCACGACCGTCTGCCCTGGACGCCACGAGAGCAGCAAGTTTGATGACAGACGATCCCTTCTAGTCTCAGGCCTTCTCTGCAAGGTCAATATGTTAAGGGTTATATATTGAAAGATTCCTTCACGTACTACAGATATAATCAAGAAAAATGCAACGCACGGCTGCCTTTCAATGTCTCCAGCATCTCAAAGCCAGGAAACAACTTTGCCTCCAGTTACAGAAGAAAAATACCTTAATTATTTTGTCTGGGGAGGAGTCTGCAAAGTAGACGCTAATCTAAATGCTTGAACTGCACATTGAAGTTTTCAAAGTCTAACCTATTCGGACTTTCATCTTTAAATATATATTCTTTAAATATCTATACTAGTAGAGGACACGCATACCAGGAGATATACATACCAAGAAAGCAACAACTTATGCTGTTATAAGTACAGAAGAAGCCATTGTTTTTTCTACATGGTAATAGGAATGGAAATATAAAATTATTCTAGAATTATGAAGTTATAAAAATATAAAAAATATTATAGAAATATGAAGTCATATTTTAATTCTAGAATACCACGGGATTATGGAAGATTGTATCCGTTTAACAACACACTATAATTAAATTTGGGTTAGTTTCCACTGCAGATCAAACTAAAACACTTGTGTGCTCAGCTTTCTATAGTTACAATTTAGGATGCTTATCTGAATAACCCAAATTTCAAGCCATTTATGGCTTGCTTATCACAAGTCAGACCGTGGTGAAAGCAACTGCATTCCCACAAAATAGAGGGAGAGCAGCTGCTGAGATGAGAGGCAAGAAGTGAAACGAGAGCGTTTGCTGTCCCGCGGCTGCCTTGCAAAGGGGATTATGCTGCTGGGTGAACGGAGCAGAGTCGGTATGTGAACATCATATAATCATAATATCCTCCTCCTCACCTGCAGAAGATTTCAGAGATGCATTTTAAGGGGATTCCCTACTGAAGGCACCTCTGCTTTTCACTCTGTCCGTACGCAGCACACGCCGAACCACGTACCCCAGGATATCCAGGTATTGTGTCCCTGTTTACCCACTTTTCATCAGGCACAAGCTGGCAGAAATAGCCTTATGGTCAGTCATACAAGCCAAAAGTCAACGCTACATGTTTCCAAGATATAAAGAATTTCAGCCACCGTGAACCGCACCTTTTTTAGCTCTTCGTGCTTCTGAGGTCTGGGCATTTGGACCGAGCTTTGTGCATCGCAATGGCACACTTAACTTTCCTGCATCCCGAAAGGATCCACATCCCAAGTCCCAAATGTGGGAGAAGAGGACGTGGCGTACAAATACACAACTCGCTGCCGCCGCCGTGCCCTTCCCAAGGGCAGATCCTACTGGAGAAGTTACAAATCTCGAAGGCCTCTACAGCCCTGAATGGGGGCTCTGCTAACCTTCGAGGACATTTGTCCCCAACTGATTTGATGGGCCACATTGGCAACAGCCCGATTTTCCTGCCCAAAACCTGTTTAAATACAGAGCTGTGTGATTGCTTGTTTGGAATTCAGGGTCATCACATCAGTGGCTTTTCTCATATCATTACTAAAACATTTAGGAACAGCTATGATCAATCAGTTCCTAAAAATAAACTGACAGCAGTGTTAAACGCAGGTAATTAGTGAACCTGCAATCAAGCTTTTATAAAGGAAAAAAAAAAAGCAAGCAAGATGTTGCCAGATCAACTCCCTACTAACAAGCAGCTTAGCTTTTTAAACCATTAAGAAACGTAAACAATATGCAAAACTAAACCTCAAAAGAAGAAAAAAAAAACCAAACCCCAAACAGTTCTGATGGCAGCAGGACTGAGAATTTGCAGTATCCTCTCCATTTTCATGATCCTTCCCCACTTTTCTGGCCCTATTGTTCAAGGCAGGGTTGTGAGCTCCTTTTTAGCTCCTGTTTTAGCCACTGGATGCGGGCACTATGCAATCCCACATCCTCTTCACTTTTAATTTTTTTTTTTCTAAGTAACCTATGTAGCAGTTTCTGCAGTGACTATTCCCACAATTAGTGCATCACCCTCTCTCCCACAGGTCTGCAACGATACATCCACGACCCCTCTGTATGCGTATATTTGGGCCCTGGTGCAGGACAACTGTCACTTCAGATCTCAAAGTGTCTGCAGAAATATTGAAAGAAAGGCCTGCTTTTCTTTCTAATTCAATTTATTTTTTGAAGTGCTGCATTCCACACAAGGTCATTATTTGCAATTTTTATCAGTTTTCACGTGCCTTCCTTCTGCACATGTGTGTGCAGCTGCTCTGGAACTACAAGATGAAACAGTCTTCTAATATTAAGTTTACTGCACACTTTTCCTTCTTGCACATTTTTAGCAAAATTAAAGGTATAAGGTTATTTAAAACACAGCCTCTACTGCAGAACTGAGCTCCCTTCTTAGGGCTGGCCAAGCCAACGAGAGCACGAACATTTTGCGAATCCCGAATGGGAACAGAGATGATGTGCCAAGGGTAACCCAGAGATGACATTCACATCCAGGACCATTTGTAAAGGGCACAAGGTGAGGTCTAAGCAGGCGCAGGGTGGCAGAGCAAGGTTTACCTCTCACTTAGCTTCACGGAGCCAGTGGCATTTCTTCTGGGTGACAAATGAACAGGATTGGTCTCCTTTGACCGTAAAAACATGCGCAGATTGATAGCTGTTCAAAGCCAGTACTTTCGGATAGATACACTGGGAACAAATTTCTTCTTCACAGTGCCCAGGCACTGCCGGAGAACAAAATCAGAACTGGACAGTATGGACCTCGTCATTTGAGGTTTATTTTTTAGTTTTGGCAAAAAACTCCTTTGGCAAGTAAAGAACCATACAAAGAGAGGCAGAGATCAAATAATTGTGAGCATCACGCACCCCACAAACACTAGAGAACTGATATGGGTTAAGAGATTTCTGTCCAGCTGGGACCCGATGCAAGAAACACGTTCTGGCCCAAATGACTTTCACAGAAGCATAACTACACCCTTTGTACCAGAGGCCTAAGAAATACTACATGAAACTGGAATGAATGACACATGCTTGTTACTATTTCCCAGAACCACAGTCCCCCCCCAGCTCACTGCAGACGTGGGGAAACACAAAACCCCACTTGCATTTACTTAAAGGATGGTTTACACTGATGGCTTTAAAGTCACATTATAATTAAAAATAATTATAGTAATTATTTATAAAAAAATCGTGACGGGAAAGAGCAAGCATGGTCTGCTCTTTGCAATATCATCTTAAAATTCAGTAAAATCAGGGTTTTGTCTCCTCTTTACCCCGGGAGCTCTGGGGGTCATTGGTCAACACACAATATTGTGAAGATTAGTCAGTAATGATGGTGATAGAGGAACAGGGAAGGGAAGATTGGCTCTTATGTAAAAAACCACAAGGCTATATTTAAAATTATCGCAAGTGGATAAAGTGTTCAACTCAAACATTTATTTGGAAATCAGTTAACAAAAATCTGGCTTACCACTCCTTTGCCCTGACTAGCTCACAGATCATTTAGTACGTCTGACACCAAAACTCCATGACTCTATGATTATTGTTTGCTATTTAACACAATATTTAAAATCAACATAGATGTATGACAGTGCTTCCCCTTCTGTTATTTGTAACAGCGCTGTGATTAGTGTCTTTTACATATTCCAAAGGCTGTTTAAACATCACACAAGTTATGAAGTGAAAATATCATATGGTCTTTCCCCACTAATTTACATGGCGGATTTTACACATTAATTTAGTGTGCTTCTAAATTAAATAATTTACACACTTAAGGGATATACTTCATAGACCGATCACAAAAGTCAGAAATTATTTTGATGAAAGTGAAACATAAAATAAGAACCTCTGTTACTGTAAGTAGACAAATCTATGACAGATTCAGCTCACAAATTTAACTCACATAGTCTCCCCAAGTGTTGAGTTTGAAAATGTCCACAATTTGGCAACCAGTGTGAATCTACTCACAAAGGTACTCACTATTAAGCATGACATAATTTGATTTTGCAGCAGAAGTTTTTAAAATGATCGCTCCTTTTTTAATAATACTAAGGTGGTTTTCAAGGGTTGAAAGTTTGATTGGAGGAGTTTTGAAACTCTTGTTGCTAGAAAAATGTTTGTCCAATTTTTCCACAATGAAGGAAGTTTGACATTAGTATTGACTCCAGGAAGAAAACACAAAAGTTGAAAGTCTGGTCAAAAACAAAGTCTAATGTTCCACAAGAAAAAGCAAGATTTTGGTCCATTTTAGTAGAAAACATATTTCTGTTTCATTGAAGCAAACTGAGCAGTTTTTGATAGTTGTGAGATTTTGAATTAAAAAACCGCCAGCCTAGAGCTTTTCTATGCTTCACAAAAACAAAACAAACAAACAAACTAAACTAAACCAAAAAACTCACCACACATAAATATGCTACAAGCTCTTTTGAGTGGTCTAGTAGAACCTGATGTTAAAACACCTTTGTGAAATAGCTTTCAGCACAGATAAATGTGCTCCTGTGGAGCCAGCTGGGTCATTTTGAACTGTTAGCGCTCCCAGGCTTTTATTTTTGCTCCTCAGCTATTTGTTTCTGCCCTTTCCTGGCCTCTCCAATGGATTATATGAGCATCCATTGTCTGCTCCGGTTCAAAGCCAGCCAGGTTTGCTTCAATCACTGCCGAACCTTACTGAAATTTCAGTAAGTCACAGGTGGCTGAGGCGAGCCTGCTGCAACAAAATTAATTAACGGAACAGCTTCAGCAAACCGCACTGAAAGGAACATGTCACATCTGATAAGAGATTGGTTAAAAGGCATGGTTAAGAGATTCTTTACCCAATTTAGTCCCTGCAAACCAGCTCCACAATGAAAGAGGACCCTTGTTAGAGCAGTGAGTTTTCCACTGCGTTTCTTCTTTGCCTGGGATTAAGGACAAAGCAGCTTTAACCGGCACCGATTTCGGCTGAGCTATCCAATTAGCCATGCACAGAAACAGGCTTTCCAAGTTATCTGATTATTTGCCTTCCCCTGAAAATCGATGGCATTAAAAACCCAAAGCTTTTTGTACCAGCTTCACTGTCTTTCAGTCCATCACCTTCCTTTAGACCTCCCCGGTGATTCGGTCACGTTGCGGAGAGAAATTTTCCACCCTGTAGTTGGTACCTTGCCCTAGAGATTTCAGATGTTTTTCCGGGCAGTTTCAATGGTTTCTAGCTGTGTCTAGGTGAGGTTTCCTTCCTCTGACCCCGGTTTATTGGTCTTTATACAGACAACATCAAAGGATGGAGACCACCGCACTATGAAATGCTAAACAGCTTAGTCATCTACAGGACAATCCACTCGATCCACTCTTAAAGGCCTGGATTTAATTTCCTGATCTGTCGCTGGCCTTATTGGAGGATGAGTACATGAGATGTCACACAACCCTGTTAGTGGGGGCCATAGATGATTTGAAAGAATGATATCGATTTGCTAAAGATATTGGTAATTTGAATTAATTGTCAGGATGAGGGAGAAAAATATATATATATATATATTTAATATTGCTTTCATGTGAAGACTGGGAGGGTGCAACCATTGAAAGCGGTGACTTGTTCCTTGCCAGTGACTGGATCCCACAATCACAGTTCATTTCTCAGATGTCCCTCAAGATCAGATCTCCTGGACAGAGCAATGTGAAGAGACAAAAATGGCCAATATCTGGACTGCCAGTTTCTGCTTGCTTTCAATGCCTGACATGCCAATCTCTCCTGAGATATTTAACAGTGGTTTAGCTCAATAAACAGACAAGAGCCCCTCATCCACAACTCTATATACAAACCATATGTTGCAGTTGAAAACTCTGAAGATTAGAACTGTCCATTCAATTTAAACAAGGTCACGAATGAAAACTGTTTCAAATTCAATAAACAGGCCATTTGAAAGTGTAGACGCTGTGGAGGACAAGCTTAACAACTTAATTGACAGGTAAAGCTTCATTTCTAATCCTCATTTTGATATTGTCTGTAGCCTCAGGAGTCAAAACACATCACTGCTCAGTCCTCAAAATATGCAGAGAAAATGAAAATGTCAACTGAATGAAAAAAAAAGAGAAGCATCTGTTTGATAGCTGTGTAAGCCTGTGATATGTAAACTGCTTTGGAGTCAAGCAGCCCTAATTAGAGTTTCAAGGCATTCTTCATTAACTATACACACAGGGACATATATATACATATATATACGAGTTTTAAGCAATTATTTGGGCCAGATAATTTGCAAGAAATTCAAGGTATAGAATTAAAGTAGGGAACATGATAATTTCATGGACCAACCTGAAACAACACCGTGACGTTTTCACACAGTCATGAAGAAACACTTTTCCCCATCTTTTCACAAAGCAGATCTGTACTTTTTTTTCCACTCTTACTCTTGAAAACAAAAAAGAACACTCCATTTCTGAATCTCAGAGTAGTACACAGCGTCTCAGCAAAGCAAAGCCAAAAAGAAAGACTGATAGGGTTACCAGCCTCCCCAGTGGGGTTATGCTAATAGATATTTTGGCAACTGTACACCCTTGACGGCTCCAATTCACATCAATATCAAACCCACACAGATGGACACAGACTCTCGGTGGAAAACTGGTGCCAGGTCAAGTGAACGACCACATGAAATAACGAGACAGTACAAGCTCAAGAATGACAATCCAGACGAATGCGTAACTCATGATCTTTCAAAGTATTTATATACTGAAGAAAACAGCCCTATTAATTTTACTGTTTCCTGCAGAAAAGAAGTGAATGTACCAACTGTAACGAGTGAAGTTGGAAGAGGACGTTTTGCCTGCGCACCGCAGCAGTGTGGGCTGAAACACAATAATTAAAGTTTTATGTGATTTCTACTAAGGAGAGAGGCTTTGAGACCACTCGCATCAGCAGCTTCACTGCAACGCTCCTGCAAGTTTTTCTGACGTGGGGCAGAACAGCAGAAGGAAAATTTGGTTTGGGACTATCAATTTTTAAATACAGCTCCTCAGCACAATTCAGTTGGGCCACACTGGGAGGCAGAAGGATGGCAGAGGAGCAAAGGATCTCTATGAGAAGATGTATTTAGTCAGCGACGGCATGCTACGGCCCAAACTCCTCGTGTAGATTTAAATCTGAGACGTACAAAGGAGGTTTATACGTTGGGCCATCAGCATTTTCTCTCGGCAGGATATGACAGTTTGAAAAAACAGTTATGGAATAAAAAGAGAGACATGACTGATTTGATGAGAACATCTGGTTTCTGTTAGCAGCAATATTAATGCCCACTTGCTGAGCTCAGGAGGTGTCTCTACTGCAGGATGCATAGAGAAATGTCTTTCCACACACAGTAGGTAAAATATGCAAAAGAAAATGCTAATCATGCAAATACCTTCATAAGCTGATGTTTCCAGCTTACAGTGCGTACGCTCTGCTGGTCGGAACCACGAATGCCGTATGTGACAAATGTCCTGTTGGTAAAAAGCTTTAAGACACCACACGGATAGACTAGTCTTGCAAACTGACTGGAACATGAGCCAGTCTTGGGAATAATTGGTTTGGGAGGAGCAATCACCAGTCAGAACTGTGCTATTCAACATGTGAAACATGTAAAACGCTGGCACTGGGCTTGCGGTGATGAGGCTGCGTGGGGCTATGAAAACAGGGAGGGAAAACACACCGTTTGACCACCAAGATCCATCTCTCTGCCATTCTCACCTAGATGAGACCACAGCACGATCCATTTCTGTAACAACTGGCTCTCTGACATTGCTCTACAGCCAGTAGTTCGTAGGGTTCCTCCTCAAGAAGCGGCCACCAGCCCCAATTCCCCGCAGGAGCTATCATGACTACGGGCCAATTTGCAGCAAATCTACAGCATCAGTGAGCAAAATACAGCTCATTACACAGATTTTCTTGCTCTGCTTCCATATTAGTCATGAGGCTGCAGAGATTCAACCATGAGAAGAGAGAAGTGGCATCAACACATCCCACACCTGTCCATACCAACTTCCAGAGCTGGATCCTAATGAACAATACTACCAGGCACAGAAGATTTTTTTCTCCTTTTTTCCCTCTTCCTCAGAAAAAAATGACATCAAAATAACCACTTGATTGCTCCACTTTTATTAGTTGTTTTTGATCTCCTTGGCTGTCATTGAATCTCTTTTGGGATAGTAACTGCTAACAAGGTTCTCAGGTGGGTCTTTCAAAGATCTGGTATGCAACAACAGCAGATTTATTTCGAGTTGGTCTTCTAATAAATCCTAGTTAAAGCCCTCAGGTACTCGTGTAATTGAAGTTTGAGTAATCCAATATGATGTTGATCAAACTACTGATCTTTTAATAACGAACTGTAGCCCTCCCAGCAGTCGCTGTCTTGCTGACAGTCATGTCTGGATTGCTTCCTTTGGGCCAATGCTTTGAACACAGAAGCTGACACATTTCTGCTTGCTTTAGATTTTATCGCAAATTGTTCTAAAGCTTTTTAAGGATATATCGGATGGCTCGTAAAAATCCACGGGCACTTCAATTAAAAAATACGAGATTCCTATTAGTTGTCTCAGTAAAGACTAGTATTAAATGCTTCTAAAGGGGAATATAAACACCACTCCAGAGTTGTCCTTCTTCCTCTCTCTGTATCTGCCATTAGTCCTTGTTTACGTAGCCTGTAGGCAAAGCTATAGAAAAAGCAGTAGTTACCCTGCACAATACTCTCCACTGAAAGGCAAATGTGCACATTTTTCCTCTCATAATTTCCATTTAAAGTATGAATTGAAGGTTTCTAAGCCTTGCCTCTCTACACAAGAATAATTCAATTGCAATTTACATTTTCAATGTGCTCAAAATGAACAGCAAGATGACTCATGTGCTGTTTATAAGATGCTTACATTTGCTGGTAAATACCTTGCTACAAACAAGCTATAATTTAAGTATTCAAAAGTCTTCTGCCTCAAATTACTACTAACGGTAATTTTGGAGACCATGACCAGAGCTTCAATTTCAGGCTTGCAAAGCTCTTCCTACACAATGATTCTTAAAAGTACGAGAGTATTTTCTTCTGACAATGTCAATCGTATCTCTGTAATTGCAGGAAAGATTACCTAGCTTTTAATTCACATTAGTCAGTTGCAACAATACCATACTTCTTTCCTTTCCTTTAAAATAAACTAATTATTGTCAATCAGCCCAGTGGAATGTTAACATTTTCCATAACCTGTCTTTCAGAGGTAGTCCTAAATGCTAGAAACTAGCTAATATAGACTAATCAGAGCCCTAGAAAGATCTCAAAACATTTTTGTACTGCAGTCTATCATTTTTGTCATATTATTTCTAAATATTATATTTTATCCGGACGATAATAGTCTTTTCCTATAGTTATATTGTGCTCTTCATCTAACTATTCAAAGCTCTTGCATTAATTAAACCACATTAAATCCCTGACTGCTGCAGCAAAGAGTATAGTATTTCCAAAACTTAGATGTTTTCATTGTCAAAAGCTGCTCAACAAAGTTTTATGCATCGAGTAGTTTGGACAAAGAAAACTTTTCATGCCACGATGTTTGCTCATGCCCAACCTTCTGCACAAACTCACATTTGCAAGAACTGGAGTCATGCACAGAGAAACCACGAAGGGGGCGACTGTCATTCTCCCTGCACTTTATCCAACCACAACCCTGCCACGGATAATAGCAAGTTACGGGTCTCACTTAGTGTTTCCTTCCAGCTGGTGGAGTCCATGGGTGGTTTTTCGGATCCTGGAGAAGACACAGGAGCTGGAAGCGTTGGGGACGCAGCCCATGTGCCGAGTCTATAACCAGCTGTGATGCAGGCTGAGATTTCGAGCACCATATGGATGAGACCAGCAGACGCCGTAAAGACGGGGCTTTTCATTAGTTGTTACCTGGGAGGCCTGTGACATCTAGAAACAATTTTTCCTTTTCAGTCCATGTCAGATCAGTGACCAATAATTAATCTGATGACTGAAACGCAGAATGTGGTGCCAGTTTTCTGTGGTTTGTGAATAATACTACGCTTTTCAAAAAAACCCACTCTGCTTTGGAACACAGCAGATGTGCTGCAGGAAACGTATGACATGTCGATATGCCACGCTACACCCAACCCTGTGTAATTCTTACATAACCTGGAAATTAAACTGGCAGTTGCGTGGTTTGTTTACGTAAAAAGCTGTTATTAAAATGCTGCAGTTGAATTAAGCATTCAGAGAGAAAAATCTAGACACCAAAAAAAAAAACCAACAAAAAAACCCAATGGAAAAAACAGGGAGATTTTTCCTTCCTGGAAAGAAAACAGATTTACCAAGACTACCTTGCAATAATAATTTAATTCTTGAAATATAAGTGGTCCCAGCCTGCCCAGAGTGCCAAGGCTGCAAACGCAGGCAGGACTTTGCTTTGGAGCCTCGGATTAGGAGACTCCTTTTGACGCCAGCCTTTTCTATGCAACTGCTCTGCATAAAACTGCTGCTTAGCAAATGACTGAAAAGTGGCTGTGCCTCTCCTCAGCTCCACTCAGTAAAAACATGCATGCAGGATAAACCAGCTCACTCTTCAGTGGCAATATTCACTTTGGAAGAAGTTGTCACAACTGCTAGTCCATCCACCCCGAGGGATATCAGATGGGAGAAATGACGTGGTTTAGCTCTCAGCCGTCTTTGTTCAGCGTGTGAGAAAGGAGCAGGGAGACTTCAGCAGCAGTCAAGAGTGAATCAGGAAAAATCTAAACGAATGCAATTAAAATAAAAAATGAATCAAATATCAGAGCATCAGATGCTCTTCTTAGCTAAGACCGACACATAAATGCTCAAAAAGATAGTTTGACCGCGTCTGTTGTGGTCCAAGTGATGTGTCTGCCCTTCCCTGACTGATGGGAAACAGGTCAGACCCAAAATGACTGTGATTTTGCCGAGTTTAGTATTCGATACATTTTAATAAGATTGCAAGGGTCTGTGTGTCCCCAGCGTGTAATTGAGTGGATTAGGCTTAGGAGGGTGCACAAAACGAGAGGGGACCGACCAAACCAACCCATTAACCAGGATTCAGGTAATTAATTGTAAAAGTCTGATAACCTCCAGTTAACGTTCCCTTTACTGTGAATCTGTTGTAATTTTTACTACCTCTTTTGAGCGCATTTTTTGCTGTAGTGCTACCACGAAGAGACAAATGCAGAAAGATGACACTATTTGCTTCTCGCAGATATTGATCCCAGCTGGCTCCAAAAGCAACGCAGGCGCTGCATAAGGTCAGACAAACGACCTCCAGCCTTTGGTCCTTCTCCAGAACCAGAGAAAAATGCTTGAAAATGAGAACTGGGCATTTCCAAAAAACAAACTTCCTTAGGAGTAGAAATAAAATTAAATTCCCAATAAGGTTTGCAAATATAGCTATGAATGTCTAAGAATCATATCTGCCTAGATCTTCTCTGCAGCCATGCACAAACACCACAAAATTCTCCTGCCTAAATTCAATAGTCTCCAGAAAACCACAGAAGTCTGACTGCATAATGCTAAATAGTGTTTAAAACATATAATTCATCCTTAATGTTAGTTAATACTTTTCAGTTTGTAAGGGGAGTAAGGGAACCCTTGATTTCTATCAACTGGGATCTGAAATTAAAAGCAGTAATTGTGGATTTTATTTGTGACTAAAGATACTAATTTGACAGGAGCAATCATAAATAAACAATATTTAAATGTAAAAACAAATATTACTTCTTGTTAAATTCACTTCAAATCATTAGATATCTACCAGCTTTCTGCACGTACAAACTAGTGGAGAAGAAAAATTTGAAATTTAAGTACTTGGAGTTTTCTGACATAGGTAGAAGAACCTGTCTTGGAGCTTCAGAGCCCCTAACAACAGGGTTGGAAATACCAGAAATTAGGCTTTGTCCTTTTTTCTCTCACAATTCTTTTTGTTTTGCCTATTCTTTTTATCTTCCTTTTTGAATTACCATAAAAAACGAATTCATTAAACTATCTTAGTTATTGAGATCATTTACCCCGAGTCTGCTCAGGTCACAAAATGGAGTTGTCTGTTTCCCTAATTCTCTGAGGTCGACTTTAAGTGGGCACAGCAATTCAGTTACAAATAATTAGATAATTGTGATACAACTCCTGCTACTGGTTTTATTTCCGTATCTCAAGACAAGGTCTTGAAATAGAGAAAGATGAAGAAGGTTGGGTGGCTTCACCTCATCTAGGAGCGTCCAACGATGGAGTGAGGGGCAATGGGCACAAACTGAAACACAGGAGGTTCCATCTGAATATGAGGAGAAACTTCTTTACTTTGAGGGTGACAGAGCATCGGAACAGGCTGCCCAGAGAGGTTGTGGAGGCTCCTTCTTTAGAGATATTAAAAAAGCTGTGTAACCTGCTCTGGGTGAACCCGCTTTGGCAGGGGGGTGGACTAGAGGATCTCCAGAGGGCCCTTCCGACTCCAACCATTCTGTGAGACAAATGGGACTTTATGAGAAAAGACAATGCAAAAATATCCTGAACCCCTCCAGGGGACTAATTTCTCCTCTTCTATTAATAAATAACTTAATTAAAAAGCTCCTCGGCATTTCCCTAGAGGTATATGGCATTACGTTCTTCATTTTTTTTTCCACAGGACATGGCAGAAGTCTGGTGCATTGATTTGTTGGACACGGAAAACAGTCCAAATGCAGAATTAGCATGTTTGTTCTCTTTGACAGAAACGGGGTTTGACAAGAATAAGTTAACAATCGACAGCTGAAACCTTACAGACTAAATAAATGCTGAGGTCATTTTAATAAACACTTTCTCTTCGACAAATCCTTCAGTTATTTCTTTTAGTCCAGCTATTAACTCTTCTGTTTGTGGAGCTGCCATCTGACCTGGGATCGGGCTAAATCAGTGACACTGGTGACCATTACGTTACTGGGGTAAACAGTGGTGGCCTCGCAAAGTCACACACTGGATCTGGCCACAGCCGCTCCAAAATCCCTCTGGGAAAGGTCAGGAGACCTGCCAGGGCTCCAAGGTTTGAGCGAAACCCCCAGGGATGGGGTTGTGGGGATTGCAATATTACTCTAATCAGTAAAATAAAAGCTTCTTTTCATCAACAGCTAATCATAGGACTTCACTTGTCTCTAACTTCCTTCAGTTGCCTTGTCAGATGAGAGCACAATAATATAAAAAAGAAATGACAGTTCACCAAAGAAGGTTAACAGAAGGTCACGACCTTTTTTTATTCGACTTCTGCAGTTTATTCATGTGTGAAAATGCACTTTCGTAGCTGTAGCCTCAGCATCCCTTCCAGATCTGGACTTATGCCAATAATGGACTTTTTAAATGGTTTGGAAAAGATCATTTTTGCTTTCTGTAATGTTTTGAGTAGAATTGCTTTGCATTAGTGTAAAATATAAAATGAGTATATCTGTATGTCTTGCAGAGTATCACATAAGAAGTCAGTGATACCTCTGCTTAGCAAGTCAGGAGGTTTTGCACAGAGGGAAAGCTGCTTTGCGCATAACACACAGACACACACACACATTTGTTCTCCCTTGCTCAGACACAGCTTTCTGAGCAAATCCATCCCTGGACACTAACCAGAGCGCCCTGGAAACACTGAATGCTGGTACAGATGCATAGGGCACAGAATCAGGCTGAGAGTCACATACTAATAAATGTAAAATATTAATTTGTTGTATTACTTGTGCAGTGATTTAAATCCAAATCCCTTCTCATCATTCATTTCCATCAGACACATGAAGAGTGAGAGGTAAGCATGAGCTTTATGTCAAAATCTGTAATGCCTATGCAACTATCTGCCAGAAAACATTTCTCTGTCAGATAAGAAAACTGAAGTTCTGTCCATGAACGCTGGAGAGTAAAATCTGCAGTACAACATGTAGATAATGAGTTTTGAAAGGCTAATCAGTTCGCTGCTCTGGCTGGCATTTCTACATAGATGTACGAGCCTTCACCTTACAACAAATTGCCTGTTGATGTGAGTATCCCTTGATGAAGTGAAGTAAGACTTTACATACCACATAACTCTGAATGATGTATCCCGCCATAAGAGCCCCCAATTAGTTAGAAAAGATCGTTACAGGCCTTGGAAGGAGTAAGGAGCCCGCAGAGCAGGGTGTCCTGGCCTGTGCTGCTCCATTCCCTTCCACATGTGGTTCTAACCACCCAAGAGATGGAAGGTTTAGTCAATGATAATAGAAATAAAGTATTTTAAGACTATTTGCCTATTTTATGCTGTTGTCTTGTTCATGTTCATGGAGACTTGTGTCTTGTACATGCATTTGGTAACCTAGAAGACAGAGATGCTGAGTATCCTCAGCTCATTCTAGCTGCGAAATTAGGCCTTCAAGTCTCCTAAAATTGCTCACAAACCCCTCAGCTGTTATTGATCAAATCACTCATTATGATCAAAACACTTCATTATGTTGTTGGATTAGGGAATTTTTATCCACTTTCCCTTCCTTCGTGTTAAACAGCTACAAACAGCTAAAACAAGTTTTTTTTTTTCCCAATATAGTTATTTCCTAATATCTTCCCTTTTTGTCAGAAGGATGCTCTATTTTGTTTCTGCAAAACAAGATCAATCTTTGTACTAATAATGACTTACTGAATAAAATCTGTACTATTTTCATAGTACTTTTCTAACGATACACCTTATTTGTACCTTGGCTTATAAAAACACCTCTACATCAACTGATCATTTCAGTCACCGGTGAAAGAATGGGAGCAGAACAACAGCACATATCTATTTAACGCTCGAGTTTAGACTAAAGGGTAACATAAAGCACAATGATGCTATAAAGAAAGAATGTAACCACCCAGAACAACTCTAAGCTGTATTCCTCCAAAAATGCTGCCTAACCTGAATGATGAGAAGCTGTTTTGCTCTCATCTGCAAAACAACCCCTTTGAGCAACACAGAGGCACGAATAAAACACCGGCTAGTGTCATGTCCTGAAAAACTAACACCTTCCAGCAGCAAACGCAGTTTTGTTTGGAAGCTCACTCTTCTCTTATGCAGTAATCAACCACTAAATCACTTCTATTGTAACATCTGATGGCTAGAACTTGGCTGGAGTTGGCCTTCTTGCAAGTCCATACAGCCACATGCTCGTCATCTTTATCATCTCCACAAAATTTCAGGTGTAATTAGTGTCAACGCTGCGTTCACTTTGTTCTGTGACTTGAGCATTTCCAGTTTATGCTTCCATTTTTGTCTGAAGACTTCAAAAAGTGGCTAATAATTCATTCTCCTGTAATTCCTGATTAAACAGTATATAGTACAAGAATTGAACACCTTAAATTCTGTTTGAGTTTTTAAGGAACGTCAAGAATTTAAAAAAATCATTTATATTTTAGGAATAGAAGAATTGTGCAGAAGGAAAACTAATTTAACTAACTTATTAACACAGAATTATTTTGAAGGAAACAAGACTCTTGCATACTAAGAAATTTCAGATTACAGTGAGTACAACCCCTGCTTTCCAAAATTTAGCTTTTGGACAACTTTTACACAGATCTGAAAGCAGTAAGTAGTCATCAGCAGACAGACCTACACACTGGTTCATGGATATGTTACCAGCCAGTCCTCAAAAGAGGTAGAAGAAGGTTGAGGTGAAGTAGCAGGAATATGCGAATCACACATTGTATTTTTGGCTTGAGCTCTCAAAAGGCCAAAACAAATGCACAGAGGATCATAATTAAAAATCTTCATCAAAATAGAATAACCATGTACAGCTTATTTACACTGTCAAGTTGGGTATCAAACAACAGGTTGCTGTGGAAAATAATTCTATCATCTCTTAGTGAAGAGTGGAGTCAAATAAACTATAAAGTTAGGATAAAGAATATGACCACAGCTAAGAAATATACATTGCTCTGTACAAACCTTAAGAACGGAGCTGAAGGACAATGGTAAAATGAATTCCTGGAAGAAAGGAATTTGTTAGATACTATGCTACAGGAACTGCCAGAGAATATAGCTTCTTGTGAAAAGATGATAATACAGTTCTTGAAAACCTCCCTAGCACCTTTCATCTCGAGATAAGAAAAAAACATCAACGATATACTTGCTGCAGCAATGAAACGCGATCGGGGGTGCAATATCAGGCACGCAGCCGGTGAATATTCATTACCTGTGTCAAAGGAGAGCTCAAGAGGAAGGAACTGCAGTGCAGTGCTCCTTGGCTACTCCACACCTGATCTCCTCTACCTTCTACATCTGACGGTGCAAAAATCGTAGTGACTGTAGGTCAACAGATCTGATAGGCTTGTTTACACCCCCCCTGTGTTCACCGGTGCACATTTAAGAAGTCTAACCATAATTGATTATGTGCTCTAACATATGCTTATGTGATGTTTTGCTTCTGCACAAAGTCAAGCTTTTGCATAAGAACAAATTTTACCCCATAATGCACTAACTAGACTTATATTTCCCTTAGGAAGAAGATAAATGGGTTTATGTAGCATGTGGTTTAAAATCCTTTTTTAGTCAGTTAATCTCTAGCTGTGGAATTGTGATTGAAATGCAAAAATGTATGTGTATTTTCTAGTAAGAACCACGTTGTTTTAGAGACAGACAAAATTTTATCAAACATATACACTTTCTTCAGGTTTTTAAATTGGTGATGGAAATTCCATAATCAGAACATGGCACAGTCAATCCAGGTTAAGTGATAACATTTTTTCAAAAAAGAAGAAAACAAAGGCTCAACTCTTTGAACTGTTCTTACAGTTACATATTCGTAATCCAGACATGAGAAGATCTGTGCTCTTGTCAACTCCGAGCATACGCTCTTCAGCTGGCTCCAGATAAAAGCCAACACTTCCTTTTCCCTCCCAATGTCTCCACTGATTTCTTAACAGCAGTGAGACACAGTATAAAATATTACCTCCACACGATTTGCCATCTTCCCCCAGTTTCTGGCCAGCTGGACATTTGCAGTGGTAGCTGCCGATGGTGTTACAGCACTGGTCGTGACAGCCGCCGTTCTCCGTGGTGCACTCGTTGACATCTGTTGGGGAGAAAGTATTAGGTGGTGAGTAAAGAGTGAGCATTGACCACATTACCTGGTTATTTGAGGAAAACTGTGTAGGAGTCTGATGTAATGGAGCGAGCAAGTTACCGAGATGTACAGCTAAGGACCCTGAAGGCTGCCAGCCATGGTGCTGGGCCCCCAACTCAACCGAGAGTTGCAACGGTGGGATTTTTCCTCTCCCACTTCTGCACAAGTTGAACCTCAGAGTTCACCCAGCTCCAGGCAGACCATTCCCAACGCGCCAACTTCCCACTTCTGTGCCGCAACATCAGGAACTATCTGTAGAATGTGCTTTCCACCAGCTCATCTGTGCGTTAGGTTGCTTCTAGCAGTTGTGGCAGAGATAAAAAACCTCTGGCAAATGTATATCAATTAAGGTCTTTCTTCCCTTTGGGTAAGTGTGCGCTAATATCTACACACCTTACGTATTCACATTCTCAAGTTTGTGCTTGCCTGTGTGACTTTGAATAGGAAAAATTAGATCTTTACACATAAATGAAGAACATTAAAGAACCACATAAATAAGTAAGTAAATAGACAGCCAATGGCAGAGAAAAATCAATAGCGAAGACATTTTCTTTTTAACTCGTCTATTTACACATGCTGCATAAGAATTTTTGAAGGAATGTTATCAAAATTGCCAGGCCAGTAAGATTGCTCTGTTTAACAAGATCAGAGACAACAGATGGTATGGAATTATTTCCACAGTAGAAAATTTGTCAAATGGGATAGTAAATACAACAAACCCAGCAGGTATTCGCTGCACTGATTTCACGTATTCTGGAATGCAGACTTGTGCGATGCTTTCTTGCTCGCTTTGCTCCCCCTGAAGTGCTAATGTCACATCAGCGCAGGGCTAAGCAGGGATAGCAATGAACCTGCGTAAGAATAACGGGCCGCGGGGGTCTTTTTCTCAGTTTTTTGGCAAATATCTTGAACCAGCTTGCTGGCGGAGCCGACCTTCTCAGCATGTTGGTGAGGGGAAAGCCGGGGCTGAGGGGACGCATCACATTTCCAAGCCTGGCACGAGGACACGGGTGACAGATCTCGCAACCGCGAGGCCGCTGGCACTGGCAGAGATCAGATCACACTTTGCGTTCAGGCTACAGAGCAAGAGGAGCAGGAGGAGGAAGATGAAGCAACAGACGACAAGCATCGTCTTGACTGTGAAAATCCCAGGGAGTTACTTCGTACTGGTGGCACTGCACATCTCTGACGGAGAAAGGCAGCTTTTAAAAGAAAGAATTAGACTCTGGTCCAAAGAAATACAAAGTGCTGTAAAGACAAATCCGAAAAAGAATCTCACATTTATGCAAGAAAGGTGAGAGCCCTTCAGCTGCAATCCTTGCTGTTAAAGACTAAGATTTACCAAGGATTATTAGTTCTTCAGTGAGTTTGAGCTTAACTTTGCTAGCTCATATCTTATCCTGGCTAAAACGCACGCGCCACAAGAAATTTTTGAGGAGGTTTCAGGCTGTTAAAGAGCTAAAAGAAAAGTGTATCATGAAATGCCAACATTCACTCAAGTGCAGCTGAAGAGGTACAAACTCACTAAAACCTTCTTAATTCTCTCCGGCTTTAAATTCAGTGTAATGACGGACACAACAAAACTTCATGCTCAGTGATATCAAAACACATTGGCAAGCTATATATAAAAAAAAAATCAGTTATCTCAGAGCTACACAACAAACTCACGTGAAGTCAGCAAAGCTCTTCTCAATTTCACGGGAACGCGATTTAGACAGAAAACTTTTCCGAAGCAAAACACTCCTCCATGCTCCAAAATGCAAAAACAAACCGTACCAAAATAAGACATTCATCTGTTCACTTCTCTTCAGCAAGAGACAGAGAGAACATATGACAAGCGACAGATTTTAGACATATTCCTCAAAGCACTGGAAGAAGGCACTTCAGCGCCGAGCATCGTGCCGAAGATCGACAAAACAGGCAGGTTCCAAATGATTTACTCCCTCTAACTAGCAGACATCTTGATGTGCCTTGTGGTAATAGACAGTAATGAGCCACATAATAACTCTGCTCCACAGCTTCCACTTCTATTTATACTAACTAACAGTATTGAAAACTAATAGAATCTCTTGCTCTTTTTATTTTTTAAACAAAATAATGGAAAGAACTAGTCTATTCTTCTACACTGTGTTTAGCACCCAGCATAAAATATCAACTAAATCCTGTGGTCTATGATATACAGTCCGATTTATTAACATTGTGTCTGTATTTTGAACCAAAATATTGGAAGAAAACCTATCTAGCTGAGGAGCTAATCATTATCCTCTTGATTTCACTTGGGTATAATACATTCAGAAGTGTATAGTGCTATTGCATACTAATGTATAGAACGTTTATCCTTTTGATTGCAGCATGTTTGTATTAGCAATCAGAAATCTTTTTCTTTCTTGTTCAGCATAAAATGCTGTGGTCTACCTATGAGTTTTCCCCTCAAAGAAAGTATTGGTGTTATATGACTGATAATCTCACCTGCTTCTTCCAACTCTGTCTTCTTAATGCTCTGTCCAGGATTTCCTTGTCTCTGCCTTAATACTTGTTTTCATCCTTTGATAAAAAGTTTCTGCTGCTGCTTACACCAGAAATCCACTGCTTTTTCTATTATATGCAGAAAACCTGACTTTTCATCCACATCTCTTTGAAACAAATACCTCGTTTAAAGCTAATCAGCATAACTCAGAAATTATGGTTTGTTTTAAGACACCAAAATAAGCTTTTTGACACAGCTTTATCCCTATTACAAAGCACTCACATTTGAAGGGGTACACTCACTGTGCATAAATTGTACCAGTTTTAACCTTAGTGTTAGGAAAATTTGCTCTCCAAGCATTTGCATCCTTCACTGTACTGTCTCCTGTACAAGACCTTCTCCATCGCCTGCACCCTGCCAAGTTGTTTTGCACAACTCAGTAATAAAGGTCAGATGTTGCCTCAGTCCAAGAAGCACAAAAAGAAATGATCTGAATGTGAAGTAATAAAAAAAGTGGTTTACATTTGTAAAAAGACGGTAAATATAGATCTTATAAGCCACAATCAGCCGTTCTGCATTCCTAAAACACAAAGCGGTCAGAATTTTAAACTCCGATTACAGCTCTGCCACTGTAAAAAAAGGGGGAAAAAACCCAACAAAAACCAATTCTGTCAAATGATAAATTTCTGTCTGCTTTCCATATTCAATGTCACTCAAGGTTACAAATATATTTGCCTTTCAAATAGCAAGAAAAATGACAGAAAATTTCTGACATGTAACAAGTCTGCCAGGTTAGGTCTGACAAAAGTTCAATGTTATCAAGACTATCAATCCATCTGTAATGACACACTGTAGGCGCTTCAAAAAAATAAATGCGATGTTTGCTACTGCAATGCTTCACATTTATTTATAGAGCCAATGTTGCAACACAAAAATATTATCCATGGAACATACTCTATGTGAGCTTTCAATCCTGCCATGGGAAGTCTTAAGAAAAAAGAAAAAAAAAAAAACTGAGAAAAACCTTCATCTAGATTAGACTTAATATTAACTTTATATATGCTCTGTCTACAACGTGTGTGGAAAAAAAATCCACAGCATATTTTAAATTGACTAGCGTTCCAAAATGTGGATTGTAGACATGTGCCTGTGCCCCACACTCTCTGCACACGTGATAATCTAGAACGGCACTATGAAATAAGGTCTTTTCTTTAAAAAATCTCATCAAATGTTTAATATGTAGGGGAGCTTGCCTTTTTTTTCATGAAATGAACCGCTTTTGCCCAATGAAATATGCCTAGAAGCTACATGCTGAATGGAGAAGGACTGATCCCAATCCCTTTACTTCTGTGTCTTTATTTAATGCTGCTCACGCCCTGTCTGAAAAGATCACACAGCAAAGCAAGTCGGACACATCCACACCTCCAGGGAAAACAGCCCTTCACCAAGTTCTTATGCAAGTCTAGGTGATTTCAGATTTCCTACAAATAAATGAAAACTTTTTTGTAAAAGCAGACACTGGACAAAGTGTTTTTCTTTGGTAATTCCAATTTTAAATCTAAAGGAAGTGACACACTATTACTAGTTCTCAAATGTAGCAAGAAGATGAATTGAAAAAACAAAACCAACAACAAGCAGTATGAAAAGCAGAAATAGATGAGGGCAAAAGATCTACGGGACACACCAGCTAACTCATTGCCTAGAGGTTAAAGTATTTAAAGTGTATTTTACTTGTACAAAAAAGTTTATGCAATGTGCATTAATACAAAGATTCATTTTTAAGATAACAAAGAGAATCTCATAACTGTCGCCTACTATTTAAAACCTATTTTCTGAGGTTTCTTTATTTATCAGCTGTATATGAGCAACAAATTTAATTATTTAATGCAACCACATGCAAACTTGCCATTTCGGTGAGCAGGCTTTGGGGCTAACCGGTGCTCTGACCCACAAGACGCTGACTTCGGTGCATGTCAGAGCTCGCTGGACTTGTAATAAATCAGTGAAGTGGAATAAAATCTGTAAATCATTCGCATTGTTATAGCAATAGCACATGAACAAAGCCCACCGTCACAGAGAGGGGAGGTTATTTTGATTAGTTTAAAAGTGTTAGGCTAACACGCCGTGCTTCAATTAGGGAACAAAGTAACAAGAACATATTTATTTAGGAGGAAGACAGCATTTCACTAATAACCCTTCTTTCCAGTTGGGCTTGTCTCCTGAAGGCTGTGATGAAGATGGTCTGATTTCAGGAATCTAAATGTTAAATATCTCTATCTAAGGAAGAGGTTTGATTACTCTAACAGGCACTGACAGCTTATGTTGACTTTAATAGCAATTTAGAGATGTGAATTCCTAACTCAGGGAACACAACTCAAAATACTTTCAGGTACAAAACCCTCATAATGGTTAGAATCAAAGCCTAAACATAGTCCATAACGTGCAACTTAAATGCACCTATATGCGTACCTTAATCTGAGTGCCTGGTACACGAACAAAGGAGTATACGCACAACTGTATTATAACTTGCTTTTATAAGGAGGTATTACAGGCAAGTGTCTGCAAGTCATAATGCACACTTGACAACTTCTCATTTATAGATCTAAATAATTTGATTCAATTTAAAAAAAAAAAAAACACTACAGATCCAGTGAATAGGTAGTTCCTTAACATACTTATGGGTTTAGATGCTGCTTTTAAAATTATGGCCCAGATGGTCTGCAACCAAAACCATATGTCTAAAAAATCCTGAAACCTGAGAAAGTTGATTTGACCTTTAAAGGCCATTCACTGCTATGACGCAACATAGTTCACATGAATGCATACGCACATACATCACAGCAACGGTATACGTAAATATAACATCATGAGCAAATATAGTGGCCAGGCTGTCGAGCACAACGCTCACATCCCAGAGGCTGCATTTGTCTTTTTCTTCGCTTTGTGCGAGAGCTTTGTAACAGTCGTCTTTGAACAGTAATTGTCTCCAAAACATAAATTACATCCATCACTTCCAGCGCTAACCATAAATTATCTGCCTGAATAGAAAACAAAGCTGCTCATTCCGATAGTCAAGCACAGCCCTACCCGTGTATTGATTAAGCACTCTTAATGCTTTATTAGGTTTTCTTCCTCCACAAAGTCAATAACAGGATGAATATTTCTTCTTGTGCTGTTATGAAGTATCGTAAATCTGAGCTGTTATTAACAAGTGTCTGATTAGTGGAGCAAAGTTATCTGAGAGTTTGGCACAGACTCTTTGTGCGTGAGCTCCCAGAAAACACCCTTCATTGCCGCTGTCTCCATTGGCAGCTACAGGAATTGTGCTTTCACCAGTTATCACCTCTTTTTTTTTGTTTTTCTTTTTTTTTTAAAGAAATTACTGCTGCACTCATTCCTCTTTATCCCCATGTCACACTCACGTACGCAGAGAACATCAGGCACGTAACGACTGCGCGCATGGCAGGGTTGTGTGTCTCTGCCATGGTTTGCTTTCTTGTGTTACTGAGGCACTAAAAAATTCCATTTCATGACACTTAGAAGTAAAACCAAAGATCAAACAAAGCCCTTTGTTAAACATGCTTTGCCAGTATTAATTTTTCCTTATTAAAATCATCCTCTGAAGAAAAAAAGCCCAATAGATTCAATTGTTTGCACTTGCTCACATTAAGTCCTTTGAAGTCAGGACAAAATTCTGTAGAGGAAAAAAAAACAGGCTCAAAGTTTAAAAAAGTGAAGCAACAAGCTCTTAAAACCCAAGATGCTGGCAAGCCGTGCTGTGTTAGGCCAGACCTGCTGTGTTAGGCCAGACCTGCTGTGTTAGGCCAGACCTGCAGCTCATCTTGTGCAGTAGCAGAGACCGCGCAGCGCCCGCTGCAGGTACTGACATGGCCTGTTCCACCCTGAGTTCTCTGCTAACTACAGACTAGACTCAGTTCTGAAAATCGGCATTTCAAACTCCTTTTAAAATCCGTATCACTGGTTATGGCAGCGCTCCATAACCATATACATAGTTGCTCTCTCTTTTTTTCCTTTCTTTCCTCCTGTCCCGAGCATCAATGACATTTCACAATGACTTCTAAAACCAACCTGTTATGTGAAAAAATACGGGCTTTGATTTTTTTTTATCCCTCTTCAAAGTTCTCTATCAAGCAGGAACAACTATTTCCTAAAAGTGAAATGCAGGACCTAAATCACACGAAGTTTTCCTTTCTACACTCGAAACAACTAAAATGAAAAAAAAAAAAATCTATCACAATACAACGAAACCCTGTAATAGCACTCATTTTTAAAATACATTTTCCCAGACAAGGTATGAATAATGCATCTAAACATCCCAGAACATCTGAATTAAGTAACAACAGACTAACGGATGCTAATTGCCAGTGATTGGAGATGATTGTGGAGTACGGCTGGAACTATGATTACAAACAGAGCTTATGCATCCAGCCCAAACCTCAAGTACCGCTGCTGCAATTAAAGATATTTTAATCAAATTAGACAAGTGTTTGCCTTTGCCTGCTATGATGGTTATGAGCAAAACATAAAAGAAAGCATCGTTTGCTCTACTGCAACTTTCCTTCCATCAGAGCTCTGCCGAGATGGATTTCTTTGTGCTTTGACTTTTTATGCCACAAAATGGAGCCTTTTTAGAAAGAATTCAGGACTCTGCAGTGACATCCTTAAAAGCCCTTGCTTTTGTCTAAAAGTGCTTTTGCCCTAAAAATGCGTTCTCTTTGCAGTATATCTAACTTCCAGTACCAACAAGTGCTGGTTATGCACATACAAACAAAAAAAGATTTTGACCTTCAAAAGTTTGATTTCACAATATAAGCTCTTACATATTTTGCAGGCAGGTAAACATTCTTTAAAGAACATTTCCAAAGCAGCGATTATTAGCATGACTTCAGGACTCTTAGCAGCTGGATTTCTTTTATGCTTTGAGTGCCAAATCCCGAGCATGAATTGCAAGCACAAGCCAATGGGTTGACTACAGCCCAGCCAAGTCCTGGTGCCTAAAGGGGAATTCACAAAGTGCCCCTTGAACCCAAGCCTATAGGGGAGTTCACAAAGTGCCCCTTGATCCCGAGCCAAGCTTCCAACTTGCTGCCTCCTGCTTTCCCGGGCAAGAAAAATCAGAAGACCTCAGCCACTTGGTCCCAAAAAAACTTTCCTCCAGATTCCTACGATCTTCTATAAACCCGGTTATCAGAATTGAATTGGAAAAGGATATAGAAAAAACAGGTATGCTAGGTCATTTCTAAAAGCTTGGCATTTACAGTCATTAAATTAAGTTTTATACATCTCCAGAAGAACTAGTTGTTTCCATATTAAGAGAAAAAAAATCAAGGCTATGCAAAATTACAGAGGTTGTCAAACCAAGATAGCTGGAGAGTGACAGTATAGATAAGTGTAAATAACCTGAAGGAACCCATGGGTTAGCTAGTGCCAGCATCTTCAGGACCAAACACAAGCTCAGAGACAGTATTAAAAAAAGAACAGCAAGGAAATGAAGGTGGCAGCTCACGAATTCTGCTCAACCTGTATTTTTAAGAGACTTGAGATGTGATGTCCTAGGAAGAGCGCTGCAATAGTCCAACACATAAATAGCAAAGGCAGAGATAAAGATAGCACTGTACGTTGTTGGTGCCTTTCAGACTCACCAGGATAAAAGGTGAACAAACAATTTCAAACAGATATGCTTGCTCCAGGTAAAACCTGTAATGATGGGTCAGATTCTACCAGTTCAGTGGTGGCATACTTTTGTACCCATGTGCAACGTAGGGTGTTTAAAAGCTCTGCTGTACAATTGCTCAAAAACCTACGTATAGCAGCAATTTGAGTTTGCGACAGCAGGAGCCTGAGGACAGGGAGCTCCAGCCGGCAGGATGCAGGAACACGGAATCAGGCACTCCAGGAATGGCTTATTTAGGAATTGGCTTCCAAACATTCATGTAAAAGAAACTTAAATCACGGTTTTAGCTTCAGTTTCAGAAAAGACGACAAAGTACTGTCGTAAGTGTAGATTAGAGTGTTTATTCTAGCTTTGTCTCTTTGTTATTCTGTACTCAGAAAAAGAACTGATCAACCTAAGCAAGTGTATATCTCCTTTTCTTCAAGCCTTTAAAATAAGTGTCTCAAACCCGGGAGTGCCCTTGCTTCCACCGCAAGGCTATGGAAAAGAGACGCTTGAAGCATTACACATTGGTGCTTCAGTTCTCATCGGGGCAGGCTCCCATCTTGTGCAAAACACGATTTATGCCAAGCCAAGCAGCGCTTGAGGTGCAAAGCGATGGGGCTGCCGCAGGAGAAATCCCAGCAGAGACGTCACCCCCCACCACCAGCCTGTGCTCCCCGTGACTGGACCAAAGCCACAAGACCAGAAGTTGCTGCTTAACAAACAAGCAGGCTGATTTTTACAATAGTACGGTGTGAGTAAGCTAACAAATTAAGCAGCTTAAATTTCAGGGCACTCCTATTGTAATAAGCCTGTTCCTTACAAACTATTCTTTTTCATAACATAATTAACCCCAGGACTAAGTATGTGAGCAAATGAGTTCATTTTTCACATAAATAATGAAAACTTTTTTTTTTTTTCTGAAACCATTATGAACTGAAATGAATTTAAAAGATTTCTCAGCAGAGAAAGGATGATGTGCGCCCAGCTTCTGGTTTAGAATTGGAATTCATTATTGAGATTTAAATGGAAGCTTCTATTTTCTTTTTGTGTTTTTCTTAATAGATGTTCTTGCCAGTCAATGTCAGTCATCAGTAGAACAAATTCTACTCATCACCAGATACAGCCCGGGATTGGATCAAAGAGTGGCGAATGGCACACCTCCACTATCACTTAAATAGGTTAAATATTTCTTTCTTCCTATGTCCTCCTGAATATTATCTCCCATCTTTCGTTTTTCATTTCTAAAAGATCCTCCTAACAGTTACGTGGGCAGGATTACTCACTGCCCTGATAAAAATCCTACGCTAACTATAGTTGTAAAGTCATCTCACTTTCTACTAGAGAAAATAACTTCTCTGTAATCATTCCCTGCATGGTTGGAACACAACCATACAACCGGGGCACTTGTTTACAACAGACATAAATGAGAACTCGTTATTTGCTTTACACAGACATATGCCATTACCACTTAGCTGCACTCAGTCTCCGTGCCTTCTAATAACAGATCTTGTGTGTCAAGGGCAAAGGAACCCATGGAAAAAAAAAAAATGATTAAATCTTCATCAGTTTAATTTGTAAAGAAACCCAAGGGAAGTCATTATTCCCAGACACTTCATTGCCTAATTTATCTTCTAAATTTTGCTAACTTATCTGACACCAATGGGTGCTTATTAACTATTGCTTACTGTGACTGCAGGGCAAGTTTGCTAAGGAGCCCAGCACGCAATAGCCCACATGGAAAAAGAGCAGCGTTGTTCGGTGCTGGGCACCTCGATGAAAGGGAGCTAGCTGCTGGGTGCTTCAGAAAGGCTGATACTTCATCTAGTGCTAAACAGGAACTAAATATTTCAGAGAGGTCTGGATCCTTCTCACCAGCAATGGCAGGGAGGTGAGCATCCTTTACGGGAAGTGAAATCCCACTAAGGAGCTCAAGCAGGACACTTACAGTGGTTATGGAGCTATGTCAATCCTGAAAAAAAAAATGATGTACAAACCACTAACTTGCATACAGTTTTTACCAGCAACAAGCTCAAAGCAAAGGATGGAAGAAATAAGATTTCCTTTTTTCCAGTTAAATCAGCAATGAGTAGCAGAGAACAGCTGGGATTTCTCAGGGCCCTTCCTAGCAGCACAGCACAGAAGTCTCCTTTAAAACAAATAAATCAGGTTCGGCGTGATGGTGTAAGTCAAATACTCTGCAGAAAGAACAATTTGGCAGAAAGGTACCTCGGGCTGACACCAGAATTTGAACCCGGGACCTTTGCCGCTTCTGCGAGCACATGTGCTCCCCACGTGTAGCGGCTGGAGCTGGCGGAGGCAGCAGACTCCGTTCTACAGCCTGGGAGTTCTGGTTATAAAAATACGTGATCTCAAGGTTTTTAAACCGTCAAATGTCAAAGGTGATCACAGGCAGAAATTAGAGGGCTGAAATTGTTAATCCTGCACTGCTAAAACTGATTGATACCAGAGCCAGAAAGAGCCGGTTTTATGTAACACAAACTTTACACTCCGGTTCCTAATATAAACTAAATTTGCCTTTTAAATCTCTCCGGTTGTCAGGCATCTGGTTTTGATGGAGAGCCATACCAAATTTTTTCAGGGGGTATAACCAAAAAAGAAATTTGCATTCGTGTTTTCAGCAAGACATCAGTGAGGCGGTATAAATAATTTAAAACTTCAAAGTTACTACATCAGTTGGTCTTTTCAAACATGATCATTTTACACTTTAAAACACGCGTTCCTTCCTGCAAACAGCAGACATATTTTTCATGTTCCTCACCATTAACAAAGAGTATACAGTTGCAAAATCTTAAATAAAAACACCCTCCTATAAAATTGTTTCATTTTGGATAACCAACTATGTTTTTTGAGCAGCACTAAGGTCAAGGTATTAAATTTAATACTCTTAAACAGAGCATGTATTAGAAATAAACCTAAAGTGCTTAAGAGCTATTGTAGATGTTCAATAAATTAAAACCAGAAAAAGCTCAAACACTATTAGGGCCAGAAAATCCAAACACAGCTATATAGGCTGTGCAGAAATAAAGACGTATTCACCCAGCGCTTGTGTGCAGCACATGTAACTCTGAGGAAGACAAGTATATTCCACAGACACGTGTATAATTTGGAGTCCTAGTCCTGTTTTCAGAAGAGTGAGAAAATAAATCAATATATATGTTTACCTTGACCTTCAGTTCACTCTTACAGACCACTCAGAGCATCTAATTTAACCAAAGCTCTTCAATCCAAACGCTGCCAGCTCTTCAGCGTGGCAGAAAAGAGTTGTACGACATACGTCAGAAGGATTCAAGTCTGAACAGCCTGGCCTGAACTTACTCCAGATTGGATCGAGCACTACGTAAAACCAAGATCTTTCTTGCTATATGCATACGTCTCTCTAAGCACAAGCATTTACGCGAGAGATGGCAGTGCCGGGGCTGTAGGTCGATGCCAGTTCACAGCTCAGGTTTCCACATTCGGAATTTCACCCTTTGGTTCCAATCAAAAAATAAATTCCTCGCATTCAACCCAGCCTAATTACTTTTTTTTTTTTGCGTGGAAGAGACAGCCAGATTCATTCTGACATACAAAAGGAAAGTGTGATATATGGGCAAAGCACATGTACTAGAATGTTATGGATGGTTCTGAAAATCTAGCCAGAAACATACGTCGCTCCCAACATCGGAGCTGTTGCCAACAGTTACCACCTAATGCTGTCTGAGACACTGCAGTGATTTCATGTTCAAAGGAAAAGGCAAAGACTCTGGCATCTCAAATCCCACGCTGCTGTTACTGACGGCAATGGTGAGTTTTTAACAGCTGGAGAACATTCCAAGGGAAGGCAGCCATCAGCTTCATCACATAGGACGCATTCACTGCAAACGTGTCTCTGTGCTACTTAAAAAACAACATACCACCCCAAAATCCTGAAAGTTGACCATGAAGCTTTCTGGTGGAGGAACAGGTGGAGTGAGGCCATCAAGCTGATCTTCAATTACAGGATACTTAAGCTGTGAATTTTATGTTTTCTATGTACACTGTATCCTTTCCTTGACCCATCTAGAGGCTTAAAAAGCTGAATTATACTAAATACTATATCTGTTCTCCAGGGTACCTCACATTATGACCATTAAGAAACAGTGAAAAGAATGGATAACACGTGGATACTTCTGCATATAATTATTTTTTTTAAATTCAGGAAAGGTGTGAGCAGTAACCAACACACGTAACACTAAAACCTGCTTACTACGCCACTGGAGCAAAAGACCACAGCTTCAAAGATGGGAGAGGAGGAAATTAATAGTTTAACTTAATAGGCAATCTTCTATACAACATAAAGCTAAGAAAGATTATTTAGGAGCTTTAAACAATGCAAAACTATTAATGGGAATTGTTTTAGCAACTGGCCTTTTTACCTACTAGCCGATCATGGTTCTGGTATAGCCCACAGTTCACCTTCCCACTGGATATTACACAGGTTTTAGTGAAATATTCTGGGGTGACAAGTCCCCAAGCCTGGTGAGGCACAGCCCAGCCCCAGTGTCCACCTCTGCCCGACCTGTGACGGCTCTGGGCAGCATCAGGTCAGACGTCCCCACTGTGGTGCAGCCACCCACATCCAGGTGACATTCTCGACCTTTGCACCAGCGTGGACAAATGGTCAGCAGAAACAGGAGGATGAGATGACAGGAAAGACAGCCAAAGATGAGTTCAGAAGGAATTTGGCTCCTTTTCTGTCACTTCTGTCCTTCATGTTGTTCAGCTTCCCTGGGCTGGATCAGTGGTATCCCAGAAACCTGAATAAACCTGACTCTGCACCACTCAAGAAGAGCTTCTCAATATTTCTGGATGAAAAGCAATACTTAAACCAAAAGATACCTGTGCTTGATCTAATATGACAACATTAACACTCAAAGGTGGCCCTGGTGGCTCTTCTGACATGCAAAGACTCAGCAGGAAAACTCACAAAAATAAATGTTAATAAACATGCTTATCAGAAGATATGGAAAAACTTTAATGAACGTTTTGGTACTGTTGGAAATAATTTCACACTTGAAATGATGAAAAAACCCAAGCTCAAATCTATATGTAGGAATTGCACTTGGAATAGGAGCTCAACAGTGTAAACCAGGGGAACAGGCAGGGCTCAAAAGAGACAACGTGGTGGAACTGTGGCCAGTGGTCCTTGTGGACGGCCACCAAACCCAAGCTGAAGCCTCAATGGCAGAGATTGTACTGCAGAAAAGAAAGAATCTCAAGGAGATATTTCTCTCCAGGATAATCATTCCTACTTTCTTTCTACAGTTGAGTTTGGCCCAATGTTGAGCAGATGACTGATGGTGTAAAGCAATAAGGTGTCCTGTGCCCCCATGTCAGATGCATGGACATCTGACAATGCCATACACCTCTCAAATACATAAAATGTGGACCTTTTTCCTCTACTTTTTTTT
This sequence comes from Caloenas nicobarica, assembly GCF_036013445.1. NCBI lineage: Eukaryota > Metazoa > Chordata > Aves > Columbiformes > Columbidae > Caloenas > Caloenas nicobarica. Next base: position 25,232,940 of record NC_088252.1, read on the forward strand.
TTTTTTTTCCTAAAGGGATCATCTTCTGAATTTCTTCTTGTGCATTGTCAGAGGGACCAAGAGACAACTTTTCTAGGAAGAAATCAGTTGGCTTGGAAGAAGATCAACAATTCTTGTAAGGCAAAGATTTAGGTTGGGTTCTTAACTGGTCTCCTAAACCTGTGACCCAGAGAGGCAACATTCCCCTGTAAAACACACCTCACACTTAACTCACTATAATCTTCTCCATACTCAGGTAAAAGTTCTTCAAAGTGCAAAATACTTTTATGCATTTTTTCCCTTATTTCTTCCTTTTCCTCTGCCTCAGCATCCATACACTTCTGATTAAATTATGAACCAGCCAACTATACTTTTGTGGGGTTTTCCCCTCAAAAGCTAAAGTATAATTATAAGACAGGGGGAATAAAATTACAAATTCTACCAAGGTCATTAATGTACAAAATGCAAATTGTCTCCCATTTGTCAAAGACCCTGGGGAAGTCTAGAGATAATTGAAATGATAGATGAACAGAGCAGACTAACTGCTAATGGTCTGTATATCAATGAATCAATGTCATATTTATGAAGGGCTTGGGGAAATTATTTTAAATACTTCATCTATAGTTGAAGTTTAGCCTACTTTTTCTTTTTAATGCTGGAAATTAATGATAAAGTTCAGTTTATAGTTACACAAGTGTAAGCCTTTGGTAATTTAAGCTCAGTAGCAAGGTATTGAAAAACTACTCATGTTTGTGCCAGAAATGACGAAATTACTCAATTACCATGGATTTTGGTATAACTAAGAGCAATATACATTTCAGAGATAATCAAATATAGGACCAGCCCTCATCCTCAAAGCATTTAAACTCATCTATTTCCATGTGCATCTCATTTCCTCTAGAAATCGAGTAAGTTGGAGAAACTGAGTATACACACCATTGTTTCACTACCCTATTTTCCTCAATATTTTCAATTATAAGCTGAACTGCTTAGGGCAGAGGATATTTTCAGATGCACTGACCAAACAGGAATAGGGACATGGTAAAGGAGCAACAAATACTTATTTTTCAAAGAAAAAACGAAGCCAATCTTGGAGGTAATTTTGGTACAGTGACGTAGAAAATCGTATTTTCACTTCAAAAGAGGAAATAACTACAAACCAGTAAGTCACTCTGTGGAGTCTTCTCCCAGTTGTGTAGGGGCCATGACACATTAGTAAGTGACGGTGAGGACAAGGCATAAAGAAAAAGGACATTTCAAACATTAAGATGCCATTTTGGTCGAATCTGCAAATAGTTTTGGAGAGGGGGGTTGGTTTAGAGGCTTTTGGTTTTTTATTATTATTATTATCATTATTATTATTATTATTATTATTATTCCCACCCAAGCCCTCAAGGATTTTTATGCTTTTCTTCTCACACAATGGAAAGGGTTGGGATGAAGGGAAACCAGTAGGACACCTGAAGGCTTTTTTCTTATCAAAAAATGTTTTTTCTAGCAAATAGAAATAAACCATTACATCCCAGTTAAGCGGCAGACAGCAGCACACTGAAACAGGTAGCATCACTACAAAATCACCAGAATTAAACCCCTTTTCGTTCCCTCTCTCACTGAATGAAATCACATGAGGACACAGGGAGAAGAGGCAAGTTTTTATGAACGGTCTTTAGGATTCAGAGAGATTTGCTTCATCTGAAAATAGCACCACAAGCACTTCCACGGCTTGTGGAAACATGAACTAATCTGATAATTACATCTGGGTTTTCCCAGAATTTGAATAAATTGGTTATATCTAAAACATACAACTGATTCTCCTATTATAGGATTTGGCACATGAAGCAACTGAATAAAGCTCAGGAGAACACTGGTGTCCAAAAGGAAACTTCGCTGCTGTCTGTGAAAGGGTAACACATATGCATTGAAGGGAAAAAGTTCACAATAAATTTTCTGGACATTACGACTTGCAACCACAAAAGAATTTATAGAGTCGAGAAGACTCATCAAGCTGCTAAGAAAGCAAGGAGGGATTTCCAGGTGTTGGAACCAGTCTTCTCAACCAGAAAACATCACCAGGGATGGTGGAGATCTGTCCTGGCTTCCCTTGGGGTAATGACAAACCTTGAAGAACGCAAGATTCATGCAAAAAAGGACCTCGCAAATCCATCCGTTGAGAACAAGCACTGGCCATGCTGACCACCTTTTCTAATAAAGACTTGTGAATAAATACTCTAAAAGTTTTTCCTAGAAAGGGGTTAGTATTACTGGATAAAACAAAATTTGCTGTCTATTTTCTGGAAAAAAAAAAAAAAAGAATAGCTAGCAGCACAAATGGAAGTAAGTGTCTTACAAACTACAAGACGTTCTTGGGGAAAAAGTTCAAGTTGGATGTTTCAGTTGGCTGGAAAGGCCTGAAAACACACAAAAATACCGTCTGCTGGACGTCGGTTTGCTTTTAGACCTGTCCATTCTCCCTCCAGCGACCTTTTAGAAATCTTCATTTCTCTGCTAGTCTTCCTTATCGTGAGCTCAAACTAACCACTCTAAAAAGAATAAAGTAACATCTTGCTTTAGTTAAACGAACACGTATTTTTCTCCTTTTATCTATTATTACACTTTAACCGATCGGTGAATAGGAAGGGGAGCAGGAGTGCTCCCTTTGCAAAGCCCTGGAGCTGCCCTTCCCTCATCCTCCCCAAATCCTGCCCCCAAGAAAAAGACCCAGAGAAGACCAAGAAAAAGGACTCTGCCAAAGAGTAAAAACTCCAACAGAGAAATAAAGCTGAGCTTTAGAGAAATCTTTAACTTCCCAGTGAAGGCGGGTATCAAGTCGTTACTCTGAGCATCTCAATTCAGCTGCTTTCCACCTCAAGCTCCATGGAGACACCAAAGGAGCAAAAACCCTGAGCTTTACGGGTTTTCAGGGGGACATTAACCCTCCGTCACCGTGTACTCTAGTGCTGTGTAATGGGAAGAGGGACACCAGCCAGGCATTTCACCTCGCAGGTGTTACCGTAAGGCTCCACTAATGACTCTTTGTGAAGTGTTGCCTCTCTCCACTGTTGTTGTTACAGCTTACTAAACAGCCAATTAATACAACATTCAGTTCCTCCTTTTGCTGAAGCACATTTGTTCTGCTAGATTTTAATTTTTTGAATGAGTGAAATACGAGTAAGATAATTTACATGAGTTAATGACACAGTACAAGTTAACTGATCTGTTATTCTGCATGTTTGCAGGGAACAATTTACACGCAGCCTTTCAGGGACATAATTATTTGCAATACCACTATTTTGGCACACTTCTCTGTTTTTATTTTTTTTGCTGTTTTACAGATGTGGCTGCTCAGGTCACCTGCCACCGATTGCCCAGCACATCCACAGAGGGAAAGTGGGGGAAGCGTCTCCCCAGTGACAAGTTTTGAATTGTGGATGAAATTCCCCTCTTAACTGAGTCATGTTTCTTTTACTAACAAAGTCTTGCCGAAACCCTGGGATAAATGTGCTTCTTTGTAGAGTAAGTTTTTCCTCACGTCACATCCTCCACTTTCTTCTTATTTCATTAAGATTTTGAGTTATATGGACAAACTGCTCATTTCAAATACTCATTATGGAAATACTGCAAACCCAGAAGATGTCACAGTCATTTCTTTTACAGCTTTTCTTTTTGTAGGCGACATTCATATTGCAGAATAATTTAGACAGTAATTTAATCACAGAGTTTAGAGGTCCAGCAAATGTTACATTTACATAATGTCAGTCTTTCAGCAGATAATTTGGTCCTTTGCATGTGTTAAAAGACGACATGGCTTGTTAAGATCATGTTAGTACGCTTAGCCCAACAGACGAATGGCTGGTTTGTTAATCTGCCATATATTTCTAATTTTCCTAAGGATGATTAGAAAATTCTACTTAGAGTAAATTCATGAGCACTTTCATTCCATCAGAGTGACGAATCAAAAAGATTATTAAATCTCAGGGTCCAGAAATCTCCATAAAAATGGCCATAAGTCCTTGCTACACAGTAAATACCAAAACTTCCCTTATATAAATATTACATTAATTAGTATTTTGCTTATGTCCGCTTTGAGTACATGTGACTGAAGATATTAAAATGCGCCTTACAAGTTTTATAATATTTTCATAACGAAGTACGAGTATTCCATAGTCTAGAAATGTAATATTCTTCTTCCTCCTGTCAAATGCTGCTAAAGAGACTGAAACAGGATATAAGAAATGTTATTTAGTTTCAGTGTGGTAATGCTCCTATCCTAGACCCTCAAAAGATAAAATAAAAGCTAGTAAATCATTATTCCTCGAAGAACAATGGCATGTCTGTACAAGTCATTTTCGAAAAGTACTATTGTGTATTTAAATTTAGAAGAGTAACCCAGTCAAGCAGCACCTCAGGAGCCTTAATACCAAATACCAGCAGTTCTGCCTTTTTATTTTGAAGCTGCGCATTGTATCCTTGCTACTTACATTAAATGAAATGTTCTTTTTAATTTCAACTTGCAGAAGACCAGGATTCACAGCAGAAAAACAGTTGCATCATCTGGCCATCCCCTATTTTGCATTGCCTCACTTGCCTGGTTTAATAGGTACTGTGGCTAATCACAGACAAAATCAATAAGCCAAAAATTACACCAGGAGTTGATAGCACATTTTCATCATTTACTTGTATCTTGGAGCAATTTCACCAACTTTTGAAATAGAAATGTGTTGACCTAAGGACAAATTCCTACAGTCTTCTCTCAATGAAATACATAATAGACATCCAGAGTGAGGGTCTGAAAGCAGCTGGAGAGCAGGATGGCAGAACAACAGAAGAAGAGAGACACTCCGTATTCTCCTTAATCCACTCAATTGACAATTGCTCCCAGTTCTACTTCTACAGGCAGAGAAACGCCTTCTCTCCTGCTATAGATTTGTAAAGGATCATATTTCATTTCTGAAACAATTTTATTTCCTCTTGTCATACACTTAATAATAAATAGAAGTACGGCCACTTCCCCCAGATCTGTGTGGCATCCTCTCTTTGCAGGATACTGGAGATGCAGCCGTAGTCCTTGCTGCAGGTTGATAAGAGATCTAATTTGAGTTGCGATGCAAGGGACAGTATAAGGGAGAAGGTGGTACAGCCGGTTCATAATACAAATTTCGAGAACGTCTCTTAAAACTTTCAAGCCAGTAGTTTGCAATCTGTATCCCTGATGAATTATTTTGACTTTATTAAAGCAACTGAATGGGTTTTCTATTCATTATTTGTTTTGAAAATTAAATCCAAACAGCATTTCTGTTATGGCAAGTTTGGGCTGAGGACTCCAGGAAAATAAGGAAACCCTACACCTTCAAGTGTAAGACAATTGTCTATCATCTTAGCAATGAAAAAATGGAATCGGTTAATTTGCATTAATACTTAGATGATAAGGTTTTTAAACCATCATAACCAAATCACATAGAGATTTAATTACCACTAAGGTTTAAAAGAAGCATTATTTCGTATTGACACTTAAACACAGAGAGTTCCAAATAAGACACAGCATCTACAAACAACTCAGAATGCACTGATAAGTTTGCCATCCAAGTGATAAAACGCTAAGCTGAAGACACTTCCTTTTGTATGTTCTTTAACACGGTCTGGTTTATGGCACTAAGATTGGATGACCCATCACCGAATGTATTTTCCTACTCGGCTGCTAAATGCTTTGACAGTTTAAGTAAACAACCTACCGACAAGAAGCTGCATTGCTGTGAGTCAGAAGGTCCCACCAGTTGACGCTTTGTCAAATAGACTGGCAAAGATATCACAATTTGTGAGTCTGCACCAGGAAGAAATTGGAGAAAACATGCATGATGTCAAACTAGTCCAAAAATCAATGTGTATATTGATGTAAAATGAGATCTTTAATGGCAAAATCCTTAACGTTCTTTACATCAACCCAATAATTAAATCAAACCGGACTAAATGTTTTCCCAATTAAACAGCATGAAGTGCCAAAAACCGATGTATTTTCACCTCCAAAATATTTTTTTTTGTCGTTCTTCTCCTTGCAGCCCCTGATGTTTGCCTACAGAAAACAAAGTCTCGTCTACTTGGAGTTAAGGGAAAAAAAAAAAAAAAAGGCCAGCTTTCAAATCCAAACAAAAACTCCAACACTTATAAAAGAAAGCAGTAAAAAGTTATAGAAGTTACCCCAAAATGTTCTCATTAGCGCTTCTTTAGGTATGAATGAGAATCAAAAATCCAGCTCTCTGAGGACTGAATGTTACAGCTATTTTTTGAGGCCATTATAATCGTATCAGTGGCTTCTTGAATGTCATAGCCATAGCTATACATCCTTCACTGACAAATATCCTTGAGCTTAACTCAAAGTAAAAGCCTAAACCAGGATGAAAGCATACACACAAGATGCTTACAGAAGGTGACTCGAAAGGTCAGATGTACTTTACAGTGAATATATACTCAATAGGGGGACATATAATGCTCCAATTCATATCTTAACTCCAGCGAAGTCACAAAAAGGTAAGATGTGAAACTCAAATATTATATATTTATTAATATTCTCTGTATCGACAGTGCACAATACAGCATGATCAAGAATATTTCACCACCCTTATTTTGCAAACGAGCCTCATTCAGTGCCAGGAGTGAGGAAATACTTTGTTTTCTGGGACCAGACTGTTACATGACGTTCTCAGGAGCCAATTCCAGCCTCCACCAGTGTCAAACCTGGGATGGGCAACGATCCACCAGCACCAGGCACCGAGTGTGCGACCTGCCTGCTTTCCCCGAGAACCCACAATTACGAATAACTAGCAGCTGGGACCAAAGGAAACCTTGCATGATCCTCGCTAACACAGCTCATCTTCTTCCTACTGTAAGAAGGAGTCATCCAGTGCAAAGTGAAGGAATGCCTTTATGATACATAGGGTTTTCTTCATACACCCATGTTACACATTTAGTTTTCTATTTACTGAAGCCTCCAAACTTGGCAGTAGAGGGAGACTGCACGATCGCCAAGATAACTGGAGAGAATTAAGACTAGACAGAATAGCAATGACAAAAGCCTCAGGAGAGATCACGCAGATGTTTCCTGATGTTAAGCATAAAATATCTGCAACCCCAAGTAGTAAACAATAAACTAACTGATACAAGTCCCCATCCAGTGCAAAAGGGGAATATTTTAGTGACTCGATGTGTAAAGCATCTCACCTGCTGGCACTGTCCTGCACAAGGCACGTAAACCCCTGGGCTGGTGTCGCGGCCAAGTCTGGAAGATGTCAGCCTCAAACGGGCAAGGCGACAAACAAGACCTGTGATTTAATTAGGCCACAACTTTATTAACCTATTTCTTCAGGGAACTACCGGTGATAGCTCATACAGTGTAGACGATGATTCATTTTTTAATCATTTCTGTCTGGTAAAGAGTTATGTCAATGTTTCCCTCCCTCCTCCTCTACATAGACAAATTCCTCTGAGTAATACCAAAGGGATCTGGGGGCTGCCTTTATTATTATCAACCCCGTGCTGTACCCCAACTCTTTTTAAGGACAACCTCAATCCCCCTGGGAAGAAATACTTGCACAAGCGACATGCAGATATCACATATTTGTTCAGCTCCTTCTCCTCGATCTCAACTGAGCATGGAGATAATTAACAGTTCCCTTTACAGAATTTCCCGTTGTGAAAGTAGACATTAATATCTTAAAAAAAAAAAAAATCACATAAACCACAATATATTCAGAGGGCCGTTATGCATTCACAGCATTCCTGCTGCCTTTTGGCCCTGCCACCACCCGAAAGGCTGGTCTGATAAATCCTGGTAAGTCCTCCGTACACAGTCCCCTTGTCAAATCCCACATAAATCTTTGTTACATGCAGAACTAACACTTCACAAGGCTCTTCCTGGGGGGAATTAGCCCATCTGGTCATCAAGTTGGCCGACCAAGAATTGTTTTAACATTGAGGTACAGCTGCAAACCTCCCGTGGAATTCCCTGTCCATTTGAAGACCCAGCACACAGTAGAACCAAACCTTAGTTCTCATCACCATATTTTTTTATGGAAAGGCTACAGCCCAAGACACGTTCACATGAAGATACAACTATCAACTCCTATGGCACTTGCAACTTTTAGGCCAAGTACTAAGCAGGCAGAGCTCCAAAGCCTTCAGAGTTACACCAAGAGAGAACATGTTAATGGTCTGGCCAAGAGCATTAAAAAAAAAATGGTCCTGTTATTGTTGTTGGAAACCAAATGACAAGCAATTCATTATTGCATTGTAATTCAGTGCAATTTATTGGTTGATTTGCTGTGAGGGATTTTAGCTACATACTAATACACATACTATAAAAAGAATGCAAATTCAGTAATGCAAGTCTAAATGAATGAGAAGTAACATTTTCTCACAGTTTGCAAGAAATTAACCTTTAACGTCTTTCCTATGCTTTGGGAACAGCACTTGGCCAAAAGCTCTTATGGTAATAAAGCAGTGACCCATAGCAAAGAATAAATGTCAGAGTGAAATGATAACAGCAAGCCTATTTGCCAGAAAGTGGTAATTTATAAGATTTTAATTTGAGATCATCATGGGGGGTCAGCCTTATCAAATAATTCAAAATGTAGGTCACAATTATAGCCCTTGAAGTGTGGTTCTGCTCTGAAATGTGACTGTAAAAATGGCATGTTTATTATTTCTAAATGATTTCTTTATCAGACATATTGAGTTTACAAGTAAAATGGTAATGAGATAGGTTTGCTTTTTGCTTCCTCCAGTTTTTACATTTGTGTAGCTCACTGATTAGTTATTTCTGATTTCCATTACCCTAAAAGGAAAATAGGAAAATCAGACCACTCAGTTTCTCACCTTCCTGCTTAAAGTTCTGCAGAGTCTAATTGTGTCCTTGCTGTTCAGCAAATCTGCATGTTTTTAAGCTAACTGGAATGGAAAAAAAACCCAATTCTCTCAATAATAAAGAAAATAAAATACAATCCACCTCTCACTTCAGGCAAATTCCTTAGGTGGTGTCAGTCAGCGCGGTTCCATCAAAATGAATGGAGTTCACTAAAGTCCACCTTTCTCTACGGCACTGTCTCTTGGCTTTGTTTGCTCTTCAAGTTGAACAGCAGAAGGAGAAATGGCATTTAACAGGTTTTTAAATCGCCCTGCCCAAATCAGTAACTATTAAATGCCACTACCTGTCTGGAGCAGATCACTAGGTATGGCAGGAATCCAGCATATGTTTCAAAGTGAACCTTACAAAGATGGTCCAGGAAGAAGGATAGAACCACGAAACAGATTTCTTACCTTTTCTCACAACATTTTCCATACCTGTGAACTCCCACTTCCAGGCGGATTCTTGATATAACACAATGTAACTGCTTATTACTCCTCAGCCTATTTTCAGGGATGCATTTGGGCCAGCTCTCAGCCAATCCATTAATCAAAATTAATTCTAATGAAGCAAGAGAACAGCGAATGAGGCCAACCAGCTAAAGACAAGTGCGTTTGCTCCACCTTTGCCTGAGCAGAGCTATTGAGACAGGGATGGACCTCACCTGTCAATTCAATCTTGCTGCTGCTAAGATGCAAGTCCTGCCCATCCTCTTCTGTCTTGAGAACTTGTATCTTTGCTTCTTTTTCCTTTAAACTACAATGAAAGTTATAAAGGCTGAAAAAGCCCTTATTCTTCTCTTTGGCAAAACAAGCAGTAAACACAGAGAACAAATCCAACAAGAGTAATGGGCTGATTCTCCTTTTCCATTACACGGCTTAGAATCAGAGTTTGAATAAATCAGACTTAATCACAATGCAAGTGAGGAGATGACATGAAACATTTCCATAGTCTCCATTCAAAATAGGGTCATATTCTAATTTTGTCACATCTCCAATTTTATTTTATAATTTTATTCAATAACTACATTTCCTCAGTGATCCTGTCTTTCGACATTCTTCTTCTGTCACAACATAAGCCAGCATATGCCTTCATGAAACTCAATATTGCCATGCAAATAGATGATCGAAACAGACTGAAGTCTGTATTTGTCTGCCCTCGAAATTGTTATGGACTAAAACAACCCAAAACATTAGAACGTAGATTTCATGGGATTGCTGAGCTCTACTGTTTCAACAAATAAAACTCTGCCGTTACTTCAAAATATTTTTAAATTAATTTCATCTTCATCAAGGAATATTCCCAAGAGAAGGAATAATCAGGCAGTTATATAGACTGAAGAGCTGGCGGCATTGTCTGGGGGTGACAAGGGAGCACAACGTTAAATATAATCCTTTCATTATGAAACAAGGGGGGAGAAATGCAACAAATTATTCCTCACAGACAATTTGTTGCTTAATGGCCTGAAGCAATACCAAGGGCTGTTAGAGCTGATAAGACAGTCCTTAACCATAGTAACAATCTATACACTGGGATAAATGCTATCATAAAGTTCAAGCAATGGTTTATAACTCCAAATATTGGCAGAAGCAACCAATTCTCTGTCTCTTGGAAAGCAGAACATCTTACATTAAGTAAATCATAATTCAAAAGCAAGCGGGGGGGGGAAAGATAAACTCCTGCCCTCCAAATGAATAGGTTTTACCTATTATAGTCTGTGTGTTTGAAAATACATAATTATATGTCAGGAAACAGAACGTGAAGTAATGCACTGACAACACCTTTCTACTCTTTTCTCCCAGGCTGAGTCAGCGTTCAGGAAGCCTTTTAAGACTGATGCGCATGGCTCAGCAGACACAGAAGAATAAGTTTGCTCTTAGGAGGCAAATGCCTGGCAGTATGTGCTTGGTCACAAACGCACGTGAAATGACTGGATATCTTCCAGTGGAAGCTGATATTTTGTCCAATAATACACCAACAAAAATGGCTTGAAAACCGCGTCGTCTTTAATAACACCTATCTCATTGAAGTGTCAATGGACAGCAGTCCAAATCTCTTGAAAGACAATGTATAAAAACCTGAAGGTTGACAGTGAGAGTCAAAATAAGCCCAAACTCGGTCCTAATAAATACCAAGTACTCTTCAAAGCTTTTAAGAAACTCCAGTGGCGTGTCAAATCCCACAATAGCAAGCTATCTCATTAAATTTTTAACGTTCAACTTCTGATCCAGAGTGGAAAAACCTCAGTAATCATTTCTCTCTTCAAGTCAACCACCGCATTTGAGTTTCCAGATGGGTCTAGAGCAGATGCAAGTTCAGGAGCAGCAAGGGCTGGATTCCTATTGGAACAGCTTGCTTTTCTTACAAAGGATCAAAACGAGGTTAATTAATATCTTTTAAGTTCTCCCATGCAATAAGAACTTTGAAATTAAAGCACATCTGAATATTTTGTATCTTTACTTGCACTGGAAAACAACAGGGAGGGAGTTGGCAGCTGTTGCACTATGTGATTTTATACCTATTGACCCCTTGGACAGTGCCTGTACTGGTGTCTGTCCATGATCCAGGCTTGTCCGTACTGCTGGGATATGAAGAAAAAAAACCAAGACAACAAAACACAACCAGCTTTTTTTTTTTTTCCCCTTAGCTACTGAAAGTTTTAAAAAAAATCCAACACATTTTAAGTAGGAAGTTTTCAGAAAATACACTGGCCTTTTAGCATTTCAACACCTTGTGTACCATCTTCTTATTAAGTGACTAAATTACTCTTGCAATGGGTGTGGAAGTACTTATTATTGTATATATTTTCCATACAGATCATCAAAGGAGGATGAAAATTGTCTGTGTGCAGAAAGGGTGAAAGAAATGTAATTACTGCTGCTTGATATGTTTATTACAGAAGTTGGACACAAGTCATTGCCATGACATTTTCATTTTCCTGGATACACGAGCGGATTCTAATCTCATTTGCGCTGGTGTAACTGCCGGAGGATCAGCTTTCCTCCCATTTACGTTTTGGTGAGTAACAGCAGGAATCAGGCCTGTAACCCTTGATCGTTAATTCTGGTTCACCTCTTGCATGTAACAGTAGCTGTCAAAAAGATTCTGGAAAACTGTCAATCTCTGGTAAGAGATAAAATCTTGATTAATAAAAATAATTTAAAGCTGAGTTTGTTCTATTGGAAAGAGAGGTCATTGGCACTACAGTGTCAAGAAGCCAATATTTTTCAAACACATGGTATTCTTAGGGGAAATCAAAGCAAAGTCTGTACAGAGACTCCTGCCAAGAGAGCTAACAACTCCATTTAACAAAACAAAATCATCCTGATGCTGAGAAGAACTCTTTCCTTAACAAATAAAAATCAAAGCAAAATGCAGCCCAAAGTAAAGTTACTTCCATGATCAAGCCAGAAGCTCGAGACCAAACCGTGTGTGTTGAGGGAGGGGAGTGTGTGTGTGGGAGTTTTGCTTTTAACAAGAAAAAGACTAATGGAAGTGATCAACAGTGAAAATCCAGTTATCTGAGCTTCTGTTCAGCTGTTCTGTGATTTATCGAGAGGCTGCTTGGCAGATTTGAGTCTACAGCTCTGCTCAAACTGAGAAAGTCAAGAGAAAGACTGTAGGAGTTGAGATGATCTTACTCAGCCTGACTGTCCCTTTATTTGCATCCATTTTACACGTGTGCACTTGTTCTGGTACCAGTTATTTGGTTTACACTATTAGAGGGTCCTCATCCAAGAATGGCTGAATATTCAATGCAAAGGCTGCAATATTCATAGAATCATTTCAGCTGGATGAGACCCTCAGGATCATCGAGTCCAACCATAACCTAACCGGCTCTAGCACTAAGCCATGTCCCTAAGAACCTCATGTGCAGATCTGCAACACATCACCAGCCTTGGCAACTTTCATTTATGATGCCTTTCAAAAAGAAAACTCACCCATAGAGGGCATTCCCACCCAGGGCTGAGCATGCTCTGGTGGGTGATAAATCTCCTTTCCACCTCTGATTAGTTGTGCTTTTATACCAGTACAAGGCACAGATAGCAAGGCCGTGAAGCATCCCGCTAGTTAGCAGATACATGCATGTGAAACCCTTGTTAATTTTTAACTTGTGATAAATTTCATGGAGATACAGAGACTTTTGCTCCAAATTTTAATTTGGAGGAACTACGCCAGGGCTATAGGGGACGTGACACAGTGCCAGCAAGGGTCACTCCAGCTATGCCCAGAGAGCGGCTCCGGTACTCTGAATTCTGAGAATGAAACCTAAAATGCCTTCCCATCAAGTTCCTCTTATTCAAGGGTAATAGAGGCTAAGCATAAAACAACAAAAAAATAGTCAAGATTCATCTATGGCTCTATGAAGATGTGCTTATACGGATATGAGTATGTGTATATGTTGCAGATAACTAACTAGCTACATGACAATATGCATTGGAGATGAAACCAAAGCAAATGCCAGCATGATATATTGTGTCAGTAACATCAAAGGAGAAGGGGAGGGGAAGTGAGTGTGAAAATCAAACAGAGCGCTCGGGAAAGAAAGCTAATTTTGAGTTTGATGTGCACGAGTGACACTCATTAAAAATTGATGAGTGCATGTGAGAGGATGCCACCTGGGATTATGCAACTGCTAATTAACATTTAACACCATTTTCTAACCTTATAAAATATTCTTAGCCTGCTGAAGGCTTCTTCGTAACAAGCACAATGCAAAATAAAATTAAATAAAAAAACCAAACCAGCCAGCACCTAGCAACAGCAAATCGAATGGGAAAACTTTATGAACTTTTTAAAGCAACATGGGAGACAGGAAGGGTTTGCTTAAAGGGATGCTGGCAAGGCAGGCACCATCCCTCGGCAGGCGACATCTGCTCTCAGTTTCAGGCACAAGCCCAGCAAAGAGACAGAGGAGCAAAGGGACAGCGTGGTGACAGGTACCACTGGGTGAACGTGTCTCCTGGTGCAAACAGACCCTGGTCCAGCCCAGCACCCGATTTCACCCCAAGTGACACCCCCTGTCCTACCGTAAGCACAACTGAGAGCACTGATGGGAGGTCTCTTGCCCTCAAGCCTTGCAAGAGCTGCCGATTTTCCCCCAAAACCCATCTCCTGGATTCATGCCACCACCCAAGAGCCGAATCCTGGTGTCTGTGCCTTTTTGTAACAGTAGTCATAGGAAAAACAGACTACTCCTTGCTTTAAGTTCACATGGCTTAGGAGTCCTAAAAAGTAATTTTGAGAAGTTGAGTTAGAAGTACTGGAGAAAAGAGAAGAATAACTGAAAAGAGCAGGAGAAGCTAAGAGAGAAAATAGACAGAAAGCAGATAAGATGACAACAGAACCTCAGCCTGGTGGAACAGATCATCATAGCGAGATGAAAGGGACACATTTGCTGATTTGGCATAAAGTTTAAGGAGCCTGGGAACTTGCACTTCAGAGCCTTTAAAAAACCTAAGCACGAAGCAACGAAGTTTATAGATTCCATTTGGTTTGGGCTATTTATGATGGATGTTTACATTGTGCGTTTCATAGTTTCAACAAAGAAAGGAGAGCAGCCGGACAACCCAAACAGCGCTGGCTTTTCCAGGGCCCAGCGCACACACATCCCGGCAGATCAGATGGTTCTTTGCACTTACGAGACATTTGTATAAACCCAGGAGCCTTCCAGACTTTTATATGTCCCAGAACTAAAGTGTTTTTGTAAAAGATAAACATCTAATGCTGTATGCGTAGACTGTAAGCTTATGAAAAAGGTGATGCCATGATATCTTCGATATGGTCCTAACTGCAGAATACTGACTTATTTAAATAGATTTTAATTAATACATTGGTATTCGTACAGCATGCCCGGGAGGATCCTTGTGTCTTTCTTCACGTGCTTCCAGATGAACTTGCTAATTGAATGGTTAAACGCTTTCCACTGAGGCAAAATATTCTCCCTCTTTTCACTGGGAAAAGAGAATAGGGATTAACTCTTACAAATAAATCTTCACCACAATCAAAAGCTCCAGCTCTTTTAGACTTGTTGCAGTTTACCCATGTTCCTTAAGTTTCATAGATAGCAACAGCTAATGATATAATATAATTTATCCATACCCAAAAGATGTGACATGTTGCCTTGCACTTCTCTGTTATAATCAACAGCTCCTATGGTATTTCTATCCAGGGTAATGGAAAACACACATTCAGGAAGACAGAGCATACAGAAAACAATAAAGGATGTTTCCTTAAAGGAGAAATGTAAAAGAGGGAAGAAAAGGGTCTCAGTAAACAAGCAGCAGTGATGTTTCAGCTACCACAGAAGACAATGTGAAAGACCAAGAGAAGAGAGTTGAGGGGCAAGAAACATTAGATATTGGCTCAGCAGACACGGTACTGAAGCAAAGCAGGGAACTGGAAGAAAATTAATTTATAAATAAAAGAAGAGTTGTACTTTCTTGCAGAATTTGGAGCAGGGTGCTTCCAGCTGTTCTGCTCGGCACTGCCCAAACCTCCGTCTGCAGGTCCTGCCCTTTTGCTCTTGGGAGCAGCATCAGGAGCAGGGACAGCTCTGGAGTTACTACAGCTCTACGGGGAGCAGGACATCACTGCACACTCAAAATGAACAGCTACTATCTGTGTAAACCCTGCAGCAGATATATTCACTACATAGAACATGAAAGGGTTGTCGACATATGAAAGAAGAATAAAAGATGCCTAGGAGATGTATTCTCTCAGTAAATAAGAATATCTTCCTTTCTATGGGCCCAAATCAAAAAATCCCCCACCGTACTACAGTAAATGTTTCCCTGGACTAAACAAGCACAGCCAGACCCCGGGCAGGATGGTGCCTCATACCCAGCATCCAAGGGCACTGCTGAGCATCCCTGCACTCAAGCTGGGATTTACAAATCCTGGATATTATGCTGGCCTCCTCCTTATGAATTGCAAAACGTACTTTGAGAAAATGTAGAGAATGAAGTTTAGATTTATTATTTTGGTTTTAGGATTATTTTTTACCATTACGCATCATTGTTTTAAAAATTTTAAAAGGATGGCTTTTGCTGAAATGGTTCCTGTTTAAAAAGCAAAAATATATTTTCTCATAAAGAGGTACTTATTTTTCAGAAAAAACAGAGAGATAAAGCTTACTGATTGCCATGAACTGTCATCTTCACAGGGAAAAAAAAAAAAGATCAAACACGGACTTTAAAATCTGCCCAAAGCTTCTAACCCTTAAGCTAATAAAAGGAAAACAGCAAATCAGCTTTAGAAATATATTATCCAAAATTTCTATTCCTAGAAGAACATGTATCTGAAAATTATTACATTGCAAATATGAAGTAAGAAAAAAAAATAAAGACCCTATCTTAAATATCAGAAGGAAACAGAGCAATTAAGAAAAAGAAACAGGCTTGAAAAGCCTATTCAAAGAATGGGGGAGTAGGTTGTTTTGATTGCCAGTATGCAAATGAGGAAGGATATATATAAATGGCATGCAGGAATGTGATTTTAGTTATTTATTTATTTTAAAAAACCCTCTTGCCAGAGTCTTCCAATACATGAACTTTCTGTTTAAATTGTAAACTTCCGTTTTAAGGGTGTTTTTTTTCTTTTTTTTTTTTTCTTTATTTTTAAAGCATTTGAGTTCAGGAAGCCACTGAGTGTGAATTTTGAGGCACGCTTAAAGCAGGTTAATAGGTTAATTTTTTTGTTATTCTAAAGTTATTGTCAACAACTGCTAATCTAACAAATGCTTATATTTGTCCATACTTCCTTCCTTTATATGCGTCTGTCTGTACCCAGATGCAAACCAAAACCCAAAGACATGGAGTGGATTTTCTATAGGAAAGCGCTGATTACTTGGTCCACCACATTTGTCAGATGTTTCAAGGGGTACCAAATCCAAGATATACTGGAATAATTAATTCAGAGAGCTACACTTGCACAGGCAAATACGATCAGACGCACAACCAGGAGAAATGGTAACATGGATTTGCTGCATTCCTCAGGAAACCTGAAAAATCTCATTCACTGGGGAAAAAAACCCCTTTTTGGTAACACTAGACAGGCATCTAGGCTCATGTTTCTTCCTGTCAGTTCTACCTGTAGTTTGTTTGTTTTTGAAACACCCCAGCAGTTTGTTGGAAATTTCCACTCTAATTTGGTAAATGAGAATTTGAGTAAGTCTCTGGCTGTGCTGAACAAAAACTGGTACAGTTTGTCCAACGAACTTAAACAATGAAGTTTTGGTCCTGGAAGATTAAAAACAATTTGCAGTCATTACTGTAGGACATTTGTTAATGGACTTCTTGTATAAAACAAACATTCCCATAAGGAAAAATAATTTGAATATTCTGCTTTTCAAGAAGATGAATTTATAAGTAGTAGGTTATGTAAAATTGCAAAGGAAACAAATTTTTTTCCTATTTTTACAAAGAAGTTAGAGCAAATAAAGCCAAGGTGTTTTGTACAAAAATATATACCATGTATGAAGCAGCAGAGATAAATTTCATTTTGTTTTCAATCGCTGTGCCATAAAATCTCTTTCAGATCTAGGACTAGTATGATAAAAAGAAGCGCAAGAGTTCAAACCCTCCCTGTTTCCTTCTTCACCAACAAAAAGTAAGCTTGATATTTGCAAATGCAAAACAGCATCTTACCATGGTTCCATTCAACTTTTTAGTGTTGTAAACTTTGTTGCAAGCAGGGGAAAAAGCAAAATTGTTCTCTATTTGTCATGCATGTAGTATTTTGTGTAAGAAAACAAAGCGGGTACAGACATATCCCCCGATACGCAGCGGTGATGAGAGCCACACAGCCCCTGAAACCAAGTATGGGTCGCCTTAATCTTTGCTGATGAGGTCTTACCCACCCTTGATTTCTGGAGCCACGGGGCGGCTTTGGGTGAGCTGCCGCATCGGAACCCGCGTGGGGTGAAGATGATGAGTGTGACATCTGTCTGCACCCAGTCCGGATGGAGTGATAATAAAACAAAAGGGGTTTTGGCCAAGAAACGCATATGCCTGGTCTAATGACTTATATTTCCTGCACAACATTCCTCTTACATCATTTGTACTGTCTCTGCTGCACTTCACTGGGACTAATAAACATTCCACACTTACTCTGCAATGTATTTTCTCCCTGCAAGACAGTCTACTTGCTATTAGCATGTAAACTGCACGCTTGCCACTCAGGCTAACCTCATCAATCTTGTCCAAGGCAAGAGGAGCTTGTACCCTCTTACAGTATTTCTGGGATTGCACTTTTAAGTTATTCATCCATTTATTTGGAAAAAAAAAATCTTAAAGATTTCATCTCTAGACTTCAAATATAGGACATATTAATGGAAAGAAAAAGGATCACTTGAGTTATTTTTAAACTTGCACTTGAATTTTTTAACCCAGAGGAATCCATTTTTGTGTTTCCCAGAAGAACATATTACAATTTCATCCCTGCTTTGAATTAAGAAAGCAGAATGAAAGAATTAAGATTTTCAAAATAGCTATCGAAACCATGCCTTGGATTTCTGTGTTTATGCTCTCTCTCAATAACGACTCGCAACTCACCCCCCGAGGAGCGGAATGAATTAAGCGTGTACCACATTAACACAGCTTCTTATTCTGGGGCTGACTTCAATATTCCTGCGTGTCCCTGCGCTGCACAGAGAAGATGATTCCTCCATGCTTCAAGAACCGGGTTCTAACCACATGTTGCCAGCACACCCTGCGAGAAAGGCCGTCTCTGCCGGGAAGAGCTTTTAGTTGGAACAAAACGAGGCAAAAGGGTCCCCGAGGTGTCCCCGATGGGCAGAGTGTGACCTGGTGCAGCATCCTGGCCAGCCAGTCTCTGGGTCTCTACGTATTCCCTATGTATTCTGTTGGGATTTCCCGAGACAAAAATTTTGCCTGGGCCACAGGATAAAACTGTTACTGATGGGCACAGAATTTGTCTAGTCCTTCTGAATTAATTTGTACCTTTTTTAAGCTACACATAGTGTAGGACTGAGCTCTCTCTCTTTTACGTTACTTGAAAAAAAGTAGGTTTTCACTTTCTCTAACAAGGAAGCATGGGCAGCTTCGTTTTGCAGTAAGAAGAGAAAGGCAGAGAAAGATTACAAGCCTTGCTCAAGACTGTATGGGAAACTCACCAAAATAATAAAAAAGACCTTTTTAAATTTCACCTCTGATATTTTAGAACCAATTCCTGAATACCTCTGGAGGATTTACAAATGAAGAATTTCAATATGTTGCCTACGCCTGAATTAACATGAGACTTCATTAAACAGAAGTAAAGCCGAAACCTGGAAGATTAGACCTCAAAGTGCAAAAACATTTGCTGTTTCAGAAGCTCCGTTCTTTAGCAGTGCTGCTTCCTTGCAAAGCTTTTCCAGATGATACTTCACAAGCTGAACATCGCTCATAATGTGAACAAAAGCTTTCACTAGTAGGAGGGGGAGAAAAAAAGCATCTACACGTTATTTCATTCTGAAGAGCGGTGTTGTACAGCAATTACTTTGCATAAAATCTTTCATAATGAATTAAGAACACCGAGTTAGTGCAGCAGCCAGTCTGACATAGCAGGCAATCCATCACACAAATGATTCATAAATTAAATCATCCCCAACTAAGGCCTTCACATATCACTGTGTAATAGCTCCTAAGGAGTCGTTATGGGTATTCTGTCAATAATGCGTAAACTTCATGACCCTTCTAACTCCTGCTGCCCCTCCGATCCAAACCGTAACAGCCCATCACTCCTTCCCCGCTCCAGTTTCTCACCCTCATGGAAGTCAATGCGAGTCCTGCCATTGATCTCCAGCTACAGAAACTCTCCTTCCCCTCGCCTTAAGTTTTCCAAACAAAGAAATTCAAACGCGGCAATGCTGCCAGTGCTGAAGCTGCATGCAGACAACACAGAGAAACAAAAAAGAATTAAGGATTAAGTGCCCACTTTGCTTATATTGCCAAAGTTCTGCCCAAAC
This sequence comes from Caloenas nicobarica, assembly GCF_036013445.1. Lineage (NCBI taxonomy): Eukaryota > Metazoa > Chordata > Aves > Columbiformes > Columbidae > Caloenas > Caloenas nicobarica. The sequence goes on from NC_088252.1 coordinate 25,252,781, forward strand.
CACCACGCGCGCGATATACAACGTGCATACAAAAGTGGGCTCGCTCAGTCAGTTTAACTGCTACAGGTTTTATTAATCCTTCTTGATTTTCTGCTTTCACACCATGGTTTCATGTGCAATTTCACCGATAAGAATTGATAAACCAGGAGAGAAAGCCCCGTTCGACACGGCCTGTGTGACTTGGTGGTTTTCTGAGATATTCCACCGTAGCCCCACAATTACTGGACTGAAATAACGACCTATCTGCTCAACACCAGCGCTGCCAAGGTGGAACCAGCCGCAAGGCACCTCCTGTAGGGTAAGGGACCTGGGAAGCATTTCAGCAGTTACTGCCAAGGAAAGGCGCTTTTCAAGTGAAGTGGTTTATGTCAAGAAGTGAGCAAAGTTGTAGCTTCAAATCTGAAGTACACTGGTTAGGGAATAGAATAATTGAATGTGAAATTATGAGACTGATGCCTTACAGCCCTCATTTAAGGTGAGTTTGTTTGGAGAGGTTTCTTTTGGTAGAAGAAATATTATGGCTAAATACAGAAATTAGTGTATTACTACTAAACAAGAACATAAGAGGTTATACTTTTATTAGTTTAAGGACTGCTTCACAGAAGGAAACTATGTGCTTTCTTTTAAGAACTTGAATAAGAAACCTGTCTTGTTATGTACAAGAAACCATCCTGCAACTTGGTGAGAAACAACACAAAAGCGACGGTCCACATCCCACAGGGTTTTTGTGCAGAAGGAAGACCTATTAAAAGTAAAAAATCACTTTTAGCACAATGTATGTAGGAGAAAAATTGTACTTCCAGTAAAATCTCTGCTCAAAACCCCTGAGTGGTTTGGAAGTCTGTTTGAAATAAATGAAAACTAAAATTCTGAATTTACATTAGGATGCCCTTTACTATGTAGCATAGCGTAAATCAGTGTGATCTGCAGCTGCATTCATCTAGTAAAACAGACTAAAATACAGCCTCCCTCATTACTGTAGCTTCTGCAATTCCATTGCTATTCATCTTACACCGTGCAGAGTTCACTCGTGGATCAGTCACATCAATTACTGCTTTACGCTACAAGGCTCTGACATTACCTTAAGGAAATCTCTGTACATCCCAATCCAAAGGCTGGCAAGGTGCAGTCGTGACTCAAACGTTATCATTTAGTTTTCACACACAATAAGGAAACCCATCATTGTGAAAATGGGTAATCAGCCAAATAACGCTGCATTCACTTCAATTACAGGTCTGCGGTTTACAGTTCTAACAACTGAGCGAAAGTGCAATTTTTTCTTCCAGCAGCAAATATTATTTGTAGTTTACTAGAATTTTCAAGGAAAAAAAAAAATAAAGAAGTATGGGAATGAAATGAAGACTACATAAACTGCAAGGAACCACACATACTGTGTTTCTTTTCAGTATTACTCTTCAGGACGGTTCAGGTATTTCTCTTTCAGGGATTTTATGCATGGTAAGCAGTAACAGTAACCAGAAATATTTTCATTGCACCAGCCTTCTGGATCCACTGGGATAAATCACCTCTTATAATAGTAGCACCAAATACTTCATGTCATTTTAAATCTCTGGATGCCCAAACCCATCCTTTACTTCACTAGTAATTACTTTTTTAGAAAAAAGAATTATTACCTGCTTGACAATTTAAGCCAGCACTGACACATTAATCTTTCTCTTCAGGTGGTGTCTGGGACTGAGCGTCCCTCCTAATGGCAAAGACTTGGCTGGGGGACACAGACTGGGGAAGCCTCCTGGCACCAGTTTGACACTGGGGAAGGTCAAAGAAATGACTCACGTTATGACAGTCTAACAGTTGGGAGATTTGGTACAACCAGGGTTTGGGGGGGGGGTTGTTTGTTTGTTTTTTCTACTACCACTTTGCAAGACAGAAGTATTCAAACAGAAAAATATTTTTCTTTTTTCTCTGCTGTTTCCACACCTAAACACCACGAGCCTTGAACTTTCCCCACAGCTACTGATTGCATCTGTGCTGTGGCCGTCCCTGATGCTCGCTCTCTTTTGCATACGCAGATACACACAAACACGTTTTTCACAGGATAGGTAACATCCTGAAAAACATCATTTCCCCTGGCAAGAATTGTGAGAATTGTGAATTTTTCAACTCCTTTCATCGCCATTAAAAATGAGGGCAGGTTTCAGTTGTCGTGACAGGCGTGGAGCAGAAGGTGCCGTTGAACCAGAGGACATGTGAACGGGACGATCACACTGACACAGCGTCAGCAGTGAGTGCAATGGGGACACATCCTCAAGTGATGTAAACAGCAATAAGAGAACCTCAGCAAATGCAGCCAGGAGGATTTACAGGAGCTCGGTATCTTCCCAACATTATGTAGCAACGTGATAAACAAGGACATGGAGTTGGCTTCAGCTCTCCCATGGGACATTGGCACCAGCACCACAGTTTAAGTGAATTCATGCCCTTTAAAACACTAATTCTGCATCTGACACAGCTGCACAGGCACTGAAATCTCTTAATTGCTGCTCTTAGGCTACCAAGCTGGTGTCAGAGTACATGATCGATAACTTTTTTAGGATTGTAAGCAGTGGGAGAAGCAGCCAGCAAGATGACCGTGTTTCAGAGGGAGCAGGTTTGAGGGAGGAAGTTTTTTGCCGTTGTTCTCTGTATTTTTTAGTATACAAATACATAGACGTGGAATCTGACTTGTATTTTATAGGCTCATGGCTCTGCAATCCTGGCTGCTCCGAGGTTGCCCTTCCTGCAATCACAGACTAATCAAATCATGGAATGTCCTGAGTTGGAAGAGACCCACAAGGATCATCAAGTCCAACTCAAGTCCTTGCACAGGACAACCCCAGTTACCTCCTGGTCACCGGTCACTCAGCAGGAGCTGCTCGAGTTGGAATTGTGACCACTGGAACCGGCATCACACAGCCCTGAACACGAAAACTATCCCTGTGCACCTGTGGACTGAGCTGTATGAGGAAAAACGGCTTCATACAGTCAATATAATTTCAAGCGTATTTGGTCAAAAATTACATCCACAATTCAACTGTGCGTTGGATTGAGTTTCCTGCAAATTTAGATCAAAGAGGTACTTTTATATCTGAAACATGACTAATTGCATTGGAACGTAACCACTTGACACACACAGACTACTTGGGCTACTTAGGAGAAAGAAATAAGAACTTGCCCAGAATAAGAATTTTCCTGTCACTGAATTTATTGTGCACCCAGATGCACGGCAAACCTCGCTCGATCTCTGTCGCGTGTGCACTGTTTCTCATTCAGACTAGAACACAAATGCAACCCACTGGCTTCACGTCTTCTTACATATTGACTTTTTTACACCCTTACCTGGCCTAGTTCCATTTATTAGGAGCATATAAAAAATGATTGCCTTCTATAACTCTTCTAACAATGCATCCAGCCTGAAGGCTTCATGAAGGTATAAGCAAAGATTTATACGTAATAAATTATTGAAAATGAAAAAGGTCTTAAATTAGTCCTGTCTTCAACAAAAGAAGTAGTATATTTCAGATAACAATGACTTTTCTGGTGAGGGGGAAGATAAAAGTGAATTTAACAGGTACTCTGACACCATAAACTAGAATACAATATTTGCATGCTCAAATATATTACAGAAAAAGATGTTAATTCAAATCCTGCATTAAGAAGAGACTTACGATTGTAAATTAGAATTCCAAATAAAAAAACTGTATTACAGACTTATAGCTACACAGCCCAGCTGGCAAAGAGAATCCACTTAAAGATTTAATGATACCAAAAAAACCCTCTCACAAGCATATTACTCTTATTATTTTTAAAAGAACAAGAGGAAATGCTAGAAAGAGATTTCCTGCCTTTGTAGCACTTACCTTCTCTCTTAAATATCCACTCCATAATTTTCCCATAGGAGTCCTACACCCACACCCTGTCACTAAATTCATAAAATGGACACAGTTTTCATACAGAGAAGGTACTAAGTGGATTGAAGCTTATTTTCCATGCATGGCTTCCTGCCTTTACCGTCTTTTGCCAAGACTCTTCCTTGGCCAATTCTGGCCTAATTCATAGATTATTTTAAGATAATTTTATGTACGCAAACATATAAATAGATCACAAAGCTATACTTCTTAGATTCATTATACTAGGAAACAACTCTTGAGATTCAAACCTCAAAGATGGTTCTAAAAACTACTATTGTGTGCTTTTTATGTTTTTATTTTAAGTGACAATAAATCCATATTCTGTGCTGTACTAGCAGCTGACTTTGACTAGACAGTTTAGGATCAAATTAAGCTGGTTTTAGATACTTCAAACTACTTCTGTATCTTATATTGCGGTACCTACAACGTCCATAAAGCTGTCCAGATGGAATTTATACCCACATTACACAAATATCACATCAAGCATGGAAGCCAAAATGATAACAGCACTTTCCCAACAACAGGAATGAAATAATATAATACAGAAACCTCATGGGCAGTTTCTTCTAAATTATAGAGTCTTAAAAACTTGTGCTATGGTTTTACTACAAAAAGCTTTGGTCTATTATACTGTCTATTAAAGTTTCTAAAAATTTGTTTTCACTTTCAATACATGGAAGGAAGATGATGGTATAAGACAAAGGTTGTAAGATGGCTACAGTTGGATATTTCCAGTGTTTAATTATCTTAAAAACAGTAAGCTAACAATCTTATTACTGCTAAACAGCAAGTTACCGCTTCTGTATCTGTGACAAGTAGTTTTGCCACCTTAAGGTGAGAATCAACCATAAGGCTTGAATCGCAACCAGCGCAGGGATGTGGAACTTGCTGTGAAAGCCAACACTTCGCACAAACCTCTCTGCAAAGTCCTCGGAGAACCACAATGAAACATTTTAAAAATTCAGTGTAGATAAGTAGTCCCCAGTTTATAAACACCTATAGGCACCTACCAGCAACTTTGGTTAAATATAAACCAGAGGCCAAGGGACTCGTGCTGCTCGGGAGGTGAGCACCAGCCGTGAGTGATGTCCCTGCACCTGGAGCTGATTTCATCTGCCTGGGCTACATTATTTTATTAATTTAAACTGGGAGATGGACGTTCTGCATTGACCGGGACGTCTGGTTCATGTGCCTGCTTCCATCAGTCCTGTTGGAAATGAGAAACACTCTCATTCTTGGGAGGCTTCTCGAGAAGCTGCTGGAGACCAGAGAAGGGACCTGAGTGGTCACCGGGCAAAAGGATGGAAAGTGTGTCCTGGATCTCTGGTCACTTGGTTACAAAACAGGAAGAGAATGAAACTGAAAATACAACAGTGGTCTGAAAACAAGAGTATGTAAGGACTTATACAACATAGTTGGCCTACAGCAGCAGAAAATTGGATCTGATTACCCAGACTGATCCAGCTCCCCTAAATTCCCACAAAACAGACACTTCTGGTGAGCCGCCATGGCCCCAAAAGGTCCCATTCTGTCCTGCCTCAGCACACGTGCACAGTTCCTACGAATACATCCAAAGAACCAGTATTTCATTCAGGGCTTAGTTTTCCTTTCTAGCCTTGCACACTGCTGACTCGGCTCCACACAAAATTCCCTGCAAATCAGATTTGCATTTGGAAAAAAATTAAATTAAAATGCAAAATCCCACTTTCTCCTACAACTGCACATTTTTTGCAGCAAGGAAGCACACTTCCTTACCAGCCCTAATTTTTTGCACATTGAAATGTTGTTTCTTCTCTTTATAAATACAGTGCTCTAAGAGATAAACCCAGGAGATTGCCCTATTCCCAGGAGATCTTGAGATTTATCTTGATCAGTTTATTGGCTTCCTCCCATTGATTTCCATCAGCCTAGCAACTTCATTCTGAATCTAAAAACCCTGATGATTTTTTTTTTTTTCTTACTGAATGTATTACTGGCCATGAAGATCCTGCTCTCAGAGCTTTCCTAATGAGCATGGGTGGATTTGCTTAGCCCTGAGAAAAGCCCAACTCCTATTTCCAGGAGCTTGCTGACTGCAGAGCTACCAGCAAACAGAAGCTATTTTAGTTTCTTCCATCAGCAGGCTGGACTCTAAATACATGCAGGAAGTATAATAGATCTGCAAGTAACAAGGTGTCACCATCACGTACTTGTTTTCAGGATAGTGCCAGGTTTTAATGTCTTCGTAATCACAATTTACCATTTAAAAGCTGCTCCAAGCTATTGCCAATTTATAGCAGACACCCATGCTGGGCAATAATGGTTTGTACTGCCACAAAATAGATTTATTCTCACTATAAATATACTTACTGATACAGCTTTTCTTAACTCTTTATTTATGAGACACATCAGCTAGCCCAATAAATGGAAGGAAATTTTTTCTATGTATCAGACTTTTCACTTCATTTCCTAGAAAGATTACAGAACATCATTGACACAAGGATTACACTAAAAGCTACATATTCTAAACAACAATTTCAGAGAAACTAAAACACTCTGAAGAAAGGTGTCTCTACAGAAATCCACACAAATATCAGTCTATATGTCCACATTCAGTTCTAAACTTCAGAAATGTAGCTCAGACTTCAAAAGGAACGGAGTCCAGTTGATGGACCTTCTGGAAATATTTATCTGATAAAAGACTTTCAAATTAGCCCCCTCCCCCTTATGATATTATCTTTCTAATGTACTGAAAAACCCCTGGCCTTTGATATTCACCTAGCAGTACACTGGGCTGTGTTGAAATTAATAAATAATAGAGCCACTAGCAAGACACTATTGATTTTCTGCCAGATTTGTCTATCTCCTCAGAATTTTAAGAACTGTTTAAACAGATATATCCATTATGCGTTGGAAAGAATTTTAAAACTCCCCAGTAGGGCTGTAGTTGATGACATATTGACAGTATTTCAGACTGAAATAATTTCGGACACTCCGCTTATGTAGTCTGCAGATACAGAGCCAAAAACCCCCAGCTGAAGGGCAAAGCGAAGGTCAAACGCCTAAAGCACTCACAAAAAGCAGCTCTACTCCAACACTACTGCTTCAACCCTTGGTCATCAGTTAGTGAAGACAGAAGCAATTCCTGTTATCAACTGTACAAATAAAATTATTAAAGCATCAGACTGTTTTTCCACTGAAAAAAGTGCCCTAAGGATGGAGATTTTAACTCTGCTGCTAAAGAACTGAGCAGTTCTTATCTTCGTTTGCTAATATAAACAGAACACCTCCACTAATTCCCCAAAGCAGCTCGCAGCTCCTTTGCAAAGCGTTCCTGAAGTTCTTTCCCCGTGCTCTGCTTCTATTGTGGCACAATTTCAGAAAACATTTAATGCATTAAATCTTGAAGGCTTCAGATTTTCCATTTGAAATGTAGGGCACCAGAACGTTGTCACCTTGCTAATAAAATGGAACGAGGTGGTTTCACATCCATTTACCAATCCCTCGGAAATTAAAGTAATTTTTTCTTTTTTTTTTTTTTACCTTTTAATGCACTAGTTTGATAGGAAAGCGTGTAAGAGTTTTGGTTCAACTTTGACAGGAGACTAAAACAAGAACATGTTAATCAGCTGCATAAATGCTCCTTGTACTGTTCCTATTTTCTGCTCCTTTGCTTGAGTAGAAATGTTTTCCTCATTATGGTCTTGATTAAGAAGTTTGATGCGCTGACCTTGAATACCAAATTAAGCTCCATGCTGCAAGCAAAGCATCCTATCTTCTCTAGTGGCTTATAAACTCATTAGACACTTCAGACACAGTTTTAAAATTTGCTGACACTAAATTCATTTAATACAGAACAGAACCTTTAAGATTTATGAGGCAGATTTGCAGTTACTTGAAATACACGATCTCCAGGTGATTTCTACCAGGAACCCCTTCCATCTAGGTTTCACCTTGTTTTTAAAACAATTCCCTATTGAATATCAGACCATTAATTATCTTTTCATTTTCCAGTCAAATGATCAATATAAAAATTTTTTAAAAATACAGTAGTCTGGCAGCTGTTGGTATAAATCCGAGCCAGAAAGTCTCCAGCACTGTAAAATGGTGTTTTCTTGGTGTTTTATGGCTCGAGACAGTTGTGTTGCACACCACGCACAAGTTCAAACGGAATAATTTCAGTGTAAAAGTTCGCTTGCTGCTATATGGTGAAAATAATTTATTTCAGATGCCATGCTTTTGAAGCTGCTCCATCAGAATTTTAAATCTTTTTGCCATATACAATCCCCGAGGGCATGCAAAGTGAATCAAGGCTCTTTTTTGCTTTCATGAATTCTAGACTTTGACAAGAGTTCGCAGAGAAAAAAAATAAGTTCGGAACATCAGTTAAGCCCTGTGTGCCTGGTCTTTGCTTAACATGCTTTGTTTTCATTTTGACAGGATATGTTTTATTTGCATTTAAAATGGGGCATTTGATGTCAAACACAAGTCACTAGCTAAAAATCAGCTCCACTAACAATGCCAATCTCATTTAACGTGCAGGAGGAGAGTAAGAAAATAAAATTAATCCAGTTGTTTGTAAAGACACTTAAAGGTTATGTCAGGATGTAAAGTCTGCTCACAACAAGAAGGAGGTAAGAGGGGAGGGGGACACGGGGTAAAACTTATTGTTGGAGTAATATTCTCACCAAGCTAGTTTATCCGATATAAGGAAAAGTATGTGTCGCATACCCTCATGCTGATAAGATTTAACTAAACAGATACACTGCAGAGAAAGGGTCAATATGAGGACACGGAGGCACCTCAAATATCCAGCAGCCTGCCTGAAATACTCAGCTGAAATGATTCTCTCTCATCCTCCACATGGTGTGCGACACAACGGTCTCAAGCCGTATGGCACCAAGGATGCTGATGTGCACTTCTGCTGCCATCCTGGCCAAGAACCCAGAACAGCAGCAGCTGCCACAGGGATGTCTTTTCTTTCACATTGATCATTTTGCTAAATACGAAGGATCGGTGCAGCTGTACACATCTCAGCTCCAGGGCGGACGCTGCGAGGCTCATACCCAGACTTTCTTGGAAGTCTGGAATCAGCCTGCGGGTTACTCGTGAGAAAAGGATCCAAAATCAGAGTGGTAGAAAGGATGCTTAACCAACAGATGCAACCTTGCTCACAAAATTAATTATTTTTGTGCAGTTTCACTTTGAGCCAATTCTGCCCCTAATAAGTATTTCAAACCAGAATACGAATATAAGTAAAAATTTGATACACTCATAGAAACCACATACAAATGCTTGGGATGGAAATGTTTATCTAAATTGTGATTCCAACTGGCCTGAAGTAAGAGAGTGGTATCAACAGAACTTGATATTTCTGTTCAGTTGACTTTTCTGTTCCCGCAGCTGTTCAATGGGAAGGGGATGTATCTGATGTCGGCTTTAACTGCTGGAGCTGCAATTCAAACCGGGATGGCAAGGTGGAAATAGGGGTCATGCAATGACCTTGTAAGTAAAGAAAATAGAGTGTAATTTCAGTCCACAAAAGAACAACATGTAAATACGGAAGGACAACAAAAGGACTTTATCCTGCATTCAAGTTGACATTTCTAAGATTTATTACAGAAATGAAGGTATTTTAAAAGTGCCACACAGCTAACAACATCAGAGAGGGGCATGACCTTCACTAGCCCAAGTAAACGGGAACCTAAATAAGATAGCCAATTAAAAGATGAAGAGAGAAATGAGAAGAGACCACCAGCCATTTCTGCTTCATCTTGAAGAAAAAACGTAAGAAGGAAGGGAAGGACAAACTGGTCTAGGAAAGGAATAGGATTTCTTCCCCTTTTTCTTCTTGTGTTTTTTCTGCTGAGGTCCTGAAGAAAGCACAGACTTTACACAAAAAGTCCGAGATCTACAATATTTTCTGCTTCGAAACGTTTGTTTTAACTAAACACAATGAAAAAGCAAAATTTCCATTACAACAGCGAAGGTTCAGTCTATGTTTTAGATGAGACCTGCCTGCACATGGGTCATAAAATAATTAATAGGGTTTTAGTCCCTCAGCTCTTCATTTCTTTGGATTTATATCTGGTAATAAACAAGACAATCAAAACCCAATAGGAAGAGATAAGGAAAACTTCGGAAAAACTTGAGATCTGCATCCACTGCCAGATGGTTTAACAACAAAAGCACTGGAAAAATATTTAATGGCAGTAAGATCTGAAACAAAGATACAAATACTAGAACATAAGGTTTTTTAAAGCAATCGCTTAACAAGTTTATAGGTGGATTAATAAGACACATCTGCTCATGCTAGCTGGAAATTCTGTCAGTGGCCCAGGAACTCTCTTCCAGCCCTAGGTTGGTATTATTTGATGGGAATCTCTTCGTCTGCAATGCATTTACCATCAATGCTCTCCTATGAGAGACATTTTTTTTTTCATTTTACCCAGGAAAGGGGCAGATGGAGGGGCCTGTCTGGGCTCACGGAAAAAGGAGAGATCTGCTGGCCCAGCGGCTACAGACACCACACCACGATCTCACACGGGCTCTTTTAAATCTTTCACAGGCTGCTGAATGCGTCCTTGCTGAAACACTTATTTTATTCTTTTTCCTACAGCGAAGTCTCAAATTCCACACCTTCACCGACTGCTGCTAGACATCTGCATGCCACATGCATTCAGAATTATCCATCCTCTTCCTAAGTGTTAGAAACTCTAATAAGAGTTGTGCTTTCAAGTTCTCCCTGGCTTTACAACCTAATTTCTATTACTATTTCCCATTCATTTGCTTTAGCAAATACCAGCTGCTTGCTTTTTCCTTCTCTGAGTGAACACATTTTCAATCCTCTCCCAACCTCCAAGAGCGATGCTGTGTTCCTCTATAACAATGTGATCCCATGAACACAGATCTCATTCCACCTCCCATTTTCCCTACGTGGTTTAATCTTCTCTTCAATGAAATAATTAGCTATTCTCCTGCCTCTTCCAAGATCAATGGATCTCAGTCAGCCCTCATTAGTGTAACTCTCTTATCATTGCCCACAATATGACTCTATCAAAATCATTTCCTGAATCCTTCATACCCTTATTAACAAGTCAGCAGAAGCTTCTGGATGGAAGGGGTTTAGATGTTGCTATGTAATGCACAGTTTACTTTTGCCAAATCAAATTCTTTCTGTATCCATCCAAGAACATGGATGTATATAATATATATGGTATAAATTGGTTTTAAGTCTGTAAACTTGGGGGGGGTCCATTTCTAGTGTGTGAGGGGTACTGATTAACAAGCAGGTATTGCCAAAAAAAACCAAACAGAAATAAAATAAAGCCAGCAAGGAACATCTTGAAATACCCAGCTTTCAAAAGAGGTCGTCTTTTTAGATTAATATCTGGATCTTGGTTTAATCTACAGCCAAGTCTTAATTACTTGCATTTTAAAGACACAAACACTACCAGTTGGGTTTATGGTGTACCACTGCGTTATTGAGCAATATCCTTCATCTTAAAATGACGAAGTATCAACATACGGAAGGGTTTTGATTTTTCATTTCATGTTGTTGCAATTCTGCTGTCTTCTCTCAGGTTTCTCTCTGTTCTCATCTCTCTCCTTTTCTCTAAAAGTGCACTCACAGGGGGACTAATAAGTGGAATAAGAATAATGCTAATTGTAGCAGGTATTTAATTTCTAATCACAAACCTCAGAAATCTTCAGTGCTTTGCAAATCCCCCAAAGCCTAGGCCAGTCGTGATGAACTTACGAACACCAGGTTCTGTGCTCAAAACCACTTGCTTCTCTCCTACCCCAAAGGAACACAACGTTATTAAAGCAGAGTGGCTTAAAGTAAACTTTAATTCTCAGGTCTTTGTAAGGTAATCAATCAGGCTTGAAAACCAGCAGAAAAATTATCTGCAAAATTATCTAGTCCTCCAGCTGCTAAGGATTCATAACTGCCTTCCTCTGCTTCGCAGCCTGATTCAAGCGCTGAGCTTCAAATCGCAGAAATTCATCTTCTGCCACTGAGGAATGTTAAAGCGAACCAGGCCGGGACAGGCCTCCCGCAGCAACGCTCCCATCACAGCACAGAGAGATGGATATTTTTAAGGATAATTTTAAGGATCTGGCCCGTTTTCACTACTGGGTAGACTCGATTTTGCTAGAAAGAGTAAATCCCCCATTTTGGTTAGTAGCACACAGGCTTTTTAAAATAGCCCTGCAAGGAATTGCTGTGTTTCCATCACCTCGGCACTGCCGCGTCCGAGATCCCTCACAGCTTAATAAGAACCATGAATTTGACCTTCCTGCTGCAGCTTTTTTAGCAAACCTGTCCAGCACAGCCAGAGCAAACCCCACAAAAGCCACAGAAATTTCAGTTAGCAAGTTCTGATTTGATCAGAAATAAACCTGTGTTTATCCCTGACTCATTTTAATCCTGACTAGATTTCAAGATGCCTAGGCACACTTTAAATGCAACAAATATGACATTGGTTTTTGTTCTCCTGAAAGGAGGGGGGAAAAAAAAAGTCTGATAAGGAGGAAAAAAAAAAATAATCAATTTTTACCATGCGGCCACTTCAAGTTAATTTAACAATATTTCAGGATGACTGCACATGAATTCTCAGAGTGCCAGCCACACAAGTTAAATTCCCTTTACAGTCTTATGCTGCACCTGGGATCTGCTCATTGTTTCACTCTCCTAAAATTGGTTTGGAAGCCTTGCTTGCACATTATTGTGTTTTCTCTATTTGTCCTAATTTTACTTGAAAAATTATCCCGTAAGTGCTTCTAAGTGTGATCAGTACTTCTGATAAAATCAGAAAGCTTTTTGTTCTACGGTAGTTGCTGTTTTAATTTTCTTTCAAGACCTAAATTTCCTTCTTCTGGTAATTAATTAATTCAGCAACAAGATGTTTTAGTTCTCCTGGAGGAAGGAGGATTCCTGGTAGCTCTGTCCTGCAGTATGTGCACATTCTGTGCCGCTTCGCTGCATCTACAGCTACTCTTTACAGCGGAGGAGAGTGTTTTATTTAGAACGATGAGTAATGTGAACCTCAGTCACCATATCTGCCTTTCTATTTTTTAAGAATCATGTATGATGCCTTTAGGAGCTGACGTACAAGAAAGAAAATGAACTTGAAAGAGGATGGTCCCATCTATGCAATAAAAGAGTTTATATTGGAGGATATTCATTTCCTCTTCCATTAGTGACAAAGAGATAGAATGAGAAATCTGCCAGCAACGAGCAATGGAGAGCTGGGGGAAGAGTCTAATTTGAATCCTCAAGGGAAATTTAGTTAGACAAATTAAACATCTCAATCTAGATTTTAGCTGGTTAACACAGCATAAAAGGGCAACAAGAATAAAGTTTTGGGTTTAAAGGTGCCCAAAGCCCATCAGCTACTACTACGCTATGCCTTTTACTTCCAAGATTAGGCTTTTATTCAATACAGAACAAGATGACATCTGCTCACCACACTACCTTTAAAAGCAATTTCTGCCTCATCCTATGCATTCTCATCTACCTGCTAACCAGATCTGACATAATTAAGCTTTAAAAACAAGCCCACTGTTTGATTATTTGTTTGCAACAAGTCTTCCAACTCTATATGGTAAACTTTCATTTGTTTTGTTTCATTTTGTAGTCTTGGAATGTTTTGTAACATGGTTAAGTTTAAAAAAAAAATATATATATATATATATAAATTTGAGCTGTGGGACAAAAGGGAGAAAGATTCAATTTATATATTATGCATTGCTTTTGAGAGAAGAGATTTACTACTGGTTTTCTGTTAGGAGAACACCAGAGAGTCAGTGCCTTTCAAATGCATTTAATGGGATGATGGACGTATCTTGGAGACCACAGAGGCCAGTGAAGAAATAAGGAAAAGCAGCAGCCCACAGGCAAGAGATTGGGCGAGTATGTGCTTGACTAGAGATCAATGTGCTGCAAATCTCATGCCAATGAAAGGGATTGCAAAGGAAAAAGAAAAGAAGAAAATTATTAAGATAGCGAAATGATGTAGATGATGAAGACCTGGCAACAATCACACAACAGGACAAGGCACATGCACTAAAGTACCAAAAGAAATTCTAGTTAGCAGGGATTTTTTTCCAGTCATCTTTAACTACCTACTCCACAGTCCTGAGAACTTCTAAGTGCTAGGAGAGTCTCTCAGAAGAGAAATTTGAAAGGACAACTGGAATCGTACTTTATCAGGATAATATTTTCAGACCTGCCAACACTGTCGCTTCATATACTACTTAAAGATAAGGTTTTATTTGGAATTTGCTCATAGATTGGTGGAAGAGGGAGGATTCACTTGGGAGGTTTGTGGCCCTCCTCCAGGAAATGTTACTGAAATTACTACAGAAAATGCAAATGAGTGTGAAACCAAGGAGAAAAAAAGTGCACACAAAAGTGACAGTATTCAATTCTGGGTCAGAAAAAAATAAGATATGTTCTAAAGTTCTACTCCTGAAAGAATTAAGATGTTAAGATCTTTTCCGTCTTGATGAGAGAAAATTTTTCCGCCCAAGTGACTCTAGCAAGGTGTGAGTTATTTTACATATTGATGCAGTGTTAAGCCTAATTACCAAAAATCCTCAGTTTTCACAGGGCAGTTGTAAATGCCAGTGTTCCCGCAGCTTTTATGTTCTTTTACATCCTGCAGCACGGGCTCAGTTCACTGGTATAACACCATCAAGCGCAGGACAAAATCGTCAGGGGTTATTGCAGAACTGTACCTTAAAAACAGACGCTGGACATAACGGTTCGCCACAGACGATTGGGCTAATTGAGCACGATTTGCTTATCCTGTTACTTAAGAGCCAGAGATACTGAATGTGCTGGTGAATAAAAGAACATCTGCCCGATAACATCCATTTCATGTGTGAGCTACAAGTTTTAGAGAGCAATTACACAGCGTTTTTGTTTCAAATCCAAATCAGATGTTTAAACCGTTCTGTGATTGCACAATTATCTTGTTTTACGAGGCAACCCAAACATCATTTAACAAGATTTGAGTACCACTGAGTATTTTCAACTTATTAACAAAAATACAGAAGCCAAGCCCCCAAACACGACAGGGAGAAGCAACGGAAAAGGAATTTAACACAGCGGGGAGGGTGGAAAACGCCGACTCCTAAAGGCAGCGGTGAGATCAACCTTGTTGAGCCAACACCACTCGCCACCGTAATGGGAGCAGAGATGCTCCCAGCTCTTCTGCTTCATATTGCAGGATTATTAAACGTGCTGCTGAAGCAGGAGCACAAAGAGAAGCCAAGGCAGCTCATTCCTACCAGCTTCCCCATCACTCTCATCTCATGGGGCAACAGCAGGGGACAGAAGAACCAATTCCCCACAGCGTGACATGAATCCAAGTACCAGGAGAAGCTGCTGCAGTGAACGCTCTCCTCGATCCTTGGTCCAGAATGGGTCTGTCATCTGCAAATCTGGTCAAGCTATGCAGTGAATTCTCACAGAAAGCCCAAAAGTTAAAAACTCAGAAGTGTCAGCCCTCTATGCGGGTACTCAGAGACCTTCCAGGAGCTGTTAGAGCAACGAGCTGCGAGCTAGAAAGAGATTTAAGCAGGACTGGGTCCCCGAGTTACTTGGTGAACTGCAGTACAGCCCAGGGTTGTCTTATTCGGACTTTATCCAAATGTAAAATTGGGAAGGAGAATAAGCCAGATGCTGCCTTGGAGAGGACAGAGGCTGAGTAGACATAAACATAATTCTGTTACTCAGGAATTAATTCTCACTAAAACATATTTCTGCCACACTGAAATTGTAATATTCAGCTTCCAAATCCACAAAACTCATTCCAAGAATATTCAGTACAAATTACACCCTTAAAAAAAAAAAAAAAGCTTTGATTTATCACGTCTCATTTATATAACCTCCTTCTACAATCTAAAGCTAATTTAATGTTTTCTAACAGAAGATTTCCAATGTTACTGTACTGAATTAAGCAATAAACCTGAAGTGTCAAGGCCAAGTCTCAACTCCTAAGGCAGCATTGTTGAGCGGGGCACAAGAAACTAGAGTTTCAATGCTCATCTGTGCCTCCCAGTTTTCAGCCTCAGAGCAAAACAATCCCATGCAGGAGGGACCAGTCGTGACCTTCACTTGCAGAACTGTGGTGGCTCCAGACAAACCCCTTTTAAGATGAACCTCATCATGTCCTTCTAGTCTTCAGCAAGTTATTTTGAGACTAGGCTTTTTCTTAAGAGGTCACAAAATACAGGGTGTTCCAAAAAGATGGACCCAATTTGAAATTTCCCTGCTTTGGAATTGGGTCCATCTTTTTGAAACACCCTGTGCATAGTTTGTACCATATAACTTGCACTCTCAGCAACCAGCTACTCAGCACGGGTTTTAATCTTCCATCCCCACTAGGTCCTGTCTTTCGATGTCATGACTCCCAAGGGCTGGCAAACCAGAACTCTGAAAATCTCCATCAAACCACTCAGGCGTGCAGTGCAAGAGCCAGAGAAGGCAGGAGCAGCGGCTTGCAAGCCAGATTGAACAGCGCACGACAAAAAATCTTGGCAAAGTAGAAGGATCGCCACTAAATCTGGCTACAGTCTGCCTAATTACTTGACAGCACGTGGTGGGAGACAAGCAGGGCTGCTGCCTGAAAAAAAAAGGCAGAAATTGAGAACTGCAGACATAAGGCATTTGGAGAACAATGACAACACCAAACCTCAAAGAGAATTATAACTGAAAATAGTTGCTTACTAATTTGTCCACCACTAATAGTCTTAGTGAAGACCCATTACTGTTTGGTTTTATGGGGGAAAAAAAAAATCCTTAATGGAAGCAAAATAACTTAATGATTCCTCCACACTGAGGAGACTTGAGGTCCAAGGAACACATAAGGCTGAAAACCAGTGAAATATGTCCTGCATTTCCTGTTGTTTTGCCACTGAGTACATTGTCATGAGCAGAATACTCAGACCTAATCTCCTTTCTGCAAGGACTTAAAAAGCTGTATACCATAGGAAATAACCCTACATTAGTACAGGGACAGACCAGATGACTGAAAGGTCAGCCAGAGCTCTAACTTTTAACACCCTGATTTTCTGGACTTTCGATAGAGGTTATGTGAGTATACATAATTTGCAAACTCATTTCCTCCTGGGTCATCTTTTATTTACCTTTTTTCTCCTTGCTGACTTACAGAACTAGCTTTGTTAAGCCTTGCAATCAACAGGATTAAATAGTGTGTGTTGGGTGAACTACAGACAGAATTCATTTGTCAGGTCCCCAGTGCCCTGACTTTAATCAGGGGTAATAATAAAGCCAGCAGTATTGCTAATCCAATCAGCAAGTCCAATGAAAATCTAAATTTGTAAATGCAGTTCGAAAACTACCCTTTCACTGTGCAAAGCCAAACGCAATGAAAATATCTCCTTTTTTCTCTCTCCAAAGGTCCCTAATGAACAAAAAAGGCAGGAGGTAGAGCAGAGGAGTGGCATATCAAAGCCCAGTTGTCCCTTGAAATCCAAACTTAATTATTAATATTTGTGGTGTGCTGAGCAGAGAACATGTTTTAGGTCTGGCAAGCTTACATTGCAAGCAGTATATTGTAAAGCCACATCACTTAAGACAAAGTAGACTGCCTTTGCAAAAAGTTTCTCCTAATTAATTGTTTATCTGAATACGGTATTTTTCTACTCTTTTCTGAAAAATTTTTGCAAAACTTAAGATATTTCTTTTGCCAGGAAATTGTTCTCGGTAAACGGCTGCTTCTGTATTGTGCTTGCAGAGGGGCAAGGTACAGCCCAGAGCACGGGAAAGCACAGGAAAGCTGCAGGGACTGAACAGGCCATGATGATCAACAGTCGCTCGCTGACTCTGCCGGCAGGACCGATGCCAAGAGCTTCTTCAACCCCCCTTCGGTGGGTACATTCGGCAGCGCTTTGGAGCAGGGCAAAAACTAAGTGCGTACATTACAACTCTTCCAGGAGTTGTCACTATTTTAGAAAGAGCTATGATAAATATTTCATTACTAATTGTATGTTTGCTCCACACGAATCAGTGAGTTGAGGACTAAAGCAATCACCTCCTGGTGACTTCCGAATTTTACTTGAAACTAGGTTTTCCCACACGCAACAATTTCACACTGAGAAATTCCTCATCTCCTTAATGGCAAGACATCAGCTTCACAGATGTATCTTAACAAGGGCAACGACTAAAATACAAACCAATTTATCTTATACATCAGAACTTTATTGCTGACTTCTGCAGAAAGAAGCCCAGGAGGGAACGCGCACCATGGACCTCACCTACCTCAGCCCATGTGCTCCTCAGCCTGAGATGCCAACACCTGACTATTATCTTTTGAAACCTAAACCATGAAACAACACTACTGTGGCTTTTGCATGGTCAGAAAGAAAACCCAGTTAATGCCAATCTCTTTCTAAGAAAGTATAATGCTTCCCTTGAAGCTGCTCCTGTTCTTATGGCCACAGCATCCCTGAATTTCTTTTTCTGGCTGATATTATCTCAAAGTAAAACAACCCCTTGTAAATAAGATGTAAAGATGTCTGGCCAAATTTGAGAAACCTGAATACACTTGTAGGGACATTTGTCACTGTATTATCAGGCTTGGTTTTCCTCTGCAAACACCATATCTCTTGAAGTTTTTTAAAAAATGCAATGGATGCCTTTGTCTCAGCCTCACCTTCCACTGCCTTGTGAGGGTTTCACTCAGCATGGTTCCACAGATATGTGAATTAATTTTTAAAATTATAGACTCCAAGAGTGTGGCTGAGAATGGACAATTCTTTAAAAAATACATTACTTAGACCTTAAAATCTCCCCCAGAAGCACAGATATCAGCAGGAATTTAAAAAATGCAGGAATTTAAAAAACACATACCAAAAGTAACATGGGTTTGCGGCAAACCCACACCTCACTGCAACATCAGATGCTTCAAGATCACTACAAGTACCATCTTTTAGATCAGACTTTAGAGGTGCAGTAATTGTTCAAAGTCACTAATGAGTGCAATGAAATGATAAGAGGAGTTTGCATTAAAGACAAGACAGCAACCTGTAATGCCTTCTGAGGCTTTTTATTATTAGAAGCTACATTCTCACCTAAATCATTGTTACTTTAGCTGAATAAGTTGTTCTAGACAAGTAAGGAGCTGCTGTAAAATAACCAATGCTAATACTTTAATTATAGCAATATCATCATTAACTTGTGCTCTCTCAATCTGTTGCCTCCACCTGTTATTGTTAAGTTTATATTTATCTTATTATAATATGTGGGAAAGAAACTGTCTTCCTGTTATGTAGTTATACACCGCTCAGCAAAATGGGGGCCAAAGTATAACCAGGACCTTTATGCACTACCAAAAGAGGAGAATACATTTTTTTAAAGTTCTCTCTCAGTTTTCTCTATTGCTGCTGGCCTGTGATATAATGACTGGGGAGCTCCAGCCTGGAGGTTAATGCATTTTCATAATGAGAGAGGCAAAGAAGTTCATAAACACTTCATAAAACCCACAGACACTGAGGAAAAGCAGAATATACATCAAATATAAAATGCTGTTCAGGATGCCAACTGCTTAGTGGGTAGGCACTGCCTATTTGAACAGATATTTTTTGCACTGATTTTGGTTTAATAAAGCAACATTTGCTAGTGGTTAAAAGAAAAATCACTGCCTCTTCATTCTCTTACTGCCACAGCCTGTTGATCACTAGAGTGGATGCGCCGAGTCACAGCACGAAGCCAACGCACAAGCCCTGGATTGATTGAAAGTCTGAGATACGGGCTTTGGATTAACTCCTGAACAAAGGTGTGTAGTTTCAGGAATGGTGATGGGCTGCCTAAAGCTGAAAAAAGTTACATCACACATGACGACCCCAACACAAGTCCACAACACCTTACCTGTGAGCCTACTCATCAGGGAACAGCAAGAAAAGTCTCTGAAATTCTCTCTAGACACAAAATTACTTCAAATTTTCCCCAGACAACAAAATTACTTCAATTAATCTTTACACTGATAGGCTGTTTCAGGGCATATTTGTAAATGGCCTAGGGAACAATAATTAAGCCCTCAGCTTGATGAACAGCAGCATGTTTTTGAAACCAGTCATTAAAAGTAAGGACAGAGTTACCTGCCTCATTGTTTAACAAGATCTATTAGAATAAAAGCATGCAATAGTAACCCTGGAGGAGAAATCATTCTTCATAAAATACGAGATGGTTATATTTGGTTTCCCCACAGAGTTTCTTTCCTGGCTTGGAATTTTTTCAGGGAGAAGGAGGCATCTCATTACTGCACTTACTCTTTTTTTTTTAAAAGAGCAATACTTGTGATTTAGCTAAAGAGAAGATATTTCAAGGAAGTGGGTGACCTCTAGATCCTTCTTGGATATAAAGATTCAGAAAAGAAATATATGGGTCTCAGTTTCTTGGAATTCCCAGTTGAAACAATATTACCTATTATTACATGTCACACAGTCACAAGAGAAGTGTTATTCATAAAACGCTTTTTCTTTAGTGTTTTTCTAATGCTAATTCTAATTACTCAATTTTATTCATTTACAAAAACTATACATTCATTAACACACATGAGTTATCCAAGATCTTTCAAGTTTCAAGACCTTTCATGCTGTCAAGTTTCAACACCACCAACAAAAAAACCTAGGATGCTTCAGTTTTGAAAATAAGCTGGCTGGAATAGACAAATATTGTAGTCTCTTTATAACCAAGTGCTTTATCAATCCGCTACAGAACAGATTACATAAAAATATCTGAAGATATAGCTCACCCTTATTAAGCTTTATGAAAAATTCTATTTACTTTTTGCACAACCTTGGTTAGGTTAATGGGAAGACTATTGACTTCCACTTGTGATTGTACCAGGATGGAGCACATCAAAGGGAAGTGCAAGAGAAGCATTATCATCATCATATTTATTATTAAATCTTATTTCCCTTTGTATAAGAGTCACTTCAGTGGCATCCAAAGTCTCCTTTTAAACACAAAAATAAATTCATTCAGCAAAAGAAAAATAATCAGTCAAGAGGTCAGCCTTCTCAATAAAGAGACAATTAGAGCCTGGTCTATTCCCAAAGCAAACCATGGAAAGCCTTAAGAGTATTTGGATCAAGCTAAAGACAGGTGGAGTAAGGAAGGCCTGACCTGGATACATGTTGCAGATTTGTTTCAATTTCTGGTGTCATTAATTTGGACGAGGAGAAACAGTATTTTAGCTTCGGACAGGTTTGGCCCTTAAAATCTCATTTGTGCCACACTGCATTTTACTCAATCCAAAGCACTTTGACTAAGAACTTAATATTTACCAGTGCCATGGCACCAGTGAAAACGAAGCTATTTTTCTTGGAAGACTATAGGCAACATTTTACAACCCAGAAGTCTGATTTTCAAAGTTGTCAAGCTTACATACCACAAATGACTTCCCAAATGATTTGGGTGGCCAGCATTTCTGAAAAATCAAGCTACAGTTGCTACCTGTTCTTCAGGAAGATGAGCAAATTACCACCAAAACAGATACCCTTTGGTGGCAAGGGTTAAAACCTGCAGAAACTGGCACATCAGTGTTACAAAAATAGCTTAAAGTTGGGAAATTTAGCTTAATTAGTGCCATTTTCACTAAGTCATTGTAAATTCATGCTGAATAACAATGTGCCTCAGTTTCATTTATCACAAAGTTTATATAATCAAACTGCCATGTGCTTAGAGATTAGACGGTAGGGGGATGCCATTAAAAAAAAAAAAAAGAAAAGAAAAAAAGGCAAAAAATACAGTATTGATGCCTACAACTCACCCCTGAAAAAGCAGCAGTAGACAAAAGCAATTTGGCAGCCAGCCCTGCGATTTCAGCAGCTCTGGAGCAGTTTGTGTTAACCGAGGAGCTGCAACAGATGAAACTACATTCTGTACTTTGCTCATAGCGGAGCTTTCAGTGGGAAAAGCAAAACAACTTGGAAGCTCTAACCTTGTGTAAGCATAAAGGTGAACAGGCAAAAATCAGGCCACACAATGAGAGACTGAATGAAGGGAAAAGAAACCTTCCTGGCCAAAGCAGTTATCTGCTCCAGAAGCAGAAAACAGTCAAAGATAACACAATTTGCCCCCAGAAGATAAAGTTTCTGTTGTCTGTTCAATGCGAAGGCTTGTGCTTGTTCAGCAAACACTTTTTCTTGTATTTGTTTCCCTTAGACCTTGGTGATCTTTCCTGTGTTCCATTGCTCAGCTCTATTTCTCACCATGCTGTTACAAAAGCAACTATTGAGGGCTTGGAGATGCTGAAACTCTTTATCTTGAATTTTAAGGACAGATTACACTAAACCCACTCACAGTGAACACCTTTTTATACAAAGCGTATGCACCAGAGACCTCGAGAACACCAAAGCTACAGAGCGCGGCACGACGGGAGCAGAGGTATCACAAATGATCAAAATGTTTTCTTGGCACTTCACGTCGGCTGATAAATATACCAACGCAATACAAAATGTTATTGATACCAGGAGTGTCTGCTATTTATTACCTAAGAAAATTTACGTAAGAAAATCCATACCTACATCAAAACGATAGGGCAAGCTGCTGTCATAGAAATCTGTTTGTATTAACTATTCTTACGATATTTTTCTCTGCCTGGATTGAAAGCTCTTGTAATATTCTGACGAAATATAAAAGGGAGGATAGACTTTTTTGCTTTGGAATAGGTTCAGATGCCAAACCACAGAGGCTGCTTCGACTCCAGAGAACCAAGTCTTCTAAATTCCCCTTTACTGGCAAGAATTACAAAAAGTAAAACAACCTTTATAGAAGAAAAAGGAAATACAATGTCATTTTCAAAAAAACCATAATTGCAGGACCTCATCTGTCATGTATCAGACAACCAAAGATGAGCAGAATAAGCATCCACGAGCACAGAGGGACACGCAAACCTGTATCTCACAGATGGGGCTGACTCAGAGGTTGCCAGTCCCACAAGGTCAGGCTGGCAGCGGTCCCTGGACCACGGTCCAGCCAAGTGTACCCTGAACAAACTGCCAAACAAAACTCACATTCTGACCTACAAAATGTGCCCACCAGTTGTCTGCAGGTGAAAAACAGAATCATTGAAATTTTGCAATGCGGCTAACTTGTTCGTATTTTCTCTAAGTCTGCCTACAAATTGTTTCTTCATCACTCTTCGTTGAATCAAAGGCTACAGAAGCTTATCATGCTCAAGATGAATTTCTGAAGATTCTACAGCTGCAGTACATCTTATCTGCCCCTTAAATTCCATCAGCTCCCTCATAGATGCACCTCTAAATGCCAACGGCAACTCAGGCACTTACCAGCCCCACAGAGCAAACAAAGCAAAGGCGCCAGCTGAACGGAGGGAGCTGAAGTTGACCCCGGATTCCTACCAAGCTGCAGTAACAGAAAAACTCTGTAGTCTACCTTTAATAAAGCCATCTATGAGGGTATAAACTTTGTCAAAATATTTTCCCCCTCCTCTGGTTTTGACTTCCAACTTCAAAAATTATCTTAAGTAAAATTAGTGAATGTACATGAGTCAAGAGCTTTTCTTTTCCACATTACTGAATCTCATGGAGAGAGCAAAGAATGTGCTTATCAGCTGAGATGAATGTTTTTTATTAAATCGTTATCAAGGAGGCTAACATCAGTATTCCTTAAATTCATTTGAAAAAGTATTTTATTCAAACAATATGCTGGGGTTAGCTTTATCATTTACTCTTTTCAGTATAGTCTAAGTATGATTGTATGTAACCTCACAATCACAAATTTTCTATTTTTCAGAAGTACCATTTGTTTAATAACATATCTCATGGCTTCACAGAATTGAAAACACATCACTAATTTGAACCACTACTTTTTATTTCTTTGTGTGAAGTAAAAGTAATACTGAGAAGTAAGTAACATGAGAGACCAAAGGGAAGCAGAAAAAGACACAACCTGACTTTATCAGCCTGTCTAAAACCAGCACAAATATGGTATCATCTAGACATCTCAGCTGTAACAACCTGTACAAAAGCAAGTAAGGTGCCTCCATGGCACAGCAAATTGCCATTTCCAGTGCCTCCTACAAGCCTCAAGTAAGTCAGCTCAGCTACCAGATGCAGGGGGGCTAAATTAGCTAGAAAAATAACAACACGTAGTCTGGGGGAAAATCCAAGCTAACACAGCTGAGAGCTCATAGCAGGGTGAAACTGCCCCCTTTCTGAAATCATTCAAATGAACCAGGAGGAAATGGTAGGAGGTGGAAAGCAACAATACAGCAGAGCAAAAAGAACCCACTAACACAGATTACACAAAACAATCCTACAGCGACGCCAGCACAGAGCCCCAGCTCCGGGCGCCCCCTGTTTGCCGTACGTATCACTCCCATAACATATGGTGAAATCCTGCAAGAATGCTAATGAGTTATAAAAATTACAGTTCTTGAAGTTAATGTATTTGTGCACTTTGCAAAAGGGCCTTTGTGCAAGTACCTTCTGTTGGACAGCAAAAAAGACCATAACGCTTTTCACAGCTACAGATTACCAGTGAGGCCATTCCACAGATGTTGCTTTTAGGAGAAAAAGTGCTTTCTAAAATGCCTGCTCTCTTTTCCTCTCCAAAACACGGGAGGTTTGGGCTTGCAGGGTTAGCGATCCCTCTTGCAACTACTGGGATCCATCAGCCGGTAAAGCCCCCTGGACCTGCCCCTCTCCACCTCCCCAGCAGTTACACCTGGAGCATTCCAGGGGACACAGCCCTTTGCTGTAGTATCTGCCCACGAGACCAAAGGCTTTTCTGCTTCCACTGCAAATATTATTCATTATTCGTCATCAAAGGCCAACGATATTTGGTACTGCGTAACATGAAGATATTTTCTTGAACAGAGAATGTAGACTCGCTGGCTCTTCATGGATAGGAAAGATAAATAGATTTACTGAATATAGATGCTACCCTAAAGTAAGTAAGGATTAATGTAGTGAACTAAGGACAAAACAATACCAAGCAATGGCCTATACAGTTTTTACCTTTCATAAATAAGAGATGAAGGCCTTTGATATGTAAAATATACAAGAAACACTCTTGAAGACTTGAATTCATTTAAAATGGATGTTGTTTAGAGTCACTTTCAACTCCTACTGCTTTCTTCCAAGCCTCAGGTCTTCATTTTTAAACAATGAACCCTTTGTATTCTGTCACACATTCGCAGTAGTAAAAGCCAGATGTGAACTGCAGAGTCTCATTAAAAGCATCATTGCAAAGAGCTGATGGAAGCTTAGAGGACTTATGACCAAGCAGGGAGGTCTGAGATTTCAGTAATTCTTTTGGTGCAAGAATATATTTTCAGAAAATAAAGCTGCTTAATGCAAAACAGCCTTTGAGCTTTCAAACAAGCACAGTGCTGAGAGCACCGCTGTTTGTAACATAGTGGTAAGAAATAAAGATAACCAGTATTTGTTGGGTTTACTTTACGGTACAGATACTGAAAACAGCTCCTAGTCAAGTAAGTCCTGTACTCCCAATACTAGTTCCAGACATAAATGGCTTTAGCCCAGATTACAGCTAATGCCTCATCACGCTGAAAACAACCTCGATTTACACAAATTGCCTTGTTAGAAGCCTGAAGTGGGAACAAAGACAACTCTCTGCTTGGAAGAGTTTCCACCAGGGACAACATGACCAAGACACATTGGTGGTCCAGGAACTTGGAAGGCAATGTCCCTACTCCTGTTCTCGGACAAATCGAAGGATCCAGAGCTGCTGTTCCACATGATTTCATTTCTTTTTTACACAAGGATCAAGCTTACAAGGTATATAAAATAAAATGTGGGCTGGGTGAAGTCAGCTTTTTAAATGTATTTGGAATTTGTACAGTGACCATTTTGCGTATTGCTCATAGGCCACTTTTGTTGGTAATTAAAAGGATGCATTCTTAAAAAATGGCAATTAGATCCTTCAAGAGAAGAAAAATGAACATAGGCAAAAATAACATTGTACATTCAGTATCAGACTAGATAAGTCTTGAAAATTTGCACCGCGGAACAGTCATTTCAGTAAAATCGTATGCTTCTCTCCTAGAGGACAAAAGAAAACTAATTGCACCTCTGTTTTCCTAAACATGCATTTTAAATAAAGCCACATCTCCCACTTTCCTGTTATCTCAGGCATAAAGACGACATTGCACTAGAGAGAAATTGGGCAGATTTAGCAATTCAAACTTATCTCCTCTTTTAGGAATGATATAAGTGAATTTAATCCAGAAAAACTGTATCATTAATATGTGCTCCCAGGCATTCCCTTGAGCTTTCGAGTCTGGAGAACGGTATGAGTTATCATATCAAAACCACAAGCGCCAGATAGGGAAAATAGGAGTTGCAAGGTCTGTGATTAAACATTAAGATAAGGTGAGAAAAAAATTTCATTTTCAAATACGTAAGCTCATTTTCTTTAAAAAAATAAGTGTTAAATTTACCAGCCTTCTCAGCACCGCTGTTTGACTCGCTTTGTATTAGTTCTACTAACCACGATTAAAAGAGCTGAAGTTCAATTCTGTTCTTTGTGATAAACAAAGAAAAGATAGTGGTGAATGAAATATTTCCATCTGGTAAACAAACTGCCACAAAAATATCAGAACCACTGTCAGTGCCAGCAGCAGTTTCAAGACAGAGTTTTCTATTCAACCTTTAGCTTTACTCCAGCTATCTGAAGGACTTAACATTTTCTTTCACTTTATAGTAGGCTGCTTGAAAAGGTAAAATAACTCTGTGTTCTCAATGCAGAAAAAGAACAAAACTGTATCTTATTAGAGCAAACAAATTCTTTTCATGAAAATGACTACCTCTTAAGTTTCATGTAAAAAGTGAATGAGAAAAAAAATAAGGATTTAACTAGCAATTCAAATCCAAGGAATATAGGACGTGTATAAATTTTAAAATTAGAACTCTCGCTTTTTTAGTGGGGTGTCATCTAGATGATTTAAAAAAAAAACAACTCAGTTTACTGGCAGATGTGGATCAGTGCATTGTTATTATTGTTTGTTATTTACAGCTTTCACAGGCAAAGTATATTAATAAACATCCCCTTTGTTTACAGCACATTACATCTTCCAGTTTGCAAATGTTTGCCTAATATTGCAATAGCGGGATTGAAAATACTGCACAGGGAAGAGATCCCTGACCCAAGTGGCTGGACAAATTCCTCCTCTGAGACTTCCCACACAACACACAGAATAATTCTGAAGCACCTGACAAAACAGAGAGACATCCTTGGGTGTGCAGAATACGGGAACACGGCTGACAAATTTCCTACAGATAGTGCGTGAAAGGGGAAAGCTGCTCTTGCAGAGCTGATGATCACAGGGCAGAACAACAAAACACCGAGCTTCTAATTTCACCCAAGCCAGAATCATACTCAGCTGAGAAAAGGTACATTTGTTTCTGAACAAATGAAGTGTTAGACGCGCAACCAAAGCTTGCAATTAGCTACCAATTATATCTAGTAACTAGTCATGGCATAGTCATTGGTCTGAACAACTGAGATCACCATAATTTCAACCAAAAGTTGCTCTAGAAAAAACACATTTGAAAAAAACAGAGGATTGGCACTTTCCAGTGCCAAGCAATAGCAATTAAAAGCAATTATAAACTGAGAATTTGCTTTCCTATATAATCATATGCATTCGAATCTGTGTGCTTGCCATATGAGAGGAGGGTCAGGCAAGAGACAAACACGCAGAGAGCTGCACAGGTCAATTCAATTTATTTCAAAGTCTCAGTGGGCTTCCAAAATAGAGAACCCTTATGGAAGGAGAACATGTCAGCCGCACAGGTCTGAAGCTAAATACATGGTGGCTTCAGAAAAGAAGATACAAAAAAAACCTAAATGATGAAGCACAAAAGATTAATAGTTCTGATCATTGTCAGGCATTTGATTCATTTTCTCAAACTGACAAGGTGGGGAAAATGAAGATCAAAAAAACTGTTAGCAACTAAGAAAAAATATGAAAAGGAAAATAAAATGTGAGGACAGACTTTGCTGCAGATAACAAAAGGAAGCAAACATTTGACAGTGAAGAAAACTCTAGATTAAGAACCACACAATTCCCTGGGGTAGCTTTTCCAGTTAAATTAATTGCTTGAGATTTGGTTTAATCACTAACTTCATCTGTATTTTTCTAATTCTCAAATGGTTTTGCTCAAAACAGGAGCTAGTTTACTGCTTGCTCTTACTTAGATTTAAAATTCTAAATCTGCTTTTCCACAGAAACTGGAATTCCAGTTATTCCAGTCCAATTATTCCATCAGACTCCTAGGTATGTACTTTTGAATGGACAAGCTAATTAACAAATTCTCTTGATGTGTTAATGAGGTAGTCTCCAGCTCCTTTAAGGATGGAGTGGAGAGAACATGCTTGCCATGTTTTCTGTTTGGGTGCTATTTGGAGTGGAAAAAAAAAGAGTTATTGCTACACCTTCTCTCGTGTAGCGGGTACCACATCACCATGCCGCCAGGCAACGTGCTGATCTGCACATCACCCGGGGCTGCCAGCACATCCCACCTGCTCTCCTCTGCCCACACTTTTGCATGTTGGGTACTGTAAAAAGATTTTATCACTTTTTTTTTTTTTTTTTTTGAGCCCAAGTGTTGCAATTTCCCTCGCTTACATCCGTACAGACTTGTGAAACCACCAGTCCAGATAAGTGGCATTCGCAGCCAAATCCCGGAGTTGTTTCTTCTGATGGCTCCTTCTTCTCTGTGACATCAAGCATTTATTTTCTTGCCTTGCCTTACTTGCAAGGTCCCCAATAGCTCTGTCCCATCAATCAAGATGTCAGACTTCATTACCCATATGATAAAAATAAAAGCAAGCATCTCTCCTTGCAGATTGTCTTACCTTGTCTCTCACCTTTCGGGACCAGGCAGGGACACAGCTCTCCCTGAACAAAACTAAATCATTGCCTCTACCCTCAAAAAACCCTCTAACAACTTACTTTGTTACTGAGAAACTCAACAGTTAGGCCCTGGATATGACAAAACCACAACCTAAAACAATAAATAGTTTAAATTCTCATTGCTTTTAATCTCCCTGTCTGTTGGTGTCTATTTTTTTTTATATTTAAGGTGTAATTCCTGGGCAGGTATAAGCAAAACCTCTTTGTATTTTGACTACTCTGAGGACCTCATCCATAACTAAACTCCACAGTAATACTATCGAAAAAGTAAAATACTTCTTATTTCTACAAATTAAATGGTCAAGAGGAAACAAATCCACCACGTGGCATCTGTAATTTCAATATAGGGAGATGACCCCTGCATTTTTGTCACTCTTCTTTCCTCAAATCACCAAGAACATGCTCCTCCTCCTCCTGTCCTCCACTCAAACTTTCACATTTGGCACTATTGGATGATGATATATTTAGTATTTTATTTTCCAGTGAACCACCTCAACCCTCTCCCAGTATCACGCTCTGAGGGACAGTGGACTTGCTAACATGGATTTATTACACTTAACAATATTTTTTAGTCTTCTAATGTTAGTAACTACAGAGTATACAGAGTATATTGTGCAGGTACTGCCAGAAAGAGTAAGAACTTCTCATTGGAAGCATCTGGCAAAAGCGCACTCGAGGCCTTGAAACCATGACTGGTGCTCTTACTATTTGCAAAATTATGACTAAAAATATCAATTTGACTTTAGAGAACCTGTTTGCCCAAAAGGAACCATCTGCTTCTATTCATTGACCCCTGTACACCCTGATCCAAAGTTCATATATCCGGTGCAATCATCCATCCTTTGACAGTAATGGTCTTAGCACTAATCCAAAGCAGAAGATGAAATTTAAGAAGTGTTAAAATGAGCTTTAATGATCTATAAAACTCGTCCATTATGCAGTTTATGGCAAACTATTATCACTACACTTTGGATTCCCACGATGAGTTACTTTCTTAATAGCCTCCTGAGGGCATCATAGAGCAGAGTCAATGGTTAAAAATTATACAGCAAACAAGAGACAGCTCCAAGTCGGCATTTTATATTCAACAGCAACAGAATGCAACTGGATTGACTTGGGCTCTGCATCCTGAGATGATTTCATTAATGAGGCTGAGCGAATGCAAGAGAAAAATTAGCAGAGTTCCTCTCAGTTTTACTCAACAACGCTTGTATATTTTTGTCCTCTGAAGGTACGTATCTGAGCCATTTAAAAACCAGCAGATATAGCTGGCACAGAGCAACAGATTTTCGCAAAGAGGAGGAATTGTAAAAATCCTGCGTTCTGGACAACACACCGTTACTCATCGCAGACAGCGGGAATGGAAATAAGGACCACGTGAATCATCGAAGCTGCTCTCTAGGAACACACCGGACCGTTCGACATAGGCCATAATAATAACATTTGTTATTCTACAATGGACTTTTAGATTAACTGTCTTATCTGGTTTTATGATGCTGCACTTGGTGCATTTCAGCCCAGCAGTCCTACAGAAGGTAAATCATTTCACTAGTTCTCTAACAAAAAAGCTATTGTATATCTTTAAGGATCTACATATTGATCAAAATTCTGTCATAATTACAGGCTCTTCAGAACATTACATTTTCACCAAGGAAATTTTGCCATTATTGGAGAAGCCTATCTATCTGCAATAAAATCTGCTATTGCGAAAGATTAAATTGGAAGAGTAAGCTCAACTGAAAGTCAGGTTAGTACAAGCACTGGCCAATATTTATTGCAGTTGTAAATCATGTTCTTTTGTAAATGATAACCAGTAAACAGATGTAGCATTAACAAGTCAAAGCACAAATAGTAAGATGCTGCAATATGCACAGATTCTGTGAGCATTTAGCTTAATGATATTTATTTTTTCCTAAAATTCTGTGGAACTTACAGATACAATGCAACAAATGCAAACATGCAGAAAACTGTCTTGTAGTTTGTTTTTTGGTTTTTTTTAAAGGAAGGCAGCCGCAAAGATACAAACCTTGAAGAACCATAAGAACATAAATATATTAAACACAAAATTACTAGAGTTTCTAAAAATCTTTCCATGTCTACCCTTCCTCATTCCGGTTAGCTATGTCGCAGTTGTCAAACATCTCATTACAAGATAAGCTCAGTTTTATTTCAGAAAGTGAGGAACAGACAAATTAACTGACAGCTCCGAGAACAAACTGGTAGTAAGAAGTGGGATGAGAAGTGGGATGAGAAGCTGCTTTTTATAATCCCACAACACACATATCACAAAAAACATCATTAATGAATTTTCTCAGAAGCAACCTTTGAAACTTTGTTCCAAGAGGAGAGCAATACAAAAACTAAAAATAAGTAGTTATAAAACCTGAAATATCTTCAGCTCTTTTCAAATCTCCAGATACAAGAAAAGAGAAAAATAACACAGGAAGAAGAAATATTAGACGTACAGTTCAACAGACAAAAGTTTTCATGCTTTAAAGGAATTAATAATTTACAGAATGTTATAAATAGCTATTTGTTTAAGCAAGCTACCCACTACACAACTTTCAGAGCCATCAGTGGGTTTTTTAATACAATGCATTGGCTCAATTCTGCTTGACAAAGTAATTTATTTTACTCAGGAAATAAATTGTAAACACAACGCTTTCTTTGAAATCCAGTACGAACCCTCACTCTCCCACAAGAAACGCTTAGTGGGAGAAGCTATGTTTCAAATTTATTAATGACTCCTCAAGTTGTTATAGAAATGCAATCGCAGCAAGGCAATGTCTCGAGACACGAGCCTCTCTCATGTGCACTTTTGGAGGAACTGGTTGCTGAGGTTACCACCAATGGAGTCAGTTGTACATCCAATTCCCCCTTTACAAAGGTGTTACAAACCCAGGGCTTTACAACAGAGCAATGCCCGCCAAAGCAACTACTGGGCTTTATTTTCAGCGTACACATTTAGTAAACATTGCTACCTGGTTTCTTCAAATAGCTGTTGGCCATTGTAAGGGGAATCACTTCTTCAAAGACGACATCAAAAAGCTTCAGCTGGGGAAGCAGAACACTAGAAACTCTACCAACTACTTAAGAACTTCCAACATGTGCTAAATTCTTTTTTAACTTCAGTAGGACACGAGTGCTCTGTGAGACATCTAGGGTGAGATCTTAAAGACTTATGGACACTCCAATGCCTTTATTCAGGAATACAGCTCCTTTGGCTTTCAGTAAGAACCCCAGGCATGAACAGAAAACCTACCTGTATTTTTGTCAGACTTGTCTTTAGCATGTTCTACTTGCTGTCAGCATCAAATACTATTGGGCTATTTCTTCTCTTCAAAATCTTCAAAGGGCACAACAATTAGAGAGGGAAGTTGATCATGCAAAAGAAATTAAGTTTTTTGTTGTTGTTACAAAGTGCAAGTAAAGAGCATTTGAAAATTATGCAAGTGAGGAGGGATGAAAAGTCAAGCAAGGAAAGTGAAGGTGGCAAAGGAAAAAAATGAAAGGTTTGTGTTCATAATTAAAAACAGGTTTCACAAGTAAAACTCAGTTCACTGCAGTCAATGAGAGTTTTTCCATCATTTTTAAGGGAGCCATGACTTCACCCCCAGACAGTTATGAAGTGCAATCAGCTACTACATCATTTTTTTTTAACCTTTTTTTTGCAGAGGAATAGTAAAATGAAAAATCTTCGAATCTGGCAAATCCCAGAAGAGCAGTTGAATATAAATGAGGAGATAAATGACAAAAAGTGTGTTAAAGCAATTTTTCAATAGATTGGAACAAAACACAAGTTTGTAATCTCACTCCACAACCCCAACGTCATTTTTGTAAAACTGGAACTAGAAAAATCCCGGTTTGGTATGGGCAGGTGTCTCACTGGATGACTAAAGAGTCTCTGTGGATTTGATAAGCAACTCCTACAGTATGTCCGTGAAGCGTAAACCTGTGTGTGCATGTTACACATAACCACATTTGCTAGAAAGAGACAATACTTAGATAAACAGTGTCAAAACAAAGCACTTTGTTCTGAATTTATCATTTTTAAAGTTTTTTGCAATAAAGTCTCTACTAGTATTCTTTGAAAAAACTCCACATTATTTACAGGTCTTTTTGATGTGGTGGGGTGTGGTGTTTTGTGGGTTTTTTTTTTACTTTGGTCTCTTAACAATCTAAGTTATGATTACATGGGTTACGGTCATGACCATTGATCACACATGGGGTTTCCAACAGCCTTTACCTGGGAAGAAACTACAAAGTGTTTCTGCACATTCTTGGCCTTTATAGAAGGTGAGGATGGATGGCAGGGCTGCACTTTTTGCATCCAACACCCTTTCAGATCCATTCCTTCTTTGCTGGTATAGCTCGCACTGGGTCCCAGCCCAATGTACATAAAGCAGTACTGGTCCCAGTATAAAAGTACTGGAAGAACACGGCGTACCTATGCAATTAAAGGTATTGGTCTTATTTCAAATTCATTTATCTGAGGTGCTCAATTCTGCATAGAAAGAAAGAGGCAACTGAATTTTAAAATGAAAGAAACAAAGATGCTCAGTAGAAGATGTTCTCAGTATGTTTGATTTGAAAAAGAAAATGAGTCTTTTCTCTTTGTGAGCTTTCTCTATATGAACTATCTTTTGCTCAGTGTTTTCCTAGTTCTTAACACAAGTCTCCTGGTACATGTCACAGTACCTAAAAACTCCAGTTCAACACTAAGGGATGCAATTGTCTCTTCAGAGCTCTCAA
This sequence comes from Caloenas nicobarica, assembly GCF_036013445.1. Lineage (NCBI taxonomy): Eukaryota > Metazoa > Chordata > Aves > Columbiformes > Columbidae > Caloenas > Caloenas nicobarica. Next base: position 25,286,367 of record NC_088252.1, read on the forward strand.
AGATTATTTTAAAAGGCTATTTTTCACAGAAGCGGTACAAAGAATACTTAGTAATTCCAAATACATGAGCTGTGTATCTTTTCTGTGTGTGTATCCTTTATATGATTAAATCAGTAATGGCATATATGTCTAGTACTGGCAGGCTTCACTTACTGAAGGAAGATATTAAAAAAAATTAAATGCCTTAGTTTCATTATGCTATTCAGAGGGTGTTCTCGCCTCTTGTCCTTGCCAAACACAGTCCGAAATCTAGATTAATCTCATAAATCATTTCCTGTTGTAAACACCTGAACCATGGACTAGAAAAGAAATTCATCACGAGCTCTTCCCACCTATTGTGGCATTCTCCAGTTCTCTAATGAAAAGATCTCAGGCTCTAAAACCAGCCTTTTATTCTCTTTAATGGTTATAGTTTAATAAAGCAGATATAATCCAGGAAGGCTTTAAAAGAAGATATCCACTGGATAAGATCCATGTGTATTTCAGTGTTGTCCAATAAGAAAAAAAAAAAAAATTTTCACTCTTACATGACAAAATTTATGATGAAACAGTCTTGCAAACTATTCCTCACTAGAGTCTTACAGACTCTTGTCAGGATGCCCATAACAAACACTACACTCTCATTCACACAATGACTGATGATCATAAAAGGCTGTGAGTCCAGCATGTCTTACTGAACTTTATTTAAACTTCATCGCAGCTCTATAATTGCTCTGGAGATTTCATGGAATTTCTCTTATTTTCCTTCCAGACGCTTATCAATAGGTTGGAACCAGTAACGAGGCGTTTGCTGCCTTTCACTGCTTTTTGCTCCAGACAATCAGGGACTTTGGGAACACGGGGCTGCCAGAGCATGATGCAAAATGGTACCAGACCTGTTCACCCAGCAAACTGAATTAGTGTCACATCTACAGGAGATACCGAGGTATGAATCAGCTGGGTTCCTTTCCTTGTTCCACAACATACAGCCTAGGTAACTTTATATATCTCCACAGCAGGAAAAAAAGCTCTGTCTCTTACAACAATTTCTGCCACAAAACCTTTTGCAGACTGGTTTACAAACTCTCCAGTTCACCCTTCAATCGCATCAAGTGGCTTCAGACTGGGGCCAGTAAAGTCATTCGTGATTTACAACGATGGAAATCGAGGGAAGTTTAGCAGGAGAGTTCACAAGTTAATTGGCTGAACTTGCAGGCAGATAGTCTTTCTCCATTAGACTGCTGGCGAAAATAGGGAATTAGGAACAAAATGATCCTCTGAGCTTTTGGGCACAACTTAGTCTACAAGACTACAGAATGGGAGACAACAGCAAATGTTCAGCTCCAGCGTTGAGTCAATTCCCACAATGACCATCCCCAAAACTAAATGCAAAACTGACTGCCAGAGGACAGAGATCAACATACATTTTGTTCAGATACTCCCCTGCTCCTGCTGCATTCTCCCTCCATCCTTCCAACATTTTCTTATCCTTTGCAGCCATCATTGCATGATCCTCAAGGTTTCCAAGGCTGCTGGTGAGGCTGGGGAAGAGAAGAGGGGCTGTGGGCAAAGGAGTGGATACTCCAACACGTTATGGAGGGAAGAAAATCACCAGCCTGGCAGACAGGAGCTCCAGATGTCACAACAAACTGCTGTTCTTTGTATCACGGTGCAGGATTCACGATAAAGGTGGCAGCAGGACAACCGAGACACAGAACAGTCTTAAGCATTAACACTTCTTGTACCTCCTCTTGTAAGCCAGGACAGCCTCAAAACTTGCACCCACCCTGTTGTCACTTCCAGTACCAGTCCCTGGAAAACTGGATAAAACTATATTCTAAAAAAATTCACATGCCACATTAAGGATGAGTGTTTGAAATTCCCACTAAAGTGAAACAGATGTTGGAATGCAGCAATGGAACGAAGAGTTGCATCACAGCACAGAAATTATTTTGGAGGATTATTAAAAAGTGTTGGAAGATAAAATATTTCTAAAATTATGCCAACTTATAATAAGATGAACATTTAAATTTTAATATAGAACAGAGCTGAAGGCTCAAGTCTCATGGCTATTGACAATAACACATTCCATCAGAAAATGGGTGATGAGAGAAGATGTGTTTTTTCTCAGTGCCAGACATGCACATGGATCTGACACTGAAGAAAGCATTTCACAATATTCCCCAAAGGCTGAAGGCATGATCCAGAAACCAAGCCTTTAAGAGCATTTAGTCATAACACTGGTACTTTGCAAATAAATCAAAAGTAAATCAAAGCGGCCACTGCATTACATAAGACATTGGCTATTTTTTCTTAGGACCATACTTACTAGTGCTGGGAAGAGCCTGCTCTACTCTTGCTACAATTTCTTTGACTTCTAATAGGACTGGAGTTTAGAGGAGGGTGGCTTTTTGTTTTTTTCTTTTTTAAAAGTGATGCTGTAATTCAAATCTCGGTAACCTTGGAAACAGCTTCTCTCCTCAGATATGTCTGTGTCAATTAAAATAATTGGGCCACTCCAGCTAATGGTGCCTAGATTTCAATATTCAGGCTAGTGCTGAAGCGTTAGTCCTAGAGGACTCTGAGCTGAGGAACAGATCCTCTAAAAGAGATTGTCTTAGAAAGGTTCTTCTCCCTTTGTAAGCGTTTATCAGGTTGGCTGGGAAGAGGCTAGATTTAAATAATTTCTTTGTATATATACATGATGCACAGGGACTATTTAGTAATAGCGAACTTGGACCTGGAGTTTACATGTATGTGTATATAAACAAAGTGTCCTAATCAAAGCAGAGAAATACTATTTCATTAGCTTTATGAACTTTCACTAAAAAACTCTATAAATTTACAAAATTAATCTCCTCACCATTTGTATTTGTATGTGTACATATACATGCACACTGCTGCACTCAGAATTACATATTCACTAAAAGAATTTCTATACATGGCAGATGCATGAACAAACAATACTGACTTTACTAAATATCTTAGGCAATTCCAAAAACTGGAATAAAACTTAACAGAATTACCAGCTTGTAACAAAGGTTGCTAGGGAAAAAAGTTAAAAAATAAAAATGAAGAAGCTGTAAGGAATTTCTCACGGCATCTAAAAGCAGCTTCTTCCTTTATTGAAACTAGAAGGAATTATTTTAAAAAGTAAGATTCTCTAATGTGTTTTGAAAGCCACATAGTCACCAATCATTTCATTCAGCGGCAGGCATCACCACCTTTCTGTAGATATATATATACACATAGATATATATATATGGTATATATAGGGGGGTGTGTATATATATATGTAAACTCTCAGAAAAGGTTTTTGCTAAAGTATATCTTGCTGAGACCCACTTCGCCCCCACCCCAAAAGAGGGCATTAAAAACAAACAAACAAATATATATATCTTTCTGCCACAGAGGACATTCACTGCAAGAATATTGGTATGGAGCACTGGAATTAGAAAATAGAGATATTTTAGAGATATTTGCTCACTTTTTTTGCATCTGTATCACTCACTGGTACAGAAAGAGAAGGAATTAAGTAGTATCTGGGAAAAGCTGTCTAAATAATGATGATTTGAAACAATTATTTTTACTAGGTATTTTAGTTGTCACACATAATACTGGCAAAGAGAATAAAAAAAGAAAGTCCAAGCTTCAAGGTATCCTTTTTTATATTAAAGTTCTACTTTAAGTCTTTTCTAAAGCCTAGATGATCCAGGCCTTCCAGGCTGAAAGACCAAAAATGACCAGTAAATAGGGTATTGAGACCCAGGTCGAGGTGACCAAGTTATTCGTTGATATTGTTAATAATGGAAAAAGAAAAAAAAAAGCAGCCCAAGCAGTGCAGTAGCTGAGTCAGGACTGATACATGTATTCACCGCCAGCAAAGGCATAAAAAGATCAGAAAAATCACAGCCCAGAATTGGCCGCCACAACTGTTGTTTCAGGCCTTTTGGGATTTGAAGTTATTTATATAAGAAATCTGTAATGGAATATGGAATAACTCAATCGACAAGATTTAAAATGAGAAGCGTACAATTCTATGGCGGAGCAGCTGCCAAGCTGGACTTGGGACAGCTCAACTCTGCAAGGCCATTTTTCAGTTTAAAGACTACAGTAAGCAAAATCCTGCAATATTATGCCTATAAAACAGTTCGGAAATATGCTGTAATACTCACTAAAAACAGCTAAGGTAATACAAGTTTCAACTTGTTACTCATTACGGTTTGAATATGGAAAACACATCCTAGTCACCGAAAACCCAGACAGGAAGGTTTTCTGTAACAAGTTATTCTTACAAAGTAAAAACTTGTGTATGTGTTCTCACTCTTGAGATGTAAACTAAGGGTCCAATTCTCCTTCCACCAAAGGAAGAGAAATTTGACATTCACATGAACAGCAGCAGAATTAAGCTATGAAGCTACAATTGCATGTAAACAGCTGTCTGACAACTGCATTGCAGAATAAACAAAACCCCAAAATTAATTCAGAGTAATTGTTTATATAAGCTTAAGTGAGATCAACATTGTGGATTTTTTTTTTATTTGGTGAAGATAAAAATTCTTTGGTTTACTACCTTCTTTTACATGATTAGATGCCAAATACTGTGTCTTGCTTAAAAACATTTCATGTTCTAGACTAAATATGTGCCTCAGTAGAAGATATTTTAATGCTGTATTAAGTCCATTCTGTTGACCATCTATAAGAAGAGGCCCACTACAGTGGATCACGCCAATCAGATCTTCCAGAGACATCAGCAGAATTAAATATACAATAAAAGCTATTGAGAATTTTCCAATAAAGACAAGCTTGTTCCATTTTAGATCATTCACTGATACAAGTATCTTGCAGAAAACACACGAGTTGAAATCAAATTCTGATAAAACACAGAGGAGGCACATGCTAGTGAAGAGCAGAGCTGCTGGAGATCCCTAGTCTGCAACAACCCATAAAAGCCCATCCAGAGGGGTCATGGACCCTGAAACCACAGGATTTTCCCTCAGTCACAGAACTGGGACATTCTTGGGACACAGATGTCCCCTGTGCCCAGAAGCCATGCTGGCCAGGCTCCCAAAGCGGCCAAGTTGCAAGGCTTGTACAGACTGTGCGACTGAACGGCTCTTCCTTTTATTGATGGAACTTGCAAAAAGATAATTTCAGGTTAATCCAGCACCTGCCAGAGCAGGGGTCATCCACAGTTATAGGTGTACTCTACCCAAAGCAGAATAATGGAGATCTTCAGGTCCATAAACACTTGAATTTTGGTGCTCTGTTCTGAATTTGAGCGAGATCAAAACAAAACAACTCTCTGATCTTGAAAACAATCACAGAACAGAAATAGAATCATAGAATAATTTCGGTGGGATGAGACCCTCAGGATCACTGAGTCCAACCATAACCTAACCTAACTCTAGCACTAAACCACGTCCCTAAGAACCTCGTCTAAATGCCTTTTAAACTCCTTCAGGAATGGTGACTCCACCACTGCCCTGGGCAGCCTGTTTCAATGCCCAACAGCCCTTTATAGGAAGAAATTATTCATGATATCCAATCTAAACCTCCCCTGGTGCAACTTGAGGCTGTTTCCTCTCATCCTGTTGCTTGTTTCTTGGGAGAAGAGACCAACCTCCTCCATGCTCCAACCTCCTTTCAGACAGTTGCAGACAGCAATAAGGTCTCCCCTCAGCCTCCTGTTCTCCAGGCTGAATAGCACCAGTTCCCTTAACCGCTCCTCATAAGACCTGTGCTCCAGGCCCCTCATATCATTGCCTGGCCAGCACTACACCACGGCACATTTTCTCTCATGCTATTTGCAAAGGCATCTGCAATCTCAGCCCTCGCTGTTTCTAATATTCAGTATTTCGTTCACTTCAAACTAAGTACGGGATGATGAAAACTCATGAAACATGATGGTGCCAAAAGAAAATCTGCACCACCATTAATTGCTGCATGAGTACATCAGATCTGTCATGAACAGTGACATGCCAGGCATAACAAGCATCTCTGAAGTCAAACTCCCAGCTTCACTCTGCCACAGAATAAAGGATGCTGCTGACAGATGGGCAGAGTTAAGCAAGACGTTCGGCCAAAATCCTAGATAGATGACTGGAGCTGCATTTCACTGCCAAGACCAGAACCTTAGTTTGTATCAAAAAGCACTAACTTCCTGGCTTCGATCTGGGGGGGGGGGGAAAAAAAATCTATAAAAAAAATTAATGTTATACAGAATAAGAATAAAAATGAAACAATCATCCACTCTCCTGGCTCCTATCCCTAGCTTTCTCTTCTAGCTCCAGGACTATTCCCTCTGCCTACATAGCCCTGGATCCACGTAATTGCAGAACTACCATTCCACATAACACTGCTACCCACCTCAGTCAAAACTCCTCTTTTCCCTTCTAGATGACTAATTTTTATCCTCTCCATCTGCACTAGCATGTCCTTCTATTCTGCCATGCTGACTGGGCACCATCCTGGAGTCACTGGGTAAAAAGGTTCAGTCACACCTTCTGTCTTTGAAGTCTGGTATCACTTCTAGAAGGTGATCATTTCTCATTTATTCCATGGTGACAGCACATCACTTGCCAAAATTACATTAAAGCTTCAAAACATGCTTGGGGTGCACACAGTCAGGAGGGACCCTGCCAGACAGATCCATCATACACAACACCGTATTTTACCACTTTTGCTCCTGCTCTCCCGAATTCTGCTGGGACAATTTGTTTCAGGTTCTTACATCTTAACCTGAAGACGCGTTGTTTCTCATTAAGAGTTCCCAGTGGTTTCAGTAGGAGCTGCAGGTATCTAAAAATTAAGAACATCCTCTATTTTATTGAGTTTGACGGTGCATCAAGTCGTCTGCTGCCTCACATCCCTCTCTTGAAGTCAGCAGGGCTGAAAAGAGTATACAGGGTAATTTCTGCCAAAGTTTCTTCAAGTATTTACAACATTCACTTTTTTCCTATTTATGAATTGTAACAGCGAGTTACAAAGTACTGCCATTTGTGTAAACTTGCATTTTAAGCCTAAATCTATCCTCAATAAGATGAAGAAAATGTTTTCCTCAACTATGAGTAAGAATGAAATCATTACAAGTATGCTACAATCAAACAAAATGGCAAGAAAGTTTTCAAGTTTTGTTTTTGTTATTGGCAACTTGTGTAGACTTCCTTTGCTTGCCATTGCCATCTGGTCAAAATGAAAGCAATCAATAATACACTTCTACTAAAAGAGAAACCTAACATAGCACAATACCATATTGTTGTGTGCATTAAATCAATAGACCTCCTTGGTTTTAATGTAGTTGTTGCAATACTTGAAAGAGAATTTTGAAAGGAGTGTTTTTAAACGACAGAATCTTACTTCCTTCATTGTGAATATAATAAGCTTTTAATGAGTGTTCCTCTGTACATATAAAATTATTTATGAAAGGAAAATATGCAAGATTCAGAAAGGCTTTGCAATTCTTAGAGAAAATAAACATTTATAACATTTAGTTCATAGATAGGTAAGATGAGGAAAAATCTGCGGGGCTGCTTGCCCACTGACATAAAACAAGCCAAACGAGTCAAGGACAAAGCCATGAAAAAAGTTCAGATGTTTTAGGGGAATCATTTCATCCCCTGTGTTCTCAGAAATACAGTTTGTAGGGTCAGCCATCTCTTTTGCAGCAGTATTTTTACTGTCTGTAAGCCCAGATGCAGGGACCTCCATGATCCATTGCAACAGCCCTACAGAAGAGCTACCACCACCTTTACCAGAGAGCCCAGGACAACTGGGCTCAGCAGGACGTGGAGAGGGTGTCCCAATGCACAGACAGGACATTTGGGAAAAACCTCCATAGTTGTAAAAGGAATATAAATTTTACTTGCTGCCATTTCTAGCAGTGGGAAGAGGCAGGGCAGGTGTCTGAGCCACTCTGGAGTATCTGCTGGTCTGGGCATTGCTGTTATCCCCAGGAGGTGACCAGAAGTACAACTGCACCATTGGAGAAAATAACGTAATCTGAAAAATATGCTATGTCTTGCATGTCAAAACCTTCATATTTATCCAAAAGAAAGAATAGATTCAGTACAGCAGAAAAAGTCAAAAGAAACTTTGAGGGAGACCGGTCTATATTTTGACTTTTAAAAGCGGTATTACAAAAAGTGAAGAAGAGAGGATTAGTCTGATGCAGGATATTGAGGGAAGAGAGAGAAAGACATGCATGACTAGAACTAACAAAATGGCTTATTGTGCTCATCTAGCAACACCAGATAGTAATAAGACAGGAAAAGGAAGAAATACTCATTTACCTGCTCCACATTTATGGGTTCAGAATATTTTTGGTTGATATTTATTACTGGGTTCGTTGTGGGGGATGTTCCATTTTCATCACTGCTTTCAAATTTGCTTTTTATTTAACAAAAAAAATAAAAAGGCAGTAGATTACTCCTAATGAAGCAATGAAAATGCTGCACACTAGTCCCAGCCATTAAAACCTTTGAGTCAGAAAGACACTGAGCCAGGAAAAAGAAAAAACAGTAGAAAGCCCTTAAACTTGCAGAAGTAACCTCAGAGTCACCCCTAGTAACTAATCCAAGAGAGACTGTTAATGGTTCAGTTACTTACGCACAACCATAAGCCTTTTTATAAAATTCCATGTGTGCAGAAGTAGGAAATGGGAGGAAGAAGTCACTTTTTGGGAAAATCTTTGTCTTATTAGGCACTACTGGCTCTACATCTATCCAGATATATGAAAACACTTTTTCCACAGATGTAGACTTTCCATAAATTGCTTGTGGGGTCTCTAGATGAAAACCAAAGCATTCAATCTATACTAAAGTATTTAGTTTTCAGAGGAGCTAGAAGAATGAATCATGATACTATTAAAATGATCCACCATCATCCTGTGGAAAACACAGGAGCTAAACCAAAAATGCACCATTCCAGTGATTCTCCTTACCCTTTAGTTGGGGATTCTCAACATAAAATGTGTTCTTTTACAGAAAAGTGCTGTCAACTTATACGTCCCACACTGCATTCGGTCTGCGGCTTCACTGCCTCCATTTGACAGAGGCCTGATGTGCAACTGAGTCAGACTTTCCTTCATGTCAGTATGTGCATATGGTACTTTTGATCACCAAGCCCTATTTTTGCAATCTAAAAGCTGGCCGCAGATTGCAACAATCAGAAAAACATACTGGTTTTGATCTATTTTTCTTACATGTAATTTGTTGAAAGGTTAAGTGCTCATTTTCTCTAGAAAAATAAAATAAACCTCATATCAAGTTTAAACATGGCTTGAATACCTGACACAGAAAACCTTCAGAGAGTAGGAGAGGGCAAATGCAAGGCAAATAGCTTCTGCTAGGCTGTGAAAAAGCAGAGATGGGACAAGTGTTCATAAAGAAGAAATGGTTCTGCCAGTGGATACCCTCAACGGCCATTGCTTCCTTAACAAGGCCTGTTGATTCTTTAAGGCTTGGAGACCTATAGTAAGGCCTATGTAGATCTCAGTCCCTCTGGGGAAGCACTTATGTATTCATCCCAAAGAGCTGAGTGACAGGAATAGAAGAACGGAACCACCTTTCATAGTGGAAGAAAGACTCGGGGAGGAGGAGGCCCGAGGACACTACACCATTTAGCATTTGCCTTTGTAGATTTGGGTTGCTGGCGCAGCAACAAATCCTTCCTGGCTTGGGAAGGAAACTAGGTGCTTCACACACGCTCTCCAGAATTTCTGTACTGACTTTAATCATACTCCAGTGCAATAAAATGCAATGCAGGAGACGTTTGTTCACAGGAGATTGCAATACGCTCTGGCCCATGTCCTAGGGACCATCCAATAAAGTCACCTACCACTGAGCCTCATAACTTCTGCGAATATCTTGCAAAATTAAACACAGAAGGAAAGCAAGGAAAGACATTGCAGTAGATGAAAGACGATCCTGAATTGCATTGGCAGCAAAAGGACTTCAGAAAGGTGCTGGATTCTATCTAGAGTGTGCTGGAGAACAGAGGGCCACACTGTCCCTCGAATGGGGTGGGATGCCAGCACAGCAGCATTGGACCAACCTCCAGTCATTCTGTTCTCATATAATGAGACTTTATTTATTTTCTTTTCCCTAGGAAGGTGTACAATATAAGATACATGAGCCACATTGATGTGGTCTCTGGACGAGTATAATAACCCATCCTTTGTCCTCATGCCTCAGTTCAAAGCTGCGTAACTCATCAACTAATTTAGCCTATAGACATTAAACTCATTAGGAAGAGACTGGCACATTTGTCAAGACAGTGTGCTCTGTAGGCAAGAGTTGTTCACCATTACTAGTTAAAAATCTAACAGGTTTCTCTTAGCACTGAATGAAGTTAGTAATGACCACACAGAAAACCTCGAAATGGTGACAGAAATATAGGCCTCCTAAGAGAACAAAAAAATCTGACCTGTTTAAAACTACTAAGTCAGGAAATGTGATATTGGAAAGGAACAAGCCCAATAAAATAAATCAGGTGATAGTTACTAAGTACCTGTGTCAGGATAAAGGGCAAAGGAAACTCAAGGCATTATTTCAAATGAACTGTACAGACAGAATGAACCACATTGTGGGTCAGCCAGCAGTGTTCGTGCGAGGTAACGGGACTATAACCTGCACCATGATGAACGATACTTCAAGCATATTCGACTTCTGAATCCCAGAGCACAATACTGCCCTGATAGTACATTTTCACTGACTATAAATCTGAATGTGCTGTTCCTATACAATATAACTACTCCTACATTTACACGGTCTTAAAATTTCATTTGGCCCTTCGAAGGCAACCTCGAGGCTGACGTGGCCCCAGTGAAAATGAGTTCGACACCCCCACTACACACACTTTCTACATGATATTTTGATATGTCTATTAAAAATGAAAGAGACACTGGCATTGAATTTGCATTTTTGAAAGCTTATGTAAATGAACATTCATAAAGAGGGCATGAGAGCAATCCATCAATTAATAAGGAAAACTTACGCTGACAAAGTAGCCCCATTTCAAGAACTTCTGGTTAACCAAGACCATGTCAGAGCACATTGAACCTCACAAAATTCCTCTCCTGTGAGTTCTCCCCCACAACAACCTGTGCATCTCGCTTTTCTAAATGTTTAGGTACATCTGAAACTTCACGAATACAGGCGACTGGATATTTTGGGGTAGTTCAAGATTTTTTTCCTTTAGATAGTCTTACTTCTTCATCTTAAGGCTAAAGTATGTGGAAAGAATCATTCCTAGGATCCAGTAACTGAACTCTGCAAAGTGCTGAAGTTCACTAACTGCCCAGCTAGGCTTTTACAACAAAAGCATGTATGTAGCATTCCATAAGTTAGATATAACTTTTTTTAATAAAGACAGCATGCTTATGTTACAAATGCTTATTTAAGAATGCACAGGAATTTTGAGAAAATGGGAAAAGATTCAGGTACTGACCCAACCTTGGTTTGAACAGTTCTGGAATGATAGCTGAAGTTCTCTCTTGAATTTTAGCGAGTTACGTTACCCTTCACACACTTTTCTAAATTGCTGGTAGCTTTATCCTTCACCTTCATAAAGCTGTCCATAGTCTATGATAGGATTGATGGCATTTCAGTTGTTGGTGAATTGTTTTATTTGCCATCCCATTTTCTTACAGAATTAGATGAAACCAAGAGAAAATGTTTTCAGTTAAATTGAATTAGTTGCACAACCTGAAAATCCTAAAGTATCTATTTACTTATACAGTAGTTCATCAGCTCTGAAACTCTCGGCTTTATTATGTGCTTGTCAGAATAAATGATAACACCAAGTGGCTGGCAGAATAATGAACAACTGCCATGATAAATGGATCGTCACACAAAGCTATCTGAAATACAAAGATGATGACGAGAGCATCACTTAGAGCTACACCTACAGTTTCTCTCTTTCTATTTTTCCCCATGTGTTGTACAATTTTCTTCTGTCTCAGATTTACTTGGCTGGAACAAGCGGCGGAACATGAAACAAGCTGTGGCTAAATTCTGTAGAGAAGTGAAGTACAACCCTGCTGCAGTCAATGGATAATTGTACAGTCATGCCACAGATGAATTTGCCCTCCATGCAAATAATTTAGCAAGCATTGTTAATATATTCACTTATTTCACAGTTATTAAATGTGCCCTCTGATGAACATCAATCTGTTATTTATTCTGTTAGCACATTCTCCTTCCTGTTGCTTCACACACCACATAAAACTAAAGGAAGATTAGTACAAGTGGGTATCGTTGCTTTACTATGCTAACATCAAAACTTATTCCAAATTCAGTTCTCAAATACATTATATATTACCACCTTCGAGTCGATGAATGCAGAGCTCCAAGAGCACAGCTCCAGTTCATATTTAACCACAAAGCAGAGAAATCAGGGAAAAGAGGATTTAATCGAACTCTCAACTTCTGGATCTTTGCACAGTCAAAGAAGTGATAAACTGCAGACCCCAGCTTGGAAACCATCACTCACATAAAGCCCCTATTTATATCGGTACCACAATGCGCAGACAAGACTATTCAGTTAAGCAAGCATTGCACACACTTTCAAGGCTCTGTTCCACAAGGTACAAGCTCCAAAATGAGAAAAATATTCATGAGGCTTAACGTCATATTGAGTTTAACTTTTTTCCCCCCACCCCAAATAAATTACATTTACGGTTTCTACATTATTTACAGTATAAATGTAAGACTGGGATCTAGAGGTCACAGTAAGAGTTGGTGAGAGAGAAGGAATAAAAAAAAAAAGTCACACTTGTATGTGCAGGTACCTTCCAGGTTGGGGCAGGGGTGCAGGAAGAAGAGATGGATAGACAAGTGAAATATTAGCCCAAAAACATCTCCACTGGAATGGGTTACTTTCTCCCCTTGGTTAGCCTTTATTTTATTTCCTACAAGGATTTCTAATATTCACATGTGAAGTAAATGATGTAAGACACATCTACCATCCAGTAGATCAGTATTGTCTCCCCTAACTCCTGCCAACTTTTTCAAGCTCCAGAACAGTTTGAGATTATAGTGAGAGAGAAAAAAAAAAAACCACCCACAAAACTTCAGGTCAGCAATCCTGAACACAAAAGCTACACTTGCAGTATGAGTAACAGTGAGAAAACCAATTGCCCATGAATTCTTGGTGAACCAAAAGCAATTAGATTTTACAAAAAAGGAAACATTTCAAAATAAGTTCTCTTTAAAAGCATAGCACAGACACCGTTTCTCTCATTTCAGTACCTTACAAGCGATACACACCATCAGAATCTCTCAAACATCTTAAAACAAGAGTAGTCACTTTTATTCCAGGTGGCCACGAAATAAATCGGGCCTTTTCAACTTTGGTTGTAATTAGAAGAGGTTATTAGAAAGCACCTGAAGAAGCAGAAAACAGTTCTGAAATAACTGTATCTAAAGTTGAAATCACAACTTCTGGCTAGGAAAGCAGTGAGGACAAGAGAAAAAAAATGAACAGTGTGATTCAGTGCATCATTTTTATTGGGGGGGAGAAAGGGGGGCACCTAAGAACAGGCCTAAGGAATGTCATGTCTGGCTCAGCTTTGAAACCCTCCCATCTGGAATTCGACTGACTATCGTAGGTTTTTATGTGCCCAACAAAATATACCATAAACTGTGCCTATTTTCAGAGAATAGCAAGTCTCATGGTAAAGAAAACAGACAAAGACTCCCAGTATTCCAAATCATTACCCATCTCAAAGTTTCCAGGAGCACGGGAAGTCATTTTAGGAAACGACTATGACCAGTGATCCTGGAAAATGACAACAGTGAATGTCTGAACGGAATAAAGTTGAAAACCTGCTCCACGGTTCAGCATTGCAGTTGTTGGCTTTTGTACTGTACAGTCACAACCATTTTAAAGATGCTAAAAAGCCTTGCCGAGCAGAAGAAATTTAAGCATGAGTAGTTAAAACTTCCTTTGCCCAATTAACATGTTGAAGTTTGTATAAAAGAAGTCCTGAGATTCTTTTCTTCTATAGTTAATTAGACTGATCATTACCCACAAGTAATACTGACTTTAAGCTTATAGCACAACTTTTGGAGATTAGTCAAGAATGTTATAGGTTACATGCCCATCTTGCCATTGAAATACTACCAAAACTGCTGAGAGTAAGAGCAAGTTTTTTCAAACAGCTGCCAGGGAAAACCCTTCTGTTATGGAAAACACCAAAGGGTCTGCATATGTACAAAAACTGTACAGCTTTGCTTTTTAATGTCTTCTTCTGAAGACATGCTGGCATCTAATGACACAGAAGAGGCAGATTTGCCTTCCCAGAGAAGGAAACCCTGGGAGGAAACAGTTATTCAGGTGTAAGGACATGTCATACTCAATAGTACCAGTACAGCCATGTTTGAAACTAGGCACAAAGTCCAGATCAAACTTAGAATTTCCACATCACTTAGACATAGCTCTTGTTCCAATCTGACTTGGAAAATACTTGAAATTCCCTGTGGGGGTTGTACCTTCTAGTTTTGGTTTTTCAAGACTAAAATTCACTTTGGAATTTGAAATTGTCCATTCTAGAAAAACTGAGAAATATCAACCAAAAAACGAAAACATCATTTCAATAGCCACATATTATTCCACAGAAAGTCAGTTGTGGTAGTCTGTTACTGACATACCATCAAATAAAAAAACCAAAGTGAAACTTTAAGGTGACCTTAGCAAATGTGTAGCCTTCTCCCATCCCTCTCCATCTTCATATTTCAGGTATGGATAGTGCTTACTTAATCAGACTACTACAGAAATACAACGAAACTCATTATTTCCTTTCTAACTCATTTAGCCACATGTTAATCGCACAACTGATGCCCAGCCCAGACCACTCATCATTACAGAAGTTGCTCATAGTACAAAACACACATGCACACGTGTTGCTGGTCAATATGTTCAGCGATGAGATCTTCTAGGACTTTTGTTTGTGAATAGCCTCATATTTTGGGTGGAAACGCAGAATAAAATACTGCATGCCTGACATATCTGAGCAAGAGCCAGATAGACAAAAAAGCAAACCTCATCCTGCAACCTCCCTGGGGAAATCTTTGTTCATTTTAATACTTGTTCAGTCAGCTGTCTCTCTGAATGACAAGGTTTTATCTCTAATGTGAATGGCTTCGAAGGCTACTTGCATTATCCATTCTCCAGCAGCTGCTGCTGAAACCACAGGGTTGCAAACTTATAATTAAATCCAGCTGCCACTACTGTGAGTTCAGTTATATCGAAGTGAGCAGTAATGCCTCGTGGTTGCTGGCAAGATTCTGTCTCCATTCCTAGACAATGCAATTAACTCTTTTGCCCCTTTTAGATGAAATAAACATCAGCACTGAAGAATGCTGTTAAATGACTGTAAAATGGTATTTATATGGAAGAATTCTGTTGCAGTCATTACACCTGAGAAAACAAATTTCTAGGTGGATGATGGCTAACAACAAATCACTGTTTCCTTAAAAGCACTAAGCGGACACCCAAGGAGACACAGGGATGGAAGGAATTTCCTGTAGAAAGGATGTATGACAGGATCCACGTTAACAGCTCTACTCATCAGCCTTAAAACACAGCCTCCAGAATAAAGCAAATGTCAAGATCTCGCTTGAGAGAATTGCAGGAAAGGAACTGGGAAAGGAACCACAGGCCTTCCTTTGATGCTAAGAACATTTCTTCAAGGCCATTGTCCAAGTCTTAAGTCAGACTTAGAGATACAGTCCTGACCGAATAGCTGCACATGCACACTTGTGGAGGCGGATTTTCTTTTACAGTCAAAACCTGTTAATATCCATACGTCAACAAAGTGTTTAGGTCCTCAGTAGTAATTAGCTACCTAAACTTGACTTTGTCAGTCATAATCCTTGAAGTGCTGCTCAGGAAGGCTCCATTTCCTCCCTTTTACAAGAAACATTGCAATGACAATGCCTCAAAAATGTTTCATGGGAGTAAAAACAACCAGCCATGACATGCAGGACTAATCTACTGAAGCAGAAAGCAACAGCCAACTGAGCGTTGTTTGTGAAGAGTTTTCTTATTATTTGTACCTCTTTGGAAACACGTGACAGTCCAGTCCCTTCTGAGGATGGTGAGAAAGCACAAGAGAGGACAGAAGTGCCTGACCTTGGACACCAAGTGCCAGAAGATTAAAGAAAGGGGAGAGCTACCTGTTGAGAGGAGAATGAGATGGGAATCTCAAAATTCACTCTGCAAAACTCCCAAAATATAACAATAAATATTAAAAAAAAAAAAATCTGCTGGATATTCTGCCACTGTTAAACCCATAGGTTATCTAGATTGTTTGCATGAGGGTTTTTTTGTTGTTTCTTGGGGTTTTTTGTTTGTTTGGGGTTTTTTCCCTGTTGTTGTTTGGGGTTTTGTTTGCTTGTTTGTTTTAACATAGGAGTTGCATACAGAACCACATAAAAACGGCATGAACTGGGTGTTAGCAGTCCAGCCATAGTACCATGGGTCGTTTAAATTCACCTGTATAACCCGACCTAATTGATTGTGATCGACACATCACTGAAGCGGGCAGGTTGGATAACCAGAGATTTGACCAGTCACATAGAGACTGGCAAGAATCACGAAATAAAATCCTCCGCACAACGCTCATCTTTGCCATGGTTTGCTACCATACTTCTTCAACCACCCTCAAATAAACGCTGGCAGCTAGAAAGCAAGTTTTCTTCCCTTATTTTTCTACTTTTTGCAGCAAGAACAAAGTAAACAGCCTTTTGTCCCAAAGACAATGAGGGTGAATTTGCTCTCAAGTGGTTGTTCGTAGGTTCATTTACTCCTGACATATTTGTTTGCTGTTTCACTACCGCCGTCTGTCTACCTGTCGCTTTGTACTAATGGGTCTGAAGCCCCAGCACTCGAGAGCGTTTCAGCAAGACGGGCTGATTATTATATTCTGTCATATCCAGGTGAGAGCCTGTCATGATTTTTCAATCAGTGTTTTACCATTCCCATTCTAAAATGATAAAGCGTTTATTCCTCCTGGCTTTTTAGCTGTTATTTTAAAGGGCTTTTTATCTGGAGAGGTTTGTATCTTACTGATGCTGAAAGGTTTTCCGGTAGACAACACTGGCAAAGTCCAGGTGTGTGTGAAGAGGGAAGTGAATGCAAAAAAAGGGCAAAAAAGAAAGAATGGAAAGGTTGGAGGAAGCCACGCTTTCAGGATTTTTTGAATCATTCATACAATCTTGCTTGCAAATGGAATTAATCTCCAACTGTTATCCATCATTAGAACAGATAATGCCATTTTATCTTAATCGTAACTTTTTCTTGGGAGATTATAAATAACTTGGACCTTCTGCAGTGCTTTGTGCACTATATTTGTCTTTTGCAAGTCTCTGCACAGAACATTCAACTCATCTTTCTCATGGGTTTCCAATCAGCCACAGCTCTGTGACTTTTTATATTTAGGTCCGAAGTTACATTTGTATTAATTTATGACTATATAGGTCTGTAATTTATTATTCAAATCACAATCTGTTTTAAGTGTCAGCCTATCTATCAGTTGCCATCAAGGTGCAGAATGGAGACTAGAGAAAGGTCTATTACCATGAGACCAAACCCAGAAGCCATTACTCAATGACAGCAGTTGACTATTTTGGTAGACCTACATGTAGGAGTTGATGCTGTGCATTAGAAACAGACTTATTTTCTTTTAATACTGAAAAAAAGGGTTTTTTTCCTTCTAAAACATTTAGAAATTTAATGTGAAATTTATATGTTACATTAAGATATGGGGAGCACATGGTGGGGGGAAGAAATAATCAACCGGTGCATATTTGGTTTAGATTTTCAGGGCAATTAGATCACTGAAGAGCTGAAGGTCTCTAACCATGCAGTGAGACCAGAATCTGCCAAAAGGTTACAACGGAAGACTTTTCCATGGCTAAAATTTAATTAGATATGATAAACTAATTATGGACTGAAAGAACAAGACACCAGTAGTTTTCCCTTTTTCCTACATGTAAGACAGGATGAAATCGATTGGTTCTAAGTATTGTAAGACATCACAAAAAAAAAAAAATACAATAAGGCACCCACCAGTTCAGTTCAACTATAAATAGCTGCTCTCATTAATATACTAATTTTAAACACCAAAGGTCTGTTGCCATACTTTCTCTTGCAAATGCTTCTGATTAACCACATAAAATTGCCTAAAGCATTTGGTTTATATAGACTCCTTTATAAACCAAATTTTAGCCAAATTTGCGCTGACAAAGCAGGAATTAAAATTGTGCAGTAAAAAAAAAAAGAAAGCCAAACAAAAATCATCCACCATTTCCAAGCACAAGAAACAGGAAAGCATACTAAAGTACTTACTTAAATAAATTGTACATATCTAGTGCTACTTCCCAGTTATTAAAAATAACCAAGTTAAGCATCAAGCTCTAATGAGAGCTGGTTCCTGTGCACCCTGAAGATACGTTGACAGAGTTTAATATCCCCAACTCCGCTATTTCAGTTGATTCCTGCCCTAATATTCTTCCAAACCACGCAAGTATTGTCTGTCTTTTGAAGAATTACACAAGCCACGTTTTTGAATGGTTATGAGATGTGAAATGGTTTTGCAAGTACAAGGACAGTCTACTTCATCATTCATACCTTCCTTTCTGCTTTTTGCCCTAAATCACATTATTTTTGTTGCCTCTGTGCTTATAGAAATCCCTCGCTGGACTTCTGTGCCATCAAGGAAGCTTTAGTGCTGTCAAGCTTTTATATGGCTTCTGGAAGGGCCAAAAACTGGATTTTTCGATCTTGTGAAGCTTCACAGCCCCCATCTGAGGCAGAACCTACAAAGAATGAAAATTTGTAGCACTGTTTCATGGATATATACTGCCCTGTAAGGCTTGTCTAGGTCTTCAGTCTCAAAGAAGAGGAAAATATGCATCTCTCCAAGAGACTAAAATGGCAGACAGGACATTAATCAGAAGTTTTACCAAATAACTCTTTGCAGGAAGAAATATTTCCTAGAGGAAAATGGAAGCAGATTCTTTTTCACAATAAATGAGATATTTTTGGTTGCAAGAAGATCCATCAGACTTCACGCCATTTTAATCAATGATTTAAAAAAACACCCACCTTTGTTTTAAGTAGTTCTGTAGCATAAACAGTGAACTACCTTGACTAGGAGATGCTGACATTTTTGCTTCTTAGAATCTTTATATAGTTCAATATCTTAATAGCGTGTGACCAGAGTTAAGGAAGAGATTGACAGCTAGTCAATGAACTGATGAATATCTATCTCAGAAGCATTTCATTTTAGTTACCCATGCAGTGTGCATTTTACCTTTATACACACATTCCAATGCTATTATCTTACACTTAATTACTTAGGTCTCAAAGCACTTTACAAAGGAATGAGCTATCATTATCAGCATTTCACATACAAAAAAATTGAGGCATAGTGGTATAATTTGCTAGAAGTTATTGAACTCATACCCAAGGTCAGTGGAAGGTGAAAAACAAAGCTCTTATCTCAAATATCAGGTGAGCACTGTATTCAGCAGACCCCACTGCCTCTCAGGATGTGGCAAACGCTTCCCAAGCATGCAATCTTCTGTCATCTACATCAGCCGGCATAAAAGAATTTAAAATTCCACCCGCATTACAGCAAGGTGTAAAATTTAAATATATTGACACTTACTCTGTTAAACACTGGAATATTCTGTTCAGCTTTCTTCAAATGACTAAGCTAAAATGACAAACATCATGTCATCATAAGATCACTTTCCTGACAAGTCTGCCCGGGTCATTCCTTACCTATTTTTAAACGTCTTCTGGTAACACCCATCATCTCAGAGATGCTCAGCTGTAGTTACTCTTCCCTAATTATGGCAGCGTCTTGCAAAACTTCTGTAATGCTGGGATTTTGTTTCGGTCATGAAATTATGACGCCCATTCAGTTCTCACTCTTGCTTTTACTTTAAGTACTAAAAACGTCAGGAGGCACTTGGTAAATCCAGCAATAACTTGATGTTTCATGACAAAATGTTTAAGAATCAAAACTAATTCCTCATTTTGCATTGAGCAATTTTATGTACACAAGGAGTAAATAAAGTTACCCTTGTTTGTAGAATTTGGAATGCTTTCACGAGCTGCATGCCCAAGTGCAAGTCCCAGGGCTGAATTAAACAAGCTAAATGAAATTAATTTACTTCCATGTCCAGCTCAGGTGGCCAGCAGGCCTTGAACAAGATTATCAGGACAACTAGGGAATAACAATGAAACCTGCACTGCAGCACATTTTATTCTTGGCGCTGGGTTTTACCGTTTCTCTTTTTTTGTAACAAGTCTTCCCTCCCTTTCACTGGGCTCAAGAGAAATGGGAATCTCAACTTCCAAACAAGTTACAAAAAAACAGCAAGAAATACAGCTTGCAAGTTTACATTGTAATTGATATAAGTCTATTATTACAAGACAAATTGTAGCAGACAAGGAAAGAGACAGCTCAATCTGTTACTGAATCCTTGTAATGGCTACATGAAGAGCTCGACCATTTAACTCATAAATCTTTCTTCTAAGTTTGAATTGCTGCTTGTGTGTGTAAAATAATAAAAATACAGAGGAAGCATACAAGAGATGCAGTAATGCATTTCTAGTCACAATTACAGAAGTTTGTTACAGAAATCATCCTTTCAGCATCTGACCAGAAATAATGTGTTACAGGCTGCTAAAACACCACGATATCTTTAAAAAGTCATTAGATGCGATCATGCCAATTGTGAATAATCATCTCTCTGCAGATTGCTGTGATGCACTGGGCTGTCGTAAGTCATTCTTGATGATCTGTCACAAACTTTCTGCAGGACAGACCAGGACAAACTACATCACAATGTGATTTCCAGGAGCCTGACCTATTTACTAACCTCATGGCAAATACAAATGCAACAAGGAGGAAAAGCCAGATTAGAGGATTCTCAAAATGTATGTTCCCATGTCTTTTTCTTACAGTAACTGATTTGAAATATTTTTATATAATAATTTCTTGACTATTGTCTATGGATGGTAGTGCCCAGCAGGAAGATCACGAGAGCCACATCGCAAGTGAAACTTTAGAATTAGCTGTCAGCACTGAATGACAGAAACAGAAAGAAGATAAGCAAAGAGGTTGGAGGGGAGAGGATAGAAAATGGGATACACACAACAATTTTGCTCAAATGACTGCAAGCACAGTTATGAAATGCCCATGGTTCCTGCTCTGTCAGGAGATTGACAGGAGGCCACAACACCAAAAGTGACAGAAACCAAGATTACAACCAAGGATGCCCAACAGGCAGGTATTTTGTGGTCGCGCATTCAATTAGAGCCTCCCTTCCCCTGCAAAGCCCTGACAGAGCTCCCTGAACACTCCGAGCCAAAGATGCTGGTAGGAGAAATTCCTTTTTGTTTGGGTGAAGTGTTGGAAGGAAAACAGTTTATTTTAGAGCGAGGTTGCACATGCAAGTAGGGAAGAGGGGACAACATTTAAAACAACATATTACTATTAAGAAATGCAGTCAAATTATATTCGAGCTGTATAAACAGCAGTATTGCAGCATCAAACAAAGACAGAGAGGCTATAGCTGCTACTTCCACAGTATATTTTCTTTAGTTTTGCTTACAACAAATATGATACAAAACTCAGAAGCATCTGTCTGGAGGCGCCTGCCATGGTTAAGGGGCCTTACACTCTAAATTACCTTGCTTTTGTTAGGCAAGTGAATTGTCCATAATGTTCTTTCTGAAAGCAGGTTTTTCCCTTCAGAATTTAATTTATAAACTCACTCCTGCCAGGCTGCGATAGCAGCTACTGTATAAACCTGAAAACGATGACTACTGAAATTCCATTCAAACCTTCAGAATCAATAGAAAACAGACAAACCACCAAGATAAAGTTCCACCCAACTGCAAAGAGCAGGAACTGCAGGATACCTCACGTTGTTTCTACAGTGTCTGCAGTCACCAACCTGTGAAACAGAGACTGCGCAATCACATTGCACTTGAAAATCTAACCTGTGCTACCCACAGGCTGCACCCACATAATCCTGAGAGCCTGTTGGAAATGCCTTAGTGCTGTGGGTCTTCTCCGGCAACAGAAGGAGACTTAAAAAGTTGAGCAAAGACAATTTAGAATTTGCTGAGACTTTTATTGCATTTGGTATAATAAAAGCTTATTATATGGGCTGCTTCAACATCCTGCTCCTGCTTACCTTGAAGAGGCAACTCTGCGGTAAGTCAATAATGAAGCAACCTGCATCGTTGTCAATGCTTCATGCCAAGTTATGTATATAAACTTGTTGTTTCTATAAGCAGTAACAAAATACACAATTACAGCGTCACCCTTGGAGTCTGCTTAATCAAATTAATACGGTCTAAAGATGTTGGCACACTGATGGCTGCAGAAGTTTCATTGTAAAGGGCTCTGCATTGTATTTAAATACCTGCTAATAAATGAAAACTGTTATCTATGACCACACATCAATGGAAACGACCCTGTTGCAACGTGTGCTGACATTTTGCATTTCCCGCTTACCACACCTGCTGCAATTCCAGCTGCTCTGGTACCTTTTCTGAGGGAGGCGGCTGCCCATACAGACATGGTGGCTTTGGTGCAGCGAGCCCATGCAAGACCAAATCCATCCCATCAGCCTTGCTGGAGCCCAGAGCCTGGCAGAGGTTACGAAGCAAGCGTGATAAAAGCCATGTATCGAGTACAGAGCTCAACTTTTCAGCTCTTAAATAGTTGTTACATTCCTTCTCACTTATATTTTATGACAGACAAGCCAGGTGACGATGTAAGCATGTTACAATTTAAAAGCAAAAAACCTAAATATTAAAAAAATCTGCCTTTCTTTGAGCAAAACACAATGTGCTTCAGTTGAAATTATCATTCTTCTGATAGAAAAGAAATCCTTTGTCCCAATCACAGCCTACTCCGAAGGAATGACTTTCCTCCCTGCCTTAAGAAGGCAAATGGATGCAGTTCTATAATTTTGGAGAGCTATACACAGTATGTGTGATGGTCTTATTTCACATAAATTACAAGACAACCCATTGTGGGCTTAACAGATTGAGAACCAGCATTTGAGAGAAAAAGATTCCCATTGAGTGTGGGTGGTAGCCTAAGTCACATAGAATTTAGTCTATAATCTGCTAGAACACAGTTATTGAAATGAAAGATTGGTGCATAAATTATTTCGATAATACTAGGAAATACTTGGTAGCAATCTGTAAAACCAGCCTTCCTACTTTCAGATGCACCAAAAGAAATTCCATGAATAAATACACTCAGTTCATTTGCTACATTCTTTACCTGCTGCCCAACCTGCTTTGACTTAGAATTTACTCTCACAATGCTGAGAAATTTAGCAAGAGCGCCACAAGAATGTGCAAGTTTAGAAGCAACAGAAAGATATTCCACTGGACACCACTGCTGATATTCAACGGTACTATCTATTACAGAAATTCATCTGATTTCAACCAAATTAATTTTCCAGCTCACTTTGCTAAAGTTCAATGCCAAAATTGGCAAATTCTGGAGAAGAACCAACCAACCACTTGTAATGCAGCAGAGGCAACTTTAATTTTAAGTCAACATTAATAAAATACTCGTGTTTTAACAAGTATTGTTAAATGTGCATTTTACCCAAACACCAGATGCGTTTGAAACAATTCCATCCGACTCACCGTACTGGCAGCGAGGACCCTGAAATCCTGCAGGACACTGGCACATCTGGGATCCCGCTTCAGAACATTTCCCTCCATTGAAGCAAGTGCCAACAGTGCACAGCACTAGGACACACAAACAGAATGAAACGGGGAGGGGTTTGTTGGTTTTATGCCAAGGATCCTCCAGAATCACCTCTTCCTGTCATAGTCCTGCTGTAGAAGGAACTTCCAAATAAGAAACACAGCTTTTTCTTGAAGTGGAAAGGTTAGACCAGAAAAAAAAACTTGTTATAATGGGTATAACAATTCATGTTGATATGAAGAAATTAAACTTTAATAAAACTAAGATAATGCAGTTTAACCTAAAGATGCTTCAGAGGCAGAAGAGGGCAAAGCATATCAAATATAAAAGAATAATTCAACCACTTTGGTGCCTTAAGGAATTCAAAACAAGTCTGCACTACTCTTTCGGAAAGAAAATGATTTTATATTGCCATCGGTGATCAAATGTGTTAAATTCCTTTACACAGACATTAAAATACAGATTGTAAACATACCTTCGACTTCTTAAAGCAAAACAGGTGCACACTAAATATGTATATTCAGGCTGAAACTAACAGGAATACCTCAGGCTTGGTTTTGTTTTTTAAATACAAAGAGACAATCATAAAGGCAAGCTCTCTGAATGCATCCCTCAAGTCAGTATGAAAATCAAAAAAACACATAGGAACAGATGCTAACTTTCATACAGAAAATACAATTACTGACAAAACAGTAACAAAGCTAAACAGAGAGTAAATTGCCATCTTCTACTCAAGTCTTGTTAACAGTGGCTAAAGTGCTACATTATCATTTAAATTAAATTCCATCTTTTCAGAAAAACATCCAATCACAATTAGAAGTTACTGATGGGAACAGGTTCTCATCAGATGGAGAACCGTAGGGTAGAAACACAATTGCTTCAATGCCAACAGCAGCAGCAAAAAAAGCCAAAAGCAGTCAGACTCTGCAATGAGCGTTACGTCCAAGAAACAAGAGATTTATAGCAGATTCCTTTGCATAATTTGGGTAACAGCAATAAATTTAGTTGGCCTGTCAACGCCAGGCTGGCACGAAGATGCTGCAACAACTACAATCAGAAATGCACTTTCCACTGTTCGGATTAAAATTAGAAACACTTGGTAATTGCAAATATGACAGCTTTTGTATGTTTAAAGCAAGTTTCTTTCCCCGTAAATAGATCACCTCTTTGCAACTGGGATTTCCAGGTTTAAGTAGCAAGAGGTAAAAAAATCATCATCTAGAAGTAAGCATCAGTAGGAAAGCAAGGCCTGAGGATGTCGCCTTGCTTGGTTTGTCACGGTTTTGCCATCAACTTACAGTGCAAACAGCCAGGTTCACCGTCACGTTGGACCCAGCCAGGGCAGCACCTATAGACTGTCTGACGCTCCATCCTGTACGCCTGCTTGTAAACTGTGTAGTAGCCAGACCTCGGAAGAGAAGAAGTTTAAGAGAACAATCACAACTTCTATTCCACTTATTCACATCTCATCAGTAACAAACTGTACTCATACATCATATTTATTCAGCCCCTATCAGTAGTTCTTGTTAAAAATGAAGCAAATATAGCAAAATGCATCCTGATAACATCCAATAGCTCTAATATACTATGTCCACGTATTTTCCGATGAATTTGTATTCAAGCTAGTCGAAGATGAGTAATTTTGTTTTGCAATCAATTTTGGTTTTAGCCGTTGGGGGAGTCAGATCTCCCATCAGTTCTGAGCATATGACAGAAATAGAAAGAAGTTCAATTTTTCAAAGTAGATGACTTGACAGCTGGACTTCACCTGAAACAGGATGAGACAGAGGCATTTTCTGATAATATGAAATTGCAATCTAAAGCCAGCCAAGAAGTTCATGACACATCTAAAACACAGAAAAAAAGTTGCATTTTTTGCCCAGTAATAACAGACTTAAAGTCCCAGCAGGACACGATATATCCATAACTAAATTGCACATATTTCAGGAGATGCAATAGTTTACAACTTCTCTCAAATAAAAAGAAATTAAAAAGTTATAAAGAATTTGTACTAAGTTCAGTCGCAGAATTCGTTTGTAATGACAGATAATGTATTACCTTCTCTCGTAGCCCATACACCACTTTCTCCCTGCGCAGCCTTGTTTCCACATCTTGACCGTGCGACTAAAGGCTTGAACACATGGCTGTTGGTGTCCTACCAGAGCCAGCTCAAACACCGGACAGACATTTGGCCTTGAAGGGAAAGAAAAAGATAGACTTTGTTATTTCTAACACAAAATTTAGGAGTCTAGAGAACTACAATTACGCTATGTGTACCAGTTAATAACAGCTTGAAACAGATTTTATATTGCTACTTAAAAATACCATAGTTCTATGACTGTCTTCACTTTGAACCAATCAAACAGCTATCTTACAAAAAAAATACAGTATACATAAACACTTGACAAATCAAGATCCAATGATTCCAGAATGGCAAATGGTCCACAGACATTAATCGAGCCAAGTTTTTGTTAACGTATCGGTTGCACAAGCCATGAGCATGAACACATTCCTGATGGCAATTTTTACATGAACGGCCCAGCTAACAAAACACGATTCTATTTTATTCCCAGAAAATGAGCACTAAGGGCGGCTGGAAGCCCCTGGCCAGGTCTGGTACATGAACAGATGTGCCAGGGTGGGAATCGATGACTTGACAACTACAGGCACTGACCTCCACAGCTCAAAGCTGCTGAATAGCCAGCCCATATATATATATATATAT
The DNA here is from genome assembly GCF_036013445.1 of Caloenas nicobarica. Lineage (NCBI taxonomy): Eukaryota > Metazoa > Chordata > Aves > Columbiformes > Columbidae > Caloenas > Caloenas nicobarica. The sequence continues at coordinate 25,312,832 of NC_088252.1, forward strand.
ATATATGCCATGAAAGCACAGTGCCTGCCTTAGAAAACAGTGTGTAAACTGAACAAAATACACAATGAAATTCAGGCTCCACACAAGTCAATGGAAGTTTTACCATCGATTCAAGGGCAGATAAGATTTATCTGAACTGTTGTTGTGGAAAATGTATACTCTATAAGAGCTCCCCTTTGCTATCAGTCCCCTCAGGGAAGTACATGAAATTTGTAAGAGGAAGTATCATTGTTCTCTGGCGATTGTCCCTAAAATAACAAGACCAAAATAAAAGCACTGCTTTGTAGGATGAGGTGTAAGCTTCATCCTGCTACTTAGCCCTCGTTTCAAAAATAGCTGGATTTCAGGAGGCATGGAGGGTCAAAAAAAAAAGATTATATGTTGATGGCTTTGTAGAGATTCCACCAGCTTTATTCCGATTTCTTTGCCCTGGTGTAAATTAGGAAATGCTGCATGCCAGAAAATAACTGCTTAAAACATGCAAGGTCTAACTAAAGCCACAAAACATGAGGGGTTTTGTTGTCTTTTAAAGCAGAAGCCTACTGCATCTAAAATGAAATTAATTGTGATTTTTTTTTTTTTAGTAGTTTACAGGTTGTCAACATAAAAATTAAATTGCCAGTTATCCGAAACAGCATGGTCTAGCTGGTGTAGCTTTGCAAATTTAAACCTCAATGACTAAAACACAAGGGGGAAACGGGGATCTTATAAACCCTGTCTGGTAACAGTAAACGTCATTCAGCAGTGGTGTCACACTGACTAGCAGAGAAGCCTTTCCCTAAATTTCAGTTTGAAACCCCTCTTCAGATGAGAGAGTAACTCATACACTCATTTCCTCTCTCAATCAGAGGTATAAATGTGAGCCTGTGCTAGAAAACATGGGGATTTTCCATTAATAAGATAGATAACTGTTTAGCACAACAGCTGCCTGGCAGGTAAAGTTATCATTAGTTACACTGGATATTGGTAAATATCTCATTCAAGATTTACTATGCTTTTTATCTTAGAGGTCAAACTACTTTACAGCTCCCTATTATGTCTGGACACCACATAAGGTAGCCTTTCTAATTAAAAAAAGCAGATCTTTCATCTGCAGGTCTTCAGGTAGTTTACAAACCTCATTAAATTAAGCCTGTGCAGAACAGGAAAATACTATAAGCACAGTCATTTTTACTGATGAGCTAAAAACTTGCCTGCCTAGATTAAATCTGCTCCCCAATATTCCCAGTACTGTGCAGAAGCCTCCCAGTATTCCACAGAGTCCAACGGCCACACAAAGCACCCCCAGAATGGGAAACCTGGCCAGATCTCCAAAGGTACCGCAGTTCCTCAGCTGAAGGGAATGCTTGGGACATGCAGCTCAGGGTACAGAGGACCTTTGCCCAACAAGGACACTCCAGGAGAGGAACAGATCAGATTTAAAAACTACCCAACCACCCCCTCAGGAAGTCCAGGTAGCCTACATCAAGGAAGTTATGAAAAGAATAGAATCATAGAAGCGTTTTGGTTGGAAGAGACCCTTAAGATCACAGAGTCCCACCATAACCAAAATCCAGCACTGAACCATGTCCCGAAGAACCTTATTTGCACGTCTTTTAAACCCCTCCAGGGATGGTGACTCCACCACTGCCCTGGGCAGCCTGTTCCAATGCCCAACAACCCTTTCTGTGATGGAATTTTTCCCAATATCCAACCTAACCCTCCCCTGGCACAACTTGAGACCGACCATTTCCTCTTGTCCTATCACTTGCTACTCGGGAGAAGAGACCAACCCCCTCCATGCTCCAATCTCCTTTCAGATAGCTGTAGACAGAAAGAAAGAAAGGAAAGCCCACAGCTCTATGTTCTGGTTGTCTTATCTCACCATGGAAAAAAAGAGTAAAGAGTACATTTGTACTAGAAAACCTTATCTTGACAAAAATCAATTTCCTGAACTAGAACGCCCATTTCTCCCAAGCTTTGGAGGAACTGTTCATCTCCATCATCACAAAGTATACTTTTGGTGGACATCTCTCCCACATGGTTCCGTGTTCCTCCTCCTCCACTGCCAAGTTCACTTTCTATATCACTCCTTATTTCCCAGTCCTTGGGTTTGCCCTCGCTGCAGCTGCCAACACCAAGATGCACAACAGAAGGTGGCAGCGGCGTAGTTTCAGGTTGCCTTTTCCTCCAGAAAAACCCTTCCTCACATTCCCATGTTGTCTCCATGACTTCAGAACCCTTCCCATGTGCCCCAACTACCCCTTCCTCTCCAATTACCTCACTATTTAACATATTTAGCTTAGGCTCAGAGCAATTGTTCCCAAGCCATTTGTAACGCAAATTCTGCCGTTTGTTTCACATCCAAGGGAGGTCTTTGTACATGCAAAATCTTGCCTCCTTTTTTATTTATTTTTTTTTTTTTTACCCTTACGTCAGTTGGTCTAATAAAACCCTCGCCTTACTTAGCAACCATGCCTCACTTAGCAGGCTTTTTAAAATGACTCTCCCTCTAGTGAATAGAACATCATGTACTGATAATTCATGCATATCTCCTTTTATTAGAATTGCCTAAAACTTTCCAGATAAAGGTACATTCATATGCATCGCTCTTCCATAAATAAAGGAGAGAAGCTGACAATTGTTGTAATGACATACTGAGCCCATCCTATAAATTCTTACTCATGTGATATTGCCATGTTTCCAGGAATAGCTGTATTGACTTCGATGATATAGTTAATGGGAACAAATGGCACTCACAGAACAAAACAAGCCAGCAGCATAAAGTCATATGTTTATTAAGATTTACTCAAAGTAAGCCATTCCTCCCAGATGCCCTTGGGATAATTTAAAGGCAGATATCAAAACCTCTGCTACACTATAATTAAATTGCGGCAATTGTATAACATGTAATTCTCTGCTGGCAAAGCTGGGAAATAAAACGTGCCCTCTCCAGCAATTAACCATCTTCACAACTCCCCACGCAGAGTCAACGCACCAGTTTTTAAGCCATCTGACTCATTGCTCTTTGATACATTACCTATAAACTTAAGAACAGTTTCTTGAAGAAGACCACAGCTATTTAGGTTTGTATTACGATATTCTATTAATTAGAGGCCATTTAAGACTGACCTGAGACCTCAAGTGGATGCAATGGTATATTTAGAGGAGGAAAGCTCCACTTTTACTCCCATACCATCTGCATTCAGAAAATACTTCTTAATGGGAGTTTAAGCGTTAAAACAAGCAAAATATACAAATGCTCTATGATTTGATTGATACACCAGTCCCTTAAAACCTTTTTATACTGATGCTCCATGCTAGCCAACACTAACACAAAGGCTATTATTAGCTTGTCAGTCTGACTCCAGCAAAGCCAGAAAGCTCTCTTTTAATATTTGCATTAGGAGACTGCCCTTTAAACAAAGACACCCTACACACTTCCAGCTCGAGACTTAGGATTCTAATGAACAGATAATTAGACCAACTTGAAGCGAGAGCAGCCTTGGCTAATCATATGGCTGTGATGCCTCTGAACTACTGCACAACGGGAAAAGTTCAGAGAAAATTAAAAGCATCTCCAGGCAGGATATAATTCTTTCCTGCATTTAGAATTTTAAAAAGACTGTGTACCTCCATACAAAAGTAGAGTCAAACAAGCACCCATGGAGGCCTATTAAATACAAAGACAGAAGTTCATGAGCCTCAGGTTACCAAGGCTGAGGCAGTTATTCAGGTGAAGCCTCACTGCACAGTCACTCATTTTCTTGTTCTCCTCATTAGCCTTTGCTGCTCATCCCAGAAGCTCAGTGGACTCTGGTCTCACCCACCCAGCATCTCACAACATTGGGACATGCAGACAGCATCCCTGAAGTCCTCAGTGAGTCACCAGCAATTGTGGTTATTCATCCTGAGCCGCGATTCTACATCTTCCACCTCAAGCTTTTGGCACCACCAGTAGCACCTCAACCGAACTCCCCTGAGAAGGAATTGCAGCCTTCCCACAACTCGTGGCAGAGGAGAGATGATAGAAAAAGCACATCTACAATTTCCCAAGTGAGGTTCTCTGCAGTTTTATCCTTACCCGTGATTCTGCAAGTCCAGGAACGTTATCAGTGCAATTATCTTTTACACACACTCGCCCAAGCTTAAATAATTTGATATAGCAATAGATGGGCTCTTCTGATGAACTACATGTGGTTTTAATGTAACAAAAGAAAAGTTACAGGTACAGGTCATCTGCTCATGGGAGCAGAGGGGCAGCTTTCTGCACACACTCCTGGCACGTGTGGTCCAAAATGGGCAAACAGAGGTGAGGAGAAGGGAGGACAATGAACGGCTCCACCATTTCAGAAGATACATCAGATCTCTGTGACAGGGATGTTTTCTCATTCTGCCTAGTATGATCCCAACACCCGGCTCTTTGAATGACAATTAAAGTAAATATCTCCATTTTTTCCAGCTCAAATCAAGAAGCTAAAGGCAGGCAGATTTAACGGTAGTAAGAGAGCAAACACACATCAAGATATCCCTAAAGGTTTCTTTCAGCAGCGCAAACTTTAAATCAAAACATTAATGAATACGAAGCAAAGATTTGTCTGTCTGATTTCAGGTCTTTCCACAGAGACTAAGTGAATGACACCACTTCTACGCTAAGCCAGAAGGCTGTTAACGTCTTCCTAAAAATGAGATGTTGCAGCCCGCATCACCTCAGCTGAAGAATTTGCAGCCTGAACACTATTGATCTTCCCATGCAACAGTCAATAGATGAAACCTGCCATTCTGTATTTTCAAACCACTAATTGGTCAGTGCTCCTTCCCTTCATGCCATTATTAAAAGTTTAGAAAAGTGTAGTCTATATGCTTTTCCAGATTTAGTTTGAAAAGATCAAATCAGAACTTCCCTTGAGGAAGCCAAGATTATAGTCAGGGCTAAAGTCTAAACTGCTGTGATGACAACTGCTGGTTTTGCTCTAGAGAGACGTTGATGTTGATCAGAACATAGTTGTATATTGCTACAAAGGCTTTGCCTAGAAACTGCTTGGGCTTGAATATTGTCTGAATCTCCTCACATCTCCAACCACCCAAGAAAAACATCCCCAGATTCTTATACAGAGAGACCTCTAGAAAGGCAGGTTGGCACCAAAGAGACCTCTAGAAAGGCAGGTTGACACCACGCAGAAACACACTGCACAGTAGAGGGGAAAAGGTCAGTAACACGATGTTGTATGCACACGGCATGTTGATTAAAAGTTTGCTATAAATACCATCTCGAGTGAAAAGGAGAGAAAAGCAAATTTCATCTGAACACGAAAAAAAAAAAAAAAGAAAAGGCAAATTAGGAAGTAGGCCACAGAAACAAAAGGTCCAAAGAACAAGTTACATATATTTTTAAATATAGAAACAAAGATATAGATAAATTTTGTCTCTAGATATATATTGCTTAATAGCAACAATAATTCACAAAGTCCGGAATGACAGAAAAGGCTTTTATTCCTTTTTAAACTGCCAAGCCCCCCTTTCTACCCTTTATCTATTTTAAGGCTCATTTCCCCACATTTCCCTGATAAAATTAAGCAGCACTACCAGAGACAATTAGGACATCCTGCTCCTTTGACCACTAATCAATCCCTGCTGCTCCTGTAGCAATATTTGTGATGTTTATATGCCCTCTGGGATATGGATTGTAAGCACCAAGCTCATTTAAATCAGGGCTCATTATCACTGCTGTTCTCAGGATCTGTGGATGAAGGTCCACCACAAAAGTCTTTCCTTACCCCACAGGTTACTAATGCACTGCTGCGTCTTATTCACATCCTCCCTCTGATTAGATGGAGCAGCTAAATAACATGAGAGTTCTTTCAGCCTTTGTGCACTGCGTCTAGATTAAGAGCAAATCAATATGAGATGATTAATTACACACTCAGCTATTATAGCAACAATAAGATTTTTAGTTCCTACTGCTATCAAACTGCAGCGTCTGTCCTTTAGCTTCTCTTTAACTACCCTCCTCCCTCCCCCAAAACAAAATAATCTGTTTTGGTTAGTAAGAAAAGCAGAAGATAAACACACACATCCAGATCATCTAACTCCAATTTGCCAAGTCATCTTTTTTGAATCTTAAATCAAGGAGTGATTTTTAAAATTTATTTTATTTTTTTAATAGTGTCCCATAGCGTCATTCCCAGCAACATCCAATTTTATAGTTTTTTCTACTGACTGATCTCTGCAGGCACCAAGTGGCTTCTGCAGGATCAGGTAAGACATCAAGTACAGCACAGCCCAACAGGATGGCAAATATATCAATAGTATCACTACTTTAGCATAGAACTCTGATAACCTCCAAATACCTGTCTTCTTTCACGTTCAGGGAAGTGTACAAACTATTTTGGAGACAGCAGATAAAAGTAGTTGATCATCCCAGAATATGGCTCCTTTGAGCCATAATATAATAAGAAAATCATATGGGAAGTCACATATAAGGAGGCTAAGAAATATTTTGCATGTACTCACTGTTAAGACAGAGCAAATAATTGTCCAGAATTCAGACAAAACTAAGTGTTAATTAAATGTGAAATTATAAGAGGAAAGCATCAAGCAGCAGAAGTCATCTAGAGATTACATTTCAAATTAACTACAGTCATCTTAATTATCATTCCACTGCAGAAGAGTGAATAAGAAAAGTCACGCCAGTAAATTTGCCAGGTACACACCTGAGCTTCTTTTGGCAAGAAGGCACAGGAAGACACGATGCTAAAATATTAAAATCAAAGTCACCGAAAAATGTCATACCACTTGTGTCATAAGAAGAAAAGCTCACTTTGGTTTACAGTAAGTGCCACATTGCTTGACAGTCAAACCAGTTAGAAAGTAGCTAAATCCTCAGTTTTAGTTTGGCAACCAGTACCTAAGAATTGTTCACTGCTTTTCTCGTGGATTCAGATTTTAACAGTTTAGAGCCAAAACTTTTCTTGAAAGCTTATTTTGAAGTAACCCATCGCGTATGCAAAAAAACTTAAGATCGCACGTGCCAATGTTTAAGTGTTAAAATATTCCAAGTCATTTACTCTCCTATAAATCCTTAGCTTCATATCACTGATGCAAATGCCAGTTTGATTTTTTTTTTTTTTAACATTAACTAATTTTGGTAGAGGTAAGTATTTTATGAATTCTAGCCACAAAAAACCCCGTGGCAACCAACAAGCATGCATTAGAGGATTACTGCTTTAGTGTTCAGTGGTAAACTAGAGGGGGGAAAAAAATTGTATTTTTCAGATTAGAAATTTATACGGAGGTTCTAAATAATCCAAAGTTTCCTAATGTTATTTTCCAAACCCAAAAAAAAAAAAAAAAAAAAAAAAAAAAAAAAAAGAGACAGAACGTGTCTCACAAAGAATACAATTCTAAGATACAAGTTCATGCAACTGTATTTTTCACAGTTGATGCGTCTGTCAGGCAGGGAGGGCACTAATAATTACAAACAGAAGGATAGCCACTGTAGAGTATTATAAGGGTTGAGGAATACAGTATTATTCTCACCTGAAAAGATTAAGCCCAAAATACATCAGTGTTTCATAATTTTTAATATATTTCTTTGTTAGAAAACAATATAAAGTACCTTAAAAAGCCTTTTCAAGCACAGTCCAAGATATTATGATATATTTTCAATATTGAATTAATTCGTGTACACAAAAACATAGCCTGGGCAACCGTGTTTTCTACTAAGCAAAAATCTGCACCAAGTTCTGCTCCGACTTACAATGGGAAGACAATAGAGTGTTTCTACTAATGAATAAAAAAAAAAATAACATCAGCACTCTGGCTTAAATAATATTCCCCTTTTCACACACATGAGATCAAATATTTATCCATAGGTCAAAGGCACCGAGAGAAATACAAGTGAACATACAGCTCAGGTTGTGTATGCGTTATATCTGAAAGCAAACATCTCACGCAAAAGGCAGAAATCTCAAGTTTACCTCTGGAACAACTAGCGACTAGTTCTAAACCAAGACCAGCACAGAATCTAAAGTATGAAACCAAGACTACATATGTGCAATATGCAATTTTAAACCGCTTTGATTTAGCAGTAATGAAAGGAAATTTCTTTCTCCTCAGAAATAAATTAAAAGCAATAGACTTTAGAGAGAACGTAAGCAATAACAGGCTTGAATTTCAGAAAGAGGAAATCTATTAACTGTGTTCAAAGAAAGAAGGTATTTAATTGGTGAATAACACGCAGCTGCAACATGGTCTGTTAACTCTCTGAGCCAAAGCATCACTTCCATCAAAGGAGGTTCTGCTGACAAGTCATCCCAAGACTAGGTTTTACATTACCAGATAATCTTACTCCTCCTCACCAGGAAGTTTCCTCAAATTTATTAAAAATATTCCATATTCTCTGCCAGATCTAGATCATGGCATGCCTAGAACTATGATAAATAAGCAGCACTGGGTATAAACAATGCAGAAGATAGGAGAAGTCAAACCAAATAGCAAGCAAATTTCCTAGAAATCAGAAATACTGCAGAGTGCATGAAAATAATAAATGTACGCATAATAACTAAACTATTTCACCATTTCATAACGCAGCACAATTAAACCTAAAGAAATGCTGGCAAGTTCTCCCCCGTCCTGGTGCATTTTTGAAGAGTAACTTAAGAACCCAACTCCCATTAAAACTGAACGGCAGCGGGGGCTCCTCTACCTTAAACTTGCAGATTTAATACATCGTATATATAAGATATTGTGATTATGGCTAGCAAACTTCTAAACCTCTTGTAGGTTGATGCCTCTGATATGAAAACATTTTATAAAACCGGAAAACATTTTACAGTCAGTCAGGAAATCCAGTTCATCTTTGATAAATACAGCAACTTCAGGCGCTCACGTTTTGTGACTGTGTATTTTCATAGCCTTATGGCTACTTCAGAGTTTATGAGGAAGTCTTGATCTCATTTTTCTCCTGAAGAACAGGAAAACATGTTATAAATCAGGAAAAGAGCTATAGCATGATGACATTCATTATCTTTAAGTCTCCTGCCAGTGAATATACTGGGGGTGAATAAAGAGCCCTCTACCATCTGTTACAAGACTAAATTCAAAATCAGTTTTCCTCTAGAAACTCTGAAACAGAGGTTTAAGTGCAAACTCTCGAAAAATGCGATTCTGTGTTATAATGCTGACCAGCATGAGCTCTATCTGGTGGTAAGATACTGTAGTGCACAGGCTAGAAGGATTATTTGTTGTTCAGCATGATTTTCACGTTCACAAAGATGAGAAACATCTCAGTCTTCAACATTTTTCTTTCCTAGCAACATCTCCTGGATATGAAAAGATCGTGGAGCGGAAACGGGACGACAAGATGAGACTGCCACAACTTTTATGCCAAAGCATTTAAACTAAAATCATACTATCCAAACCTCAAAGGCTGGAGGTCAGTGCCATTCAAGAATTCTGAGGGTTTATCACAACTTTACAGATTCTAGGTGGACACAACTGGGAAGAAACACTTGAGGCTTCAGCTGAAATAATATTTTTAGGTAAGAGTCAGCGGTCAAAATGAGAATTTGGCAGCAGCTCTGGGTTGCGGCATCACTTCAGCTGAAGTTTAGAAGGAGCTGGTAAGAGAGACGCGGTCTTACTAAATGCAAGGTACGAATTTAAATACACCACAGTGGCAAAATTAGGTCCTTATTTTCACTAGAAAACCTTCAATCTCTTTTAACTGTCAAATCTGTGAAGATACGATACCCCATTCGAAGAAATGGAAGGAGATTCTACTACATTACTCATTTCAGCTCTAAAAACTAAGCATACTTTGAGCCTTTATTTAACACTAGGAATACAAACTTTCCTCACACCTGCAAATTGGCATCACTGGAGGTGAAAATACAGTGTATCAGCTAAATAGGCAATATACTGAGACAATTTCTCACCAAGAAATGATTATACAACCTACTTTTCACATCATTTGGACAGCATTATGACAAAACTCCAGGCTCCAAGTTTAAGTTGTATCACCATATACTTTATAGAAGCTTTTTTTTGCATTACTTTATTTTCTGCACTGCACTCTAACATATGCAAAGTGACATGCAATTTGTTCCACTGTAGCAATCAAAATTCAGAAGCATCTCTTCATATTGAGATGCTTTGTACACCAGTAGTTTATTTCAAAATACATTCCAGTCTTTAAAAAAAAAAAAAGTGGACTTCACCTTTTTAATTACATCTGCTTGCCTAAAAAAACAAAAAAAAGTTATTTAAATTACTTTGAAATATTGTCCACAGCCACACTTTTTTGCAGGAGACATGGTGCAACGATAGTCCTGTATCTCTGTAGCCAAATCCCTGGTACAGTTAAATGATCAGCTTTGCCTGAGTGTTGCAAATGCAGATCCCATCTGAGTGCTAGATTGTGCTTTTGGGAATATGATTTCTCTGGAGGAGCACAAATAATCCTACAGTGCCCCATAGAATTGAAGATGTTGGAGAACAGTTACTCAGCCAGGAATCCAGCTCTAAATCCAGGTGTTCCTTGGAATGGGACCAAATTTACTTGCTTATGGATAGAGTGAAAATATGCAGCTGCAACATTTGAGCAGTCAAAAAACCCTGAACAAAATAGTTTTAATGCAAGACTGTGACTAGATCCTCTAAAACCAAATCAGGCTCTTTAGACATCATCCTGATCTGCAAAACCACAGAGCAAGTCAATGGGCTTAATATTGATAGGGACAGAGTGTATCTCTTGCCTTTTTCAAAGTCCTCACTCGTGTCACTTGGGAAGAGAAGAATCCACTCTTGAGCCGCATCTCAGTCCTTACTATGAAAGGTGATATTTGTTGCACAAAGGGGGTTCGTAGCACATACCTCATAACTGCTCCTGCCTTCTGCTCTGTCCTGCACAGCCAACTGTGAGCAAACATCTGTACTTCTAAAACTTGAGGTGGAATATTTCTCTAGGAGATGATTTACCACTTCTGACAGCAACTCAAGCTCTCTACTCTTAGTTCCTATTTCTGCACTGTCTTGCAACTACCCCCAGCCCTCTGAAGCACAATCCTGTGTTGGGTCACAACCTCAGACAGCGCTACAGGCTCAGGGAAGAGTGGCTGGAAAGCTGCCTGGTGGAAAAGAACCTGGGGGTGGTCAACAGGGACTGAATACGAGCCAGCGTGTGCCCAGGTGGCCAAAAAGACAGGAGCAGAGAAGTGATCGTGCCACTGTACCGGGCACTGGCAAGGCTGCAACTCAAACCCTGGGGTCCGTTTTGGGCCCCTCATGACAAGAAAGACGCTGGAGTGAGTTCAGAGAAGGGCAGTGAAGCTGGTGATGGGGCTGGAGCACAAGTGTGATGAGGAGCAACTGAGGGACCTGGGGGGTTCAGCCTGGAGAACAGGAAACTGAGGGGAGAGCTTATCGCTGTCTACAACTGCCTGAAAGGAGGTTGGAGCTGGCGGGGGCGGGTCGAGCTCTTCTCCCAAAAAACAAATGACAAGGCAAGAGGAAATGGCCTCAAGTTGCACAAGGGAGGTTTAGGTTGGATATTGGGAAAAACTTCTTCATGGCAAGGGTTGTGAAACACTGGAACAGGCTGCCCAGAGCAGTGGTGGAGTCACCATCCCCGCAGGAGTCTAAAAGACACGTAGATGAGGTTCTTTGGGACATGGCTTAGTGGTGGACTTGGCAGTGCTGGGTAACAGTTGGAATCGATGATCTTAAAGGTCTTTTCCAACCAAAACGATTCTATGATTCTAAGTAAACTCAATGGTAGATAACAACACATCACAATTACAATGTCATTATATACCCCAGTTTTGAACTACAGAGCTCTCTGCAAAGTGGATTGCTAAAAATGTGCTTTTTATGATGAGAGACGGTCGAGTCCTCATTTCAAGGGCTAAACAGCATACTTTGCGATGAAAACTGCATATTTGTTCTCTGATCATTCTAGTGTTCTCTGAAGTTCTAATACAAGATCATCAGGGGCTAATTGTCTGGAAACAGAGTTGATGGAAATAGCTAGTCATCCTATAATCTGTTCTACATTAAATCTCCTCAGGGGGCTTAGAAGCAGAATACCAACATCCACACAGATCCCATGCATTTTTAGCTAGGAGCAAATACTCAAGTTAGCAGCAGAACGAAAACAATTACGAAGACTATCCTGTATATCCTCAGTTACATCAAATCTCAATCAAAACAAAAGCAAATGGTAAAGAAGCAAGCACTCTGCATGGTATGTTCCAAGGGATACATTTGTTGTTCTAATCCCATTGACTGCAGATGACCAATGTCAAAAGAACAAAACATAATTACTCAAAAAAGGCGCTTCATTAAAATTGTCCTTTCGGACATTTCTTTGTGAAAGCTGACAGGCTTACTCCTCAGGAGTAATGACTTTGTGTATTTCTGTTTACATCAAACAGAGTCCCTAAATAGTGTAAAGTAAGTTTGGAGTAATGCTTTATACCTGCCCTAGCTCAGGAAAAACAATAAGAATTATAGTAATTACAGGAACATGGCTCTTGGGAAAAGCACTCAAGGCTCTGCTGCAGGTATGTGGGCTTGGAGGGTTTTTTTGTTGCTGCTGATCCCCGTGACTTGAGTCCAAGGGTAATATCCCCATACGGTTTCATTTCCAGATGGGAATGTTGCCTGTATTCTTTCAGTGATGCTATCTTTAAAAAGATAAAAGCAAACAAAAATTGTTTGGAGGCAATTCACAGTTAACACCACCTCCAGCTTCAAAAGTGCAGAATCATGGTTATTACCAATGTGTCAAACGCAAACAGATTAATGTAGGCCAACAATACTCTTCCTATAGTAGAGTAATTGCTTGTAAAGAGAGCAAGAAGCATGCCTGAAAGAAACACAAAGCACAAAAACAAACAAACAAACCACACACACACACTACCAGAAAATGAACTTGACTTCTCTAAACATTGTGATGGATACTTAGTGTTCTAGCAAAACACAGTACTATAAGCCACCTTAAAAGCACTTCTATTAAATACATATTTACATCATATTGCATAGAAAATCAATGAGCAATAGGCTTAGAAATTTCAGTTTTGTGACAGAAGGAATAACTAAATTGAAACCAAACACAAGGCAAATTAATCCTAAAGAGGTGGGATGAAGTTGACTAAGTCAAAAAAAAAAAAAAATAGGAAGAGGTTAGAAATGAGGGTATATACAGACATCTGAAAAGGTTGTTGTCAGGTTGCTTTCGGGCAAGGGGGGATAGAAATTCCTTAAAAATACAAGAGGAGCTTTGCACAGAAAAAGTGCCCAACACAAAGCAGGGAGCAGTTTCCATAAATTTCATTGTATGTTTCAATGAGCAAAAACTTTAATCATAAGATTTTGTGCATGCTCTCAGCTATTCTACTTTAGCATCTGAACCAGAGAACCACCTCTTGACCAAAATGTTACAATGCATTTCCAACAAAGGGCATTTGTTGCACATGCCATGCAAAACACCTCAGAGAAACTTCCTTCTGCAGAAGCACCGGTACATGTGGACCCAAGTCCTTTGTGTGTGCAAGGAGCTGCGCTCACAGCTCGGGGAGATGCTCCAAATGGCTCTCACCTCTTCTCCTGGTCCCTACTCCTCCTGACCACACTGATGTTTTATTTCTCTGATTTTTCTCTTGCTGTTCTCCAGCAGGTAAAGCTCACCGTAGCCCCTCAGAAAGCAAAGGCTTGTGCAGCTACACAAGGCTCAGCTCTTGCCAACGGCTCGCTTTTTAAAAAGAGGAGGAAGAAACAGCCTCGGTGATAGCGATGCGCTCTCTGAAGCTCAGTTCAGATCTCGAATGAAAGCCAGGCAAACCCGCCCGGGGCTGCAAGCCCCAGAAGTAACCATTCAAAAAAAATATATATAAACCTCCCCGGCTCACAAATCCACGCTGGAAGTTAAAGGTGCACCCAGCTAAACTTTCTTTGTCGCCGAGTTGCACCGCGGTGAACACCGAGCCTCGGAACCCCGTAAGAGCCCGGGACCCTGCCCCAGACAGACAAAGGCAGCGCTGCCGGGCGGTGTTGCGACCCCTCCCCCGGTCCCACCGGAGCCCCCCGGCCCCACTCACATGTCCCGCTGCAGCCGCGGCTCCGTGGCCCCGCTCGCCCGGGCGGCGAGTGCCCAGCACAGCCAGAGCCACAGGGACACCGGCCCCGCTCCCATCGCCCCGCCGGCCGGAGGGAGGGAGGGAAGCGGAGGGGGCCGTGGATCGGCAGCACCACCAGCAGCCCCGGCCCTTCAAATCATTTAAAGCCGCGGTCGGCAGCGCAACGGGCTGGGCGGCCCCGGCCCGCCCCCCGCAGCTCCGGGGCGGGCTCGGAGGGGCCGCGCTGCCCCCCAAGCTCCGGGGAAGGATCCCGGGGTGGGGGGGGCCTCGGTGTTCCCCGGTCGCCGCTGAGTCCCCTCCCGCCCGGCTCTGTCCGTGCAGCCTCTCCTCCTCTGCAATCTCTTCTATCCTCTCCTTTAAAGGGACTTCGGTCCTGGGCGCAACGCAGAGAGGTGGAGATGAGGTGGGATTTGTTTTCACTGAATAATAGATGAAGTTAAACGCAACCTCATGTTCCCGGCGGTTCCCAGGTCTGGGAACCCTCCCCGCTGCGCCAGGGTGCCCAGGCGGTTCTGCTTGACTGCGAGAGACGGATCTTGGCTTCTCTTTTTTCTTCTGGTCCTTCTTTGTTCCATGCTTGACGTGCATTGCAATCGCATCTGAGCGCTTTGAAGAGGTAACCATGAAAATAAATGCATTCAACACCATGAGGGAGGGATAACACCACTGCTGCTGAGAGTTCGTGCCAGTAAGAATGTAAGGCAGGGAGCCGAGGAGTGGTTTCTGAAATCCCAGAGTCACACGCTGTCCTCTAGACCATCCATCCTCTCCTCTTTATGAGCCCTCCAGACCTTTACTGCTGTCAGAAGGCAACTCCTTCCCCTTTACTGGTGAGAGAAGGGACATCAACTGACCTGAAAAGGGAACTGTGCATAGTAGCAAATAAAAAATGGGAAAAAAAAAAAAACCCATGCTCTAAGCATTTTATGATCTAAAGTAGGACTCGGGGTCCATTACACCACGATTTTCTCATCTCTAGAGACCTGTGAGTAACCAGCCACTGGGCTGTGAATGAGCAGATGGGCCCTGAGCCAACCGATGCTAAAGACAACCACGATTTCCTTCCACTCCAGCAGAATGGGCTGGCTCTCAGGTTGCTCCAAATAAGCTCCTACACGAATTTGTGACAGAGAGAACTGCCTGGGCACACTAACATCCTAACGGGTTAGGGGTCAGGCTCAGTTTTACAGTGCATTAATTTGTCTTCCTTTCAGTCCTGTAACAAGATACACCAGCTTCACCTTTACACACACTTTATAAGCAGTTTCCTGTATGGTTTTTATTTTCCAAGGCTTTTGGTAAAATAGGTAAACATTTACCAATCACAACAAGAAAGCTGGTTTTGTGTTGCCCGTTGCTTTGAAGCTTGCCTGGACATGATCCCCTTGAGATTTTATCAAGTGATTTATTTTTCATGGTAAAGAAAACATATAACCCTTATCTGACCTTAGAGCACATTAATTGTACCCTGAAATTCCCATTGAATGGCTAAGCCTTTCTTGCATCTGGAGTAGTTTTAGCTCTGCAGGACCTTGTGTTGAGCTAATCTTGTTACCTCCTGCAGAGCACATAGTTTTCTAATAATTTTATTTCTTAAACCCCAGAAAATCTTTCTCCATAAAATAATAGACCTTCATTATGTCAAGACTGACTGCTAATTATATCCTGAGTTGTCACCCCAAGCTAGATTATTTTCAGGATCACATCATGGCAAAATAGCAAAGGATCTTACTGCTCAGCTGTTTGGGTTTTTTTTTTCCAGAAGAAGTAAACTAGTATTTAAAAAATATTTTTGATTTTTCCTTCCTAAGGAACTCAATAATAAACTGTTCAATGTTATTTTTCAAACCTGTGACCATTACAAATTATGCACAACATTTATTATACCCAGTTATTAAGAATAACGGAATGGCAACATGCAAATGGGGAGGCACTGAAATGCAAAGTATCTTAGTGAAGGCCACTTAATGGATGAGACCTTCGCTTGGGGGCCACACAGCAAAATGCAGCTGCAGCCGAATTCGGAAGATGGAGCAGCGTAAAATCTCCCTGCAATCTGTGCAGAAAGGCTTGCAGGGCTCGCTTTAGCTACTATGACGCTGACGTTCTCCTGAACTGAAATGTAAACCCAGCCTGTGCAATGTGCCCTTCTTACAAATATTATCTAATGTTTTATCCTCAGCTGTGTTTTAATTGAGAATATCCTGCAAAGCTGTTGACTTTAATGGGACGATTCACATGAGTAAGAGTTGCAGGGAACCAGCATTTGTGAAAGCCGCTTCAAAATCCTACTGGGATAATTGATCCGACCGTGCCCAAGTCAGTTAAATCTTCAGACCCGACACAGATAATACAGAGGGAAAAGTAGACTCGTTTATTCTCGTTCTTACAGCGGTAACAGTGGGTTATGTCAGGGAAAAAGAGCAGCGGATACAGCATTGGTGACTTCTTTATATTCTACATCCCGGCCATGACCAACTAGACCCGTGCCCACTGTCATGAAACTTCTTTGCTGGGTAATGGTGTGTCTTTGATCTTGATACCTACAAACCACATCACGGCCACCACCGAACCAAGCACCGAACATGTTGACAGCAGAGCTCCCTTCCTGATTGATGAAAGGAGTAAATTAAATTGCATCTTGCTCAGCTAAACCAGCTTTCGGACTGAGCAGCTGAAGTGCCGATTCCCCTCAGTGGCTTTGTGCAGGGGAGCTATTATCTGAGCCAATTCCATAGAACTCAAACGGCCAGAAAAAAACAGCTCATGCCCTCCATGTAGTACCGAAGGACTAGGGTGGAAAATACATAATATTCATTATTTTCCTCTTTTCTTGATTAGAAAATTGTTCTGCCGGATGCCAATACAATCCAGATTCAGCACACTGTTCACAACGCTGCCTAGGTCATGAATTCTGCAGAAAAGTTATGTCTCCTGGAGTCCCATCCTATTCTCTCCATTTTAAAGGATATTTCCCTCCCCATTAACGTTTTAATTTTCATTTATGATTTTGTCCTTCTACAAAGATGTCACAAATGTTGTTGTGTATCCCCAGGCACAAAAGCGTGTGCCCAAAACTTTGAGTCAGTAACACAATACCCTTTCCTATTTTCGTTTTTCTGTCTAATCCTCAGTATCTCCATTTCCAGTCTTTTTAAATCGTAGCTAGTTACAGGATTTAACATTCCCTTCTGATATAAAGAAATTTTCGTGCAGAGACTGTAATTAGGAAGGCTGTGCTGTGTTCTGTTATTAGGAGGAATTGTGATTTTTGGAGTGGTGGGTTAATTGCTAATAACCATATGCAATGCTTCTCTCAAGATGTTTCCCATTACAGTAATTAACTTAGCAGCTGGGGTAACAGACATTTACCATTTGTCTTCACAGTATCCCTGATTTAGGATTGTTCCAAAAAACTATTTGGACTTTTTTTGTTCAATTCCCAGGTGTAAGATGAAAAAGAGGGGATGCTGAGAAAGGGAGATTTGGAAAGAACAACTTGCAGACATAGTATCTGTTTTCAGATGTGAACTATCAGCGTATCCTCAGTAATTCTTATTTTTTCTTCACTAGTCTTCGTCTTTGACCATCGTTTTCATCAGCACCAACTGGATGAAGAGCATGGCAGAGCAGCCTGAAACAGCACATGTTTTTAAAAATTTATAGATTACTCTGTTGCTCAAATTAATATGATTAATCTTTAGCCTTCTCAAGGATTTATTAATTGAAAACTGTGGAAGTTACTAATGCCTAGTCATGTCCTTAACCTCAAAATCACTATGGTTTGTGACTTTTTTTTTTTTTCTCTTCATGTTTCATAGTCAGCTATACAAACACTTTTAGGTAATGACTTCCTTTCTATGTTGTCTCACTGGAGTTCCTTCCTCCACAACAAGCAGTAAGAGCCGTGCTAGAATTACAGTAATATTTTGAAGTATATGGCTAACATGAAATTTAAGAAGAAAATAAAGTTGGTCTACAAAGTCAGACCACATGACAGAGCAAGAGCATATTGGTCCCTTTAATTCAATCAACAGAATATATTGAAAGGATTAACTTTGCTTGCAAGATCATTTTAAAGACTTTTTTGGAATATGATGCCAGCTTTATCCTTTCTTTTTAGCTCGTTCTGGCCAAACAGAGTAAATTCTGTAGGATACCGTATTAAAGAAGGTTTGTTAACACCCTTGGAGATGTAAAGCAGCACACCAAGGCCACTGGAAGCTTTCTCTGTGGCAATGAATTGGCATCACTCCATTGCAACGAACGGAGGGACGCTAATTCACAGGAACTGGAGATCCAGCCCGCGTTGTTAATCATAATTATGGACTTACTTCAGGAGGTGCATTTTCTAAATCAGTTGGGTAAGACAAGAAAATTAAGTTCAAATTATTTTCTTCCACGGGAAGTAAAAGTAGTACATAAATAAATACTTGGTGTTGCACTAGATCTTTAAAACATATAATAGCTTTCTGGCAGTGCGTCGTTCCCCGATATTTTTTCCTACAGCACATAATAGTAAGTTTCTGATAATAGTGCTCACAGACAGCTTTGATTATAACCACTTGTCAGGGAATGGATAACTAGGAAAATAACACCGTATTCAACTGTAAAAAATGCTGCCTGAAATACATTAATACAATGATAATTTCACCTAATAAGAGCCTCCGAACCCCATCCATTAGCTCTGAATTGAAATTCCTGCTTCATTTCTCTCTTTCCGAGCATTTCCGCCCTCTGACCTTCTTCTTCCATTACTTGGTGGCGACCCAGCCATCCGCAGACATCGGCTGCCACCAAGGGCCAAACCCCGAAAATGACAAATTCGCTGTGAGTTCGAGCAAACCCAGCTGGGACTGGGAACTGGGACCCTTGCGGTGGCCCTGCCTGTGGTGCCGGGGCCACTGCTGGTGACAACGAGAGGCAGAACACATCTGGATCAATAGGTTTGCCCGGGCTGGGAATTTACTGTCAACATCCTACTCATACCCCAGTCACTTTCACCCGACAGCCACCAACTACACTGTCCGGTTTGCCCAGAATAATAGAAGTGGGGGTTTTCATTGATGTCTGAGGTTTGTTCAGAGGAGAGGGCAGGAGGGGTTGGAAGGGAGGGAAAATAAAGAGAGTCTGAACAATTTGACCCCATAGCAGTCTCTCTGAAAGGGAAAAAAACGTTCAGATACAGTATTTCTTTTTGACAGAATAAGTAGAAATCCATTGATATTCAAGTCAGGAGTGTATTTCTGTAGGGAGCTATTACATCTGATTGAGAAAATAAAATGTTACCCACATTCACAATTACTTATATAAAGACCGCTGATCTCATTTCTTAGCTTTCCTCTTTAGCATTAGTTAACCGAAACCCTAGCAAGAACATGCTATTGACAACATAATCCTGAAGTAAGTTTTACGTTGGCAGGCAATAACAACTGGGAGCACTTTCATCTGTTTCTGGATTTGGGATAATGACACTCCAATAAGTGGTTAATCTAGTGCACTTGTGTATATTCAAATTACAATTACACATTCAGGGTGAACTTGCATCTTCTCTGACCTACACAGGTGAGAGCCAGGTGTAACTCAAATAAACTTAACGGAGCTACTCCAGCTTCATCTCAAGACGAAGAAAAGAATTAGTGTTTAAAAACTTCTATAGCAATCGACTGTTTTGCAGAGCAGTGCAAATATTACACAATATTTTCTAGGAGGAAATATTTTTTTCAATTTTTCATCAGTTCTTCTCTCAGTGATCTTCTTTTGGCCACGCTGTTACCAACCCAAAAAATCTGCAAACAGCTGAACAAGCAACTCATTCAAAAACTCAGCAGAGTACCTGCATGCTTATGTGTTTGGAGAAATCAAATTTGGGGTATTTGTGGTAGGAGTGTTTAAAGGCCGATCAAGTCAGGAAATACAGAGAGCCCTTTGAGACCAAGCCAACCACCCACAGGTAGACAACACAATCTGATTTTCAAATATTCTTGATCTATCCAGAGAGCAGGAAATTTCAAAGAGTTATTCTCTAAGAAAACAAATACATGCAAAAAAAAAAAAAAAAAAAAGGTGACAAAAGAGGTCTGTTTCCACTAATGAATTTTTCAGCTAGTTCATGGCATCGCTCAGTGAGTGTCAGGGTGATACAAAAGGGGTGAACTCAAGCACACAAACCAGGCAATAATAACGCTCCAGCAACCGCTGCATGTAAAACCACAGTCTTAACTAACGTTAATACTGCAAGGGTTCTAATTTATCCTCTGGGGTAGGCAGCCCCCTCAAAACTTGGTTTTTAGATGTTAAAACCAGTAACTCTCATCTACATCACTGCAAATGCAGTCGCAAAATATATCAAAGAAAAAAGTGCTCAGAAGCAGAATTCTCCTCAGGGTTTCCCCGTCCCTTTGGAATTGCTCGTGTATTTCAGATGTGAGCTGCTTGCAAAGCCGCTGGTTTCTCCTTTGTCTAATACAGTGCTGAGCACATCACTGGTACTTAAAATACTAAAATTCAAAGGAATAAATGCTTTGTTTGTTTGCTTCCAATTAGGAGCTAATGAAATCCCAGGAATACACTTTCAGGTAATTTGTCACAGAAGAACCGAAACTCGATAGCACCTTTCTCTGTATAACTTCCCTCTCTGTCTGTTCTGCTGACACAACTAGACCACATTTCATTCTCAGAAAGACATTAGAGCACTACTTTACTATTTTTTCCTCTAAATTACCTGCCTGGCTACTGTCACCATTGATCTCTTAAGTCCTTGACTGAGTAATCAGTCAGACAGCTAATTAATGTAGTGGATTGGAGGAAAAGAGGGAGGGATGAAATGCAAGAGGTTTTTGCTTATTGCTCATGTTTTTATTGCCTTTGAAAGGTGCTTTATCCACAGCATCAAGGAGCATTTGGCTGTGCTTTTTGTCTTCCGAGAGCCAGTTTACCTACTATAAATCTATTTACCAATTATTAACAGAAACCTGGAGAATTTCATGGGAATGGTGAAACTGAAATCGAAGCAAAAAAAAAAAAATCTGAGATTCTATATTTATTTTTCCCCTATTAACACTTATGGACTGCAATATGTATTTTGAATGAGTAGAAACTGCAAGACCTGACCCATATTTTCAGATGTTTTTAGAACTAAACCAGAAGTTTTAAAATTCAGATGACTTTATCATATTTTGATAGAAAGAAAAGGGTTTGGGTTTTTTCCCTCTTTCTGTCCTCCTGGGTCACCTTCCCACAGTGAAGAACGACCCATGTGATCTACAATCCCCCAAATTTATCCCGATTTGTTTTTAACCAAAATGGGTCAAACTCAGGTGCCTGAACATATTGTTTAAACACCACCACTCAGTTTGACTTCACTCTGAGACCAAAGACATGAGGAAAGGGAAGGCCGCATGCTAAAATGTATATTCCAAAAGTACTCATCAGGGCCCATGATTAAAATTAAAAAAAAAAAAAATCATATGGGCATATTTTTCCCTTATGGTGCTGAAGCATTTTGATCCAGATCCTTCTCTAAGTCCTAAATTTTTAGTAGCCTTTCTTTTCCAACGCCAAGTCTTGAAGATGATGCCTGCACACTGCAGAGAGGGTATCTGCAAGTTTAGCCCATACTTCCCTATCAAATATTAGTAACCAATTTCTCTTAAAAGAATAAATGAACTATCAGGAAAGTGAACAGTAGATAGATCCTGCTTTCCTGATCATGGATATTTGGGAAGCATAGAGGATTCTCGTCTTTGTAATAACTATGATACATGAAAAGGTATTTAATTTCCTTTATTCTCAAGGAATCATACATATCCTGGAACAGCCCTTTTAATACCTAAAGTTAACCTCATACTGCCATGCACATATACATAGGTATTTACGTATTGCAAGGCAGGATTTAAACACTCTTGTCTACAGGGAGCTGATGAGCTGAAAATGGTTTAATAAGCTTTCTTTTCCAATTCTTAAGGGAAACAGATATTAGCATCAGCAGTATTTGTTGCTAAATGCAAATAAAATCATTCCGAGCACGGGAATTGCGCTGACCATGCTCCATGAAACAGCAAGCACAGGGCTGCAGCAAGAAAGTGGCAATTAAATATTTCACACATGCCTGCGCGGTTGTTTATCTACAGCTTAACGGGTTGTACTGTGATCATGTCCAATAAGAACCAAATGGTGTTGGAATAGAATCCCCAAATCATAATTCTGTGCCTATTATTAACTCGTGGAGAAACCCACATTGCTACAGAGACTTAAACAGAAACTGCCTGAGAAAAATATGTAACAGTCAAAAAAGTCTTTACTCCAACCAAATCAGCATTGAGTGAACTAAGTACTGCAAATCAGGCATGTTTTATTAATTCGAGCATCAAGATAATAATAAATTAAGCACCTAGATATACAGAGGAAAAAGCCAATGTCAGCAGTTACAGGCTTTTTAGACTGACCTCACAATTTGTCTAAAAATCAGAAATGTTCCTGAAGGTTACTCCAATTAAAGATTAATGGAAATGGTATAAAATGCTAGAAAGTTTATGAAGCTAAATCATGCCAAGCTAACTCAACATCCTCCTTTTATTATTGACTTTTTAGATGCAAACTCTAATCTACACAGACTTCAGTGACGCATTTATTACATCTGGAAAAGTATTAGTTTAACCTCAAGCAGCTTACTGTACAAGAAAAGCTAAGGAGGGTGTAGTGAGTTGTGTTTAAAAATGAATTGTTTAGTTATGGGAAGCTCACTAATGAATCTCTCAAGGATGAGTCTCAGGGAAAAAAAATAGTACTATCTTTGCACAGGGTACAAATGACAGGCAGAACCTCATGAAGTTTGCTGAGGAAAAGGTGAGAGGTGTTGAATAAAATGAGAATATCATGCTGGAAAAAGAAGAGGACTTTGAGGCTGAAGCAAGACATGGATGAAATCTAAACCCACAAGATACACTCGGGGACTAATAACAACAACAATCTTTGCTGTATTTGCCATGACGCACAAAATGGAGTCACATGAGTCTGTAAGGCAGTTAAAAAAAATTAGCATGCTCCTAGAATACGGTGATACATGAGCAGTAAATATATTATATATTGCTCCTACAAGGATGCCTTCTGAGATACCACATACAACTCTGATTATTCAGGAGTATGAAGAATTCAACATGATGCAGGTATGGAGCAGGCCTGTTAGGATGAACAGGCGGCCAGGAAACTATCAGAGAAAGAATTTGATCTGTTTAGACGAGCAAAAGTGAGGCTTGTTTAAACTAGCAGAATGAAGGTTGGGGCAGAAAGAGGATTGTTGTGTGATTGCTCTCTTAGCACACTGTGAAAAGGGGGGTGGGATGGGGTAAATATCAGGGACATGCAAGGGTTTTGGCAAAGCAAAAAGGTGATGCTGGTGTAAGAACACGCCAGTCCAAACTAGCCATACACATATGTTTAAGCAGGAAATTATGAGGGAGTTTTGAAGTGTTTAACAAGCGAGTGTCTGAACTGGTTTCCTAATAAAGGCAGTAGGAACAACAGCAAAAAAAAAAACCCCAACAACCAGCTACATGGTGGAAATTTCTAAGCTCATTAAAAGAATTCTAAAATATGTTTTCATGTGATAACAGGGAACTGGATTTGGTCACCAGGCGGTGCTTTTCAATCTTACGTTCCTAGCTGGTTTTCAGCCTTTTAATCATGAATCCTATCACTACAACCATAGTGTGTTGCAGCCTCAGGTACAAGAATAACACTTTAATCTTTTTCTAGTAACTCGTGTGCTAAAAATGGGGCTCAGCTGTAAGTAACTACATGAAATAGCTTTGGAGGTTGCCAATTTAACTAACTTTCAGTGACTTCCAACAACTAAGCCTTTTGCACCTTGAAGCAGGAATAATCTTTTTGGTTTGTGTTTTGGTGCAATAGAATCCTAAATCTTGCTTGGAGATCTTTAGCCTTACGCTAATATAAATAATAACCTAAAACATGGCAAACAGATTCTGACATTACAGCATGCTATAACGTTTTCTCTTTGGAGGGAAATATATTTGGTTTTCAGGTCACAGAACAACATCTAGCGGCTGAATTAAAGCAAAGGCCATCTACCATTTCAATACACAAATTTGCACGCATCCATTCACTGCCATCGCATGGGGAACTACACCAGGGTGTCAAGGTCGCCTGTTACTGACCATGGGAAAGGATCAGTCTTAATAGTTTAGTTAGAACTAGAAAAATACAATGTGTCAACTTTCTTCCCAGTGTAGCAGCATCTTCTGTTATAACCATTCTGATAAGCCAGATCTACCAAGGTTAGCACTGCAGGGCTAACAGAAGAACAAGAAGGTTCTATTATATCTCCATACACCATCAGCAAGTTGCCTCCTAAATTTTCTTTACAAGACTTTTAACGCCAGCAATGACGCATGCAGAAAAAAGACTGGAGATCGATCAGCAATTGCGAAGTTGATTTTGCAGATCTAAATAATTACAGAAGAACAAAATCTCATTCCTACTATGTCATTCCTTGCAATGGCATTTTTCCCACTTTTGTACTGAACGCGTGGTAGGAAAATTACACTGATATGGTAGACAACATTCACTTAACATCAATTAGCTTGTCTTACAGCTGATAATTTGGACCAGGGCAACATGCTATTGCCATTTAGACTTGGTCCGGACGTGATGTGGATAAAGGGAGATGCCTCTGCAGCTGTGATGCTCCTCCCCTGTCACTCAACTATGTGTGTGTTGAACCAGGGAGCAGCCCCCAGGACATCTGCTCCGGTTATTAGGAATTACAGCAATGTACCAAAATTGAGTTTGAAAAGCAGTTTCTCTCCTGGTATACATTTTCTTATAATTCTCAGTGAAAATGGAATTTGCTTCCTGAACTGCTACAATGCATTAATATTTTGGCTGTTGCAGCATTACTGAGCTGGAATCTTCAAATTTACAGTGTTGTTTATGTTTGCTGTCTTTGAGTGTTGAGCACAGCAGTGATACCATTCAGATATACATTATTAACTGATAAACTATTCTGTCCATCTTAAGGCTTGTTTTCACTTACTTAAAAGTCAGTAATTGCAGCACAGGAGCCAGAATTTGATAGCTTAGGCATTAAAATTATATGGGACATTTGGTTTATTTTCTTGCTCTCAACAGCGATAGGTGACCTGAAAGGAGTCGTGAGAAGAGTTGTAAAGTTGTAAACAAATTAATTTCAGGCTGTTTAGCTCCTAAAGTAGAGTTGCAGCACCTAATCTTGCAGCAGAGAAGAAATGGACCCTCGGCATCACCAAGAAGGAAACTATTTAAATTATCCAGTAGCAAAATACAGAAGACAAAGATGTGTTCTAAATCTCACTTTCCTCTGGGCAGTATGCCTGCAACACTGAGGAAAAAATCTCTTCTTTTGAACTGTTGGGTAAGAATAGAGACCTGTATCCTCCAGCAGAATTTCTAATGCAGAGAGATTCTGGCTCCGTGTCTTCTGGAGAGGTGATGTTGGGTGGAGTGTGCACAGGGGGGTATCAGCAAAGCTGAGCCTGCTCAGACACACACAGTTCTGGTCACAAGCAGAAACAAAATGTTAAGCGTTAGGGAAACATCACTACCAAAACCACGGCCATTACGAGATTTAGGCCTGCAATCCTCTCTGTACTGCCAGGATTTAGGTACTTGTATTTCATCTCAATGTCCTAAGGCACCAGGGGGGTTGTGTTTTAATTTCAAATTTCCATTTGAATTCTCCCTGTCTTGCCAAGGTGGCCTAAGGACAAATCCATTAATGCATGTGATACGCAGGTATATTTACATTGCAAGAGTTATGTAAGCAGGTAGATCTCATCAATAATTAATGGATTTGGGGGTAAAGTAAGATCTGACCATTTTCTTCTTCTAGCTTCCCAGGGTTTTTGTGAAAGTCACACAATCCATATGCTTGTCTTGTGAATAATTTTAAGGGATAATGTTTTAAGGGATGATAGTTTCAATCCCTCCATCTGCAGAAGGTTGTGTGAGCTTCTTTCACTCATTTCTCAAAGAAACAAGCTAGAGGAATTACCAATGTAAAATAGGGATTAGTAAGGGAAGGATCAAGCTCTCTGGTTCCATTTTGATGACAGTCTGTACAAGGTGTAATAAAATCAATAGTTTCTCTGGTTGACAGGTTTCTTTCCATCTACAGCAATGACAAGAGGATAGTGGGCGAAGAGCTGTATTAGTTGTTCTTTAAGAACCAATCACACTTAAAAGGAGCAGCCAGTATGACAACAACTGCACAATGGACTGTTAATTTTTTTGACCCAAATATCCTGAATTTCAGAGAGGAGAGTTACTTTTAAAGAGATAGGAAACAAAATGTCTGTTTCTTCAAAAACTGAGAAAATACTAAGCATTTGTTACTAAAGACACTGAAACAAAAATGCTTAGATCCTTAAAGGGGTAAAATACCTGCATATACATTTACCCCACCTGAACAAGAACAGCAGATAATGATCGAGATTCATTTGAAGCAAAATTTTGAAAGTCGCGTCAGGAAGTTCAGAATTCATGAAGCTGCACTCCTAGAATAAACCCATCGTGGTTGTGTCACTTCTGCTCTCAAACGGGGACTTTCTCTCTTCCACAGTCTAACAAGCCTCTGATTCCCAGTACCTGGGGAAAGATGTGAGCTGACCCAGCACAGCCCCTGGTCTGACACCAGGTGAGAACCACCCGCGTTAGGCCTCCGTATTGCATTTAGAAACAAGATGTATCATAAAGATGTAATCGGCAATTACCAGGTCACATTAAATGGTATGTAGTGAGCTATTTAAATATATCAGAAGCAGGTAAAACAGAATAAAAATTAAAATTATATCAGGGAATGTATATCATGCATAAATAACGAGGGGGAAATACATCACAAATCAGCTTGTTGATCGTATCACATTGAAATTTCTGTACGGTCTCAGTAGTGTGGAAAAGCAAAGGAAAGCCAGAGCAAAGAAAGGAACTGTGCTTGGAGAATTATTCCTTGTTGATACTGGGTGAGGTTGTTGCGGCCCAACGGCAAACACGAAAGTACGATCAAGACCAAAAGAAACTCTGGTTAACATGCCCCTACTTCTGTCCAAGGTGCAGGGGTTTTTGAGATGCTCTAGTTAAGGAACACTGTCACTTTGAGAAAAAAACAGACACTAGATGTATGTTGGAGTTACAGACAGAACAACTTTGCAAATGTGGACAGCAGACTGTACTCCGTCTTTTCATGCTGTCATGTTTCTTTGTCGATGTCTCTGTTTTAAGATCAGTTTGCTCCATGCATCACCAATTGTCTTTTGTTTTCTCACAGCAGGGAAGGCTCTGTTAATCCATATGTCACGACAAAAAATTCAGGCTTCTCTTTGATAGGAACCAAGCATGACAGCAATCTATTGAAAAGGTGTTTGGGACTATCATTTCTCCCAAGCTAATTTATTGAGTGGATGGCTTTCAAAAATAATAGGTCTGTTTCCCAAGATAATGAGCTGAGATGTGACTCATGAAGTCCATGTGAGCACACAGACAGGCTAATTATGAGAAATAAACTAAGAATAAACTATCAGTCTCTAGAAATCAGGATCTGTTGTGATATACCAGTCTCAACTTCAGAGCACATGAATGTTTCCACCTGTTCCCTACAGCAATGATGTTATTGGCCTTAGAGATGTCAAACAAATTCGTTACTATTAAGCCTTAGACCGATCAGGATGCTGAGAAAGTATCTGATCTTCAGAGGTGGGGGGTGAGTTTTGTTGAGCAAACTCCAGTTCTAGCGTGTGGTCGTATGGGGCAAACGCTGTCCCACTAATTTTTCGCAGATTTGTAAATCAGAGCTGGCAAAGTGAAGCATCCATGAAAACAAAAGACCTTTAACACACTCCATTGACCAATATTTTTTTTCTCCAGTATATTTCACTTTAAGTGTATATACCACAGTACAACTGCATAAACAATGTATCTTCCCTGTAGCATTTGTGGAATAATTTTAACAATTCTTAAAAAATAGTTCCTGTCACTCATTTTCCCCATTTCTAGGACAGATGATGGACAGAACGCAGCCACATTTTGACTGTAGAAAAGGCACACGAAAGAAATGTGCCATCCTTAGGAAACATGAATTATTCTCACACAATGAAGCTGCTTCTAACAAACAAAATGCCCATAATGTTATCTTCCAGGAAAACGAACTACGTCCAACTTCTGCTGAAGCTCTAAGAAGGATTGTCACTACCTAGTCCAGCCAATTTTTAACTCTTGGACTCCAGAAGAAATTTTCATACCGCAAAGAGCTTTTCCGGTGTGTTTATGACATACTAAAAAAAATGAGTATTCAAAAAAACCTTCACAATATTCTCCTCATTTAAGTGTAAACCCAACAAGACTTTTCATTACTCCTGACTCCCTATGCTCACTCCGGAGTAACCAGCCATAAAACCAGTTGAATAGTAGAAAATTCTGGACCATTGTGTGTTTACGACTCTTTTAAGCAGCACTTTTAAGGCTGACCCTGAATCATCCTGACCTTTACTTCGCCGTTGAAACGTCCAAGCTTTATGTTACCAGGGAAAGAAATTGCTGCCTTAAAACGTTCTTGACCTTGTTCAGCACATTCTTCATGCCGTAACCAACTCGCTTTTAGTTGCCAATAAAGCACAGTCAATGAGTTTAGAGATGACAAACGAAAGTTGCAGAACTTGCATTCCAGGAGCATTTATAATTTCTTCTAAGAATTAAGAGCTCCCTTCTAGCACTGTGAACTCCAGCCTGCTGTCGAAGCTCTGTCTTTTGCTTATATATCTATGAATTATTACGTGATTTCTGCAAGCACACTTCAGCATATTGTACTTACATCAACACTTACTAATGCTTAGCAAAACTTTTGACAAATACGGTCTGTTCTGGGTATGTACAAACAGTGAAAATGATATGGAGCTACAGAGTCATCATTATTTTCTAAGCCCTGTTTTTTCTTTAGCACAACAGATGTCCATTGAAAAGAAAAATATGTTTCTGATGCTTTTAAAATTACTAGGATTTTTCATCCACAAACGTTTCCTATAAAAGCTGATCCTGAGAAAAGTGAGTGACCAAAAGTCCTGTTTGGGGCTGCCCTGGTGACCCCCTGTGCACACAGATTTTCACTTTCCTCTCCTTTTAGGGCCCTGAATAAGGCTCCAGTTTGAGCAGTTCCCAGTGAACGTGGGACTGAGCAGCAGTAAAATGCCCATTCAGCAGAAAGGAACAGATGCATTTTTATTTGTGAAATAAAACCTGGATTTTAAGGAGTGAAATTCTGAGACATAAATAATCCCACGGTGCCACAGTAACTCTGTTACAATAGGTTTCAAACCAATTTGCCATAAATACTTGTGTACAAGCCAAAAAAGCAGTCCAAGTATACTAAATTGATACCTAGTAGGTCATTTCTAACTAGTGCGGGTCAGAGAGTTACCTGTTGGTTTCAATTAAGCTTTGTGAAAACACCCTTGCGTCATGGTGTACCGAGAAAAAAAATAATGAGGCAACATAAACCCAAGTGCTTCACTTACAGGGCAGATCTTGGGCTGCGTGAATCGAGTTTGTACCGAAAATCTGCAGCTCACCAGCACACCGAGAACAGCAGGTCAATGAAAAGCAGAATGAAGAGCCAGGGTGAGGAGAAGAAGGGAATTAGAAAGTTTTGTAAGACTCCAGTTTCCATCAGCTGGGTACAAGTACTTTACGACTTGTTTCCACTGAAATGCTATGGATTGTATCAAGGTGATAAACACGGGCTATTATCATCTCGCTTGCCACTTCTTTAGCATGTTCATCCCGCAGATCTCAAACCACTTTACAAACCTCTGGCAAGGGCTGGCTTCAAGTTCTGGAAATGTTTTCCTTAATGTTATCAGCAGTTACAGACAGAAAAAAAAATTACTCAAAAAATCATAGCAGTCAAATATCTTTTTTCCATTATATAAACATGTAGGGAAACCCACTCAGGCAAAATCAGTTGTGAATTCATATGTGAAGCATACAGTGAGAGGTTAAATTTTTCTAGTATAAATAAACAACACATGGGAAGAAAAAAATGACCACCCCTAATTCACAGAGAGGAAAAAGGCAATATATGTAACATGTCCAAAGTCAGGCAGAGACAGGATGCTCAGAGAACAGTTATCCTGAGGCACATGACAGTACCCAAGTCACAAGTATAGTACAATATAACGTTCTTTTTTCTTTAAGACAGTAAAGGGCACATAACTAATACATGAAAATGTATCAGCTGATAGGAAGTTTAGATAAATATTAACATACAGTTTCTTGTCTAGTGACTAAGTCAACATCTTTGAAATGATGAAATCTCCATCAACTGGGGAAGGATTTGGTTGGGGGGGTTGGTGGGTTTTTTGTTTGTTTTGTTTGTTTGTTTGTTTGTTTCTTGGTTGGTTTGGGGTGTGTTTGTTTGTTTTGTTTGTTTGGGGTTTTTTTTCTATTTCCTACTCACCATTTCTTTTTTGGATCTGAAATAAAACTGGGACATGTGAACAGATGGCCCCCACTAGCTTTTATTTTTCTTGTGCAGAATCTACCCTTAAGTGAAGTGGAAGAAGGGCATCAATATAGTATTTACGACTCTGTGAAGGAGGAAATGCTGTTGCTCTGAGTAGCCAACGTCTTCAGTCAAACCGTCGTGTAAAATGCAAGAATCTGCCCAATGCAGATAATGAAAATATCACAATAAACAAAAATCCTTTTATTTCCATGCATACCAAACAGTCACGCTCTGAAGACAGTATGCCTTTGCAACACTACACTGATTAATTAATCTCCAGACCCACAAGCCAGCTCAAGTCAGTAGGAACCAGATGCAGTTTTTAACTACGATTTTTTCTGAGGCTGTTAGAAACGGGCCGGGCAGTGCAGAATAGAAGCACTAACACATCAGAGCATCTTGCAGATACTTTCCCAAGAGCTGACACATGTTCCCCACGCACCTGGAACCGCACAGCTCAGCAGGGGTGTGCAGGGAGGCACAGAAAACCAAGGAGAGCGAGTGGCTGCTCTGCAGGGCAGATGTGACCCACCTGGTGAGCAGAACCCGCCTGGTTTGGGCTCCATAGGAAACCTGTGGCGCAGCGTTGTGGGGCATTGGAACAGGCTGCCCAGGGCACTGGTGGAGTCGCCGTCCCTGGAGGGGTTGAACAGACGCGGAGATGAGGTTCTCGGGGACATGGGGTAGTGCCAGGGTGGGTAACGGTTGGACTCGATCTTGAGGGTCTTTTCCAACCAACATCATTCTGTGAGCGAAGGAAGAAGCCAAAGCCAGGGAGGGGCTGATGGCAGCAAGTGGCTTTCCACAGAGGTGACCTGGAACGTGAAGATCCTCTCACCAAGATCCTTCAGACCAGGAGACGTTTCAGGACCCAGCACTTCCCCGTATCCCCAGGAAATAAATAAATCCACTGCATGAGGGGACCTCTGTCATCAAGAGATTTGTTGGGTCTTTGGGTTTGTTTTGTTTTTCTTCCCAGGACGTTTGAATGTTTGGCGTTTAGTCCAACCTCCGTATCCACCTTTTGGAGAACTCCCCGTTAAGTCCGGGATCTAAACCGACGCGGTTTTGCTGTCCCAGGACCCGCGTTCTCCGCACGGGGCCGGATCGGGCCCGGCCCGCGCGCCGCCGCGGCACGCGCAGCGGTGCCTTGGCGCCACCTGGCGGGCGGGGCCGGGAGCACAGCTCCGTCCGTCCAACCCCTCCAGGGACGGCGGCTCCACCGCTGCCCCGGGCAGCCTGTTCCATGCCCCACAGCCCTTTGGGGAAGAAATCGTTCCCAATATCCAACCTAAACCTCCCTTGGTGCAACTTGAGGCCGTTTCCCCTCATCTTGTTGCTTGTTACTTGGGAGAAGAGCCCGACCCCCCCGGCTCCCAGCTCCTTTCAGGCCGTTCAGAGATCACAGAATCACAGAATGTCAGGGATTTGAAGGGACCTCGAAAGATCATCTAGTCCAATCCGCCTGCCAGGGCAGGAACACCCAGATGAGGTTACACAGGAAGGCGTCCAGGTGGGTTTTGAATGTCTCCAGAGAAGGAGAATCCACAACCTCCCCGGGCAGCCTGTTCCAGTGTTCTGTCACCCTCACTGAGAAGAAGTTTCTTCTCAAATTTAAGTGGAACCTCTTGTGTTCCAGCTTGAACCCATTACCCCTTGTCTTACTGTTGGTCGTCACCGAGAAGAGCCTGGCTCCATCCTCGTGACACCCACCCTTTATATATTTATAAACATTGATGAGGTCACCCCTCAGTCTCCTCTTCTCCAAGCTCAAGAGCCCCAGCTCCTCAGCCTTTCCTCACACGGGAGATGCTCCACTCCCTTCAGCATCTTCGTGGCTGCGCTGGAGACTCTCCAGCAGTTCCCTGTCCTTCTGGAACTGAGGGGCCCAGAACTGGACACAATATTCCAGATGAGGTCTCACCAGGGCAGAGCAGAGGGGAAAGGTCTCCCCTCAGCTCCTGTTCTCCAGCTGAACCCCCAGCTCCCTCAGCCGCTCCCATCACACTTGTGCTCCAGCTCCTCACCAGCCCCTTCCCTTCTCTGAACTCGCTCCAGCACCTCAAGGGCTTTCTTGTCCTGAGGGGCCCAAAACTGACCCCAAGATTCGAGGTTTTGCCTCACCAGTGCCCAGCACATAAAACAAGAGTTTTCAGAATTACGTCTGCTTGACCCTCAGGATTATGCTCCTTACAGCAGTAAATTAAAGTGGAACGCATGCTATCGCTGTTGAGGAATCATAGAGGGTAAACAGAAATTTGAAGACATCATAGCTAAAGATCATTGAACAAGGAGAGAAGAAAGGAGAGGAAGGATGAATCTCAAACCAGTTCTCAGCTCAGATGCCTGAATGGTAACAAACGGAATTACTGGCAAAAACCTCAGGTCAGAGAGGAGCGCCAGATGGATCAGAGTCATTTCTTCTGTAGCAACCAGGGATGCTCTGATTTCGTGGAAAAGTTCACATCAGTGCAGTGTACAGTGCAAAGTACACTGTATTGAATAAAAACAATGTAAAAATGACCACTGGAACCACACCTGAGCAGTTTTACGACCAAGTGACCCATCATAACAGCACACGTACCTCTAGAAGTCAGAACTGGGCTGTGCTAATTGGGACCCAGAGCGTCTCAGTGTTTTACCACCAGGCTCCGCTTGTAAGAAATATTTCTGTCACTATACATTCTCATTACAAGGTGTTAAAATCGGCTAACAAATATACTGCTCCTTCTTAATGTATAACATGACCGTACTTTGGTCAGTGTTTCTTGTCTCATTAAAAAGTAAACCAATTTCTCATTGGCACAAAATAATTGGTGCTGTGGATTTGCATACAGAGGCTTCCATATCACTGCCACGTCTTGAAACATGAAGTCATATTTCATAGAAAACCCCCAAAGAGGATTACATTCTCACTTCAAAGGAGTTACTATTCAGCATCTGAGAGGTTACTAAGAACCCCAGAAGGATTTGTTGGACTTGTTTCTGCAAATACTGGCACAAATATACTTGTCATCTACTTTTGTGGTGCTTGTTGTCATGAAAAGATGAAGTTACAGGTCACACACCTCTCAATCCAAATGGAGATTCCAAAAGAGGTTGGATAAGCTTATTGTTGATGAACATGCATCAGGAACATATGATGGGGCATAACACAGGTGGTCCCTGTCCAGAAGGCTGCTACATTCTAGAAGAAAAAAAAAAAAAAACAACATAGAAAAGAAGACACATCAGGGAACTTGGAGTAAGGATTCTTTTAATGTGTTTTCCTCCTTTTAAAAAGCTTCCTAATGAGTTGGGTATCATCAATTAGCCTGTTTGCCTCTTCCTTTTGTCTCCTCCATCATCCTCCTCTTTTCAGTTGTATCAGCATTATTGGCCTTTACTGTATGAGCTCTAGTGATGGAGATACAGTAGTTAAATGCTCTTTACCGCACATGTATCATGTCCAAAATGAAGTGTTCATACCCTGTATTTTGTAATCCTTTTTCCAAATCTGGTTCAGCAACAAGGTCCTATCTCCGGGGTCAATATGGCCTCAAAGTAAAGGCTGCATACACTTCAAGGCAGAAGGTATTTGTAAGACACTGGGCAGAGAAGTAGTATAAGCAAAGTACAACATCAAAAAACCATTTTTTTCCAGACTCCATCTCTAGGTGCAAAGGAAAATAAGTTAAATTGGCAGGAGCACATTTCTAATTGGTTGTTTCAGTAAAAGCAGCTCATTATTTGAAGTGAGAAACTCTCCCCCAGCCCACAAAACCTGGAGATTTACAGTACAATCCCCAGCTGGCTTGGGATGACATCAAGACTTTTCAAGGTGGTATCCAAAGCAGTCAGAAGCTGAGTGGTTTGAATATTAACGTGGTGTGCAGAAGCCGTGGTTGAATTCTTCTTCTCCCTAATGCAAAGAGGACTGAAACCTCCATCTGCCATCTCTCAGGTAAGTTTTATCTGTGTGCTGCCTTGCCGAGGACTCTGACAAGGCTTATCCCTCCATCTCAGAAACAGAGCTTTGACAAATAGGGTGTTCTTTTTTTCACATAGGAGATCTTTATGTTAAAAGCAACCCAAATAACAAAGGCCTGACTATTTGTGATTGAGCATAGAGGCTCATTTACTTCGCTGTTTTTAAAGGCAGGATCCCAGTCAATGTTTCTTGTAGTCAAGGAGAATTTGAGTTCAAAGGAATTTAAATTGTGTCCCAACAAAGCACTATGGCACAGAAACAGGATAGAAAGCTTGGATGCGTGTTCTGGATCTGGTTTATAAACAGAGGGCTTGGGGCCCACACAGTACTAAGATGATTTCCAGTGATTTCAAGACCTGTGGCCAGATCTCTTGGGCAAAGTTTCCTATTATATCGGACTGCTATACATGTGCTTAATTGCACAATTTCCTTTGCAAGTGAAAAAAACCCCAGCTATTATCATTAGCCTGAGGCTTTGCAGTCTGGCATAACACCTGGGTAAGTGCCAACCAATTGGAACACACTCTGCAGTTTTTTACATGTTTGCATAAAGAAGTTGTGACTAGAGGTAACAGCTTTGGCACCTTGAATAGTGTTTATCACTGCCAGAAGAATTTCTGTACTAACTATAAATAGTGGATGTATGCCACTTACAGGTTTATCATCAGAGGATACTCTACATATGCCTTTTAGAAAGCAGACAATATCTATGTGCTCGCTTCTTTATTGCTTCTCATCGAACAGAGTTCCATTTCTTGAATGTCTTCCATTTTCTCCACATGCTGAGCCAGAAGCACCGACCTTTGAGCTGCCTACCCCAAGGAAGAATTTTACCTCACTGTTTAAATCAATGACTGTGAGAAAGAGGGTGCTGGAGCTTTGGGAAAAGAAGGGATGTTAGGGTTAGGTTACTGCAATGGAAAAGGCAAACTCCTTTGACCCTGTGGCAGCAGAAGGAGGAGAGGTACCTCTAGAACAGTGAGAAAATAGATGGAGCGGAGTGAGAAAACCTGTAATAGCGATAAAAGTAACCTGTCTATTAGAACCAGGAAATGTTAATGTTCAGGTTAGCTTTTGAAGCAATTTCTAGGTTTTCTCTGAGGATCTGAACTGAGAAGCCATAGACAGAATCATAGAATCATTTCGGTGGGAAGAGACCCTCAGGATCCTCGAGTCCAACCATAACCTAAGTCTAGCACTAAACCATGTCCATAAGAACCTCGCCTAAATGCCTTTTAAACCCCTCCAGGGACGGTGACTCCACCACTGCCCTGGGCAGCCTGTTCCAATGCCCAACAGCCCGTTCCATGAAGAATTCTTTCCTAACATCCAATCTAAACCTTCCCTGGCGCAACTTGAGGCCATTAACTCTTGTCCTATCACTTGCTACTTGGGAGAAGAGACCAACACCCTCCATGCTCCAACCTCCTTTCAGGCAGTTCAGAGATCAGAAGGTCTGCTCTCAGCTCCTGTTCTCCAGGCTGAACCCCCAGGTCCCTCAGCCGCCCCCATCACACTTGTGCTCCAGCCCCTCACCAGCTTTGTCTCCTCCTTTGCACTCTTTCTACTACCTCAATGTCCTTCTTATGATGAGGGGCCCAAAACCGAACACAGGATTCGAGGTGCGGCCTCACCAGCGCCAAGTAGTGTCACGATGGATGGGGCGCAAGACGGTGTCTGTGTGCCCAGTTGTGCTTTCATCCTTCGACAGCACCCAGCATAACAACCTGGTGGGTGATGTAACTTCACACACGCACATGCAGGTCACCCCGAGCACCCCACTGTCCCACAAAGTTTACAGGCCAGTGTTCACCAAGCAGGAAAGTTGTGGGAGCACTCGGTGGCCTGAGAAGGTAGTTGTTATAGTATGCCTAATATAAAGTTTAAACCAAATCCTGCTCTTCTGGAACAACTGTTTTCCCCAAAAGCAACATTATGGAGTGTCATCCAGCCTCTGTGAACCTTGAAGTTTTCAGAACAAATGAGACAACCTGATATATTTGCCAGGGTTTTGAAGTGAGCCCTAAAAAGTCCACTGCTAGTAGCATGAAGCTGGTTAAAGTCAGGGTTTTAGCTGTTCCCTTCAAATAAGGAGAGGAACCTGCCTTGGAGCAAAATATCCTAGATACCATAATTTGCACTCAAAAAATGGATATCTATTTTCCATTTAAAAAAATTCACTTTGTTTCAGACCAAGCCATGTGCCTCTGATATTTATAGAGAAATACTGGCATATTTGAACGTAAGAGATGTGTCCAAAGAGGATGGGTAATCCTGGCTGATCCTGAGGCTTCATGTCTTCAGAAAGTCACATAAAACCCGCTTCTTGAACTAGTTTCAAAATTCAAATTGAAACAGACAAGCAGAGCCCTGAAAGACAGTGTGCACTGACCTGAGAAAAAAAAAGACAGATTCAGAAATTTCAGTAAGCCCACTTTGAAACCTAATACCTCTTCAAATACCATTGTGATAAACGCAGTAAAAATTAGTTTTTTAGGATGAATAAATCAAAGTTGGGTATGCAGCTTACGATGTGATCTAGTCTATGGTTTCTATAATCTATTAACCAAACTTCATTTATATGCCCCAAAACAGAGGCAACCCTCTTTCCTCCAAATATCCTGCAAAAGTGAGAGTGTGACTTCAAAAGCCCTTCAACACTGTAACAGTAGATCAAGTGTATTTTAATTAGAAAAAGATTCAGACTGCAGATTATGGGTCTGGCTCTGGACCTCAACTGCTCCGACATGCAGTCTGGCTGTCATATTTCAGCCGGGGCCTCTTACTTTTATTGTGGAAATAAAGATGAAAAAATTCTCCACTGTAACATTGGTATGAGTCCAATTTGACAATAAAATTACTAGAGTTTCTTGGGATTTACTCAAATAGGAAGTTTTATCACTGCATATCAGCATTAGTCATGCATTAGGTTATAAGTCAAGTCAAAACAAAGTAATCACATATTAAATCGTGAAGTCAAAAGAAAGCAAAAGTGAAATCTTGGGTATACTGATGTTGACATTAATAGAACCAGTATGTCACCCAGAAAACCATCCATAGAAGTTCAAATATTTGTTTTATATAGAAAATACGCATTACATAGTTCTCTTCCGAGCAGTGAACACCTTAGGTAAATATATTTGCATACTCGGTTTGGTTAGGCATTTCATTTTTAATCAACCATTCTTAAAGGTAGGTCGGGAATTATTTTACCTAATGTAACCTTCAGATCTGGACATTTCTGTAGAAAAACATCAGTGTCCTAGCAGCATGTTTATTCTACATATACTGTGAGAACTCGAAAGCCATGTTGCTTCATTGCAGCAGCCTTTACAGATGAAACAAGTTAATTTTAAGCAACCAGGAAGTTTACTCGAGTCACTGTAGAAAGCTCACCATAATAAAATATTATTTTACCAAAATGTGGCAAATACACTCTCCTTGTTGCTGGTCTTTGCATGCTAAAATATCTAATAATGTATTTTAATTTCCAATTGTTTTGGTTATTTTACCCCTTGGAATAACACAGCCCTACTCCAGATGTACTTTAATCTTCCTTCTGCTTCTGCCAAGTTTCTGTTTTCTGTTTTCCTTTTTGCTTAGTGCTCTCATCATGAGCAATGTGTCTGTGTCACTTCCTCCCTATACGTTCAGGCTTTTTCTTGAATCATGCAATATGCAAGAAGAAAAGCCAAAAGGAGAATGCAAGTTTCTTATGAGTGCTGTTTTTAAATACAGGAACTTTTGTGGGGCTGTTTGAAAGGGAGATTCCTTTGGAAGAGTATATAATAAACAACAACGTGCTAGAAATAACCTCCATGTACAACTAGTCCTACAAAACCTCATGTCCCAGCCCTCTAGCAGGTCAGCATACATCAGACTCAGAAAAGCACAAAATATCCAGAGATAAACAGAGAATCAGGTTAACAAGTGCACCTGATCCTGTGGGGATTTGGGATCCTCACTGAAATGCGTGGACTGTCACGAATGATCTGGGCCACTGGGTTGCTGGGATCTCTTCTTTCTCTTGGTCTCCTCCTGAATTAGCAGCCTGAATCGTGGTAAATACAACTTGGATTCCTACAGATGCCAAGCAAACTGCCCCATGAATCAAAACCCCCTCTTTTCAGATCAAGGCAGAGGGTGAGGAGGAAGAGAAAGTCCCTTTGAGCCTGGACACAAGAGGCAAAGGATTCCAGGGCAGCACAGAGGCGGGGAGCTCAGTCCATTGCTGTTTGTTCTTCCCGGGACCACGTGAACTGCTGCCTTTTTAACTCATGGGGCACCTTCTTGAGGGACCAGCAGTTCCCCAGGCTGCTGATGACAAGGTCACCTTATGTTTAAAATAGAATGAGCAGAAAATAGCAAGAATATGTTCACAGGATAACAGGATATTCTACTACAAAACAGCAAGAGGAATCTAGGTGAGACGAACACTGTCTTTGGGTGTCTGCCGGGATATAAATGCATTTTTGTAGCATAAATGGTGCCAGAGAACCGGGCAGCGTGCTGGGGTGTGATGATGACTGTACTCCAGCAATGTGATTCCACTTCAGAGTGTGTAATCAGGAGTAAAACCGCCGATGCTGCTTAATACCCTAATCCTGTTCACATTCCTGGTTTACTACCAATTTTCTGTTACTTTTGCCTAAACAAATAGTTCCAACAGAAGCTTATCTTTGGAAGTCCTGTGTTTTATAGCTTACTATGAAAATCAATGGTAGCTTTTCCTGTGCTTCCAACATTTATAAAGTATTTTTCCATGTTATTAGATGCTAGTTGATACCACATTTCAGCCTTTCCGTCATGGCTCGCTCTCCCCTGCCCGGCCAATAATTTGCATGAAACTTTCAGGAATGTAATATCTGACATCGCTACCCTCTGATAAGTCTGCGTGAATCAGCAAATGCATCGCAGGGCTTTAAAGAGAACAACACACAGACACAACACTCTGGCCTGACTACAGCATCATTTCCCAAGGAAATGAAATACAATAAGAAAATAAACAAAAGAAGTCATGCCCTGATCTGCCTCTTAGAGAATGTTCATCATTGTGGCCAGAACACAAGAATGTCTGATAACACTGATGAGTAGATTTTACTCCCAAAGCTCACTATTTATTAGGCTATATTCCATATGAAGGCTCTTCATAGCAGCCAGAGCGCTTCTTCATTCTCACTGTAAATGTGCTGTGTAAATGCTTGTAAAACTTTATGAGCTCCATTGCCTCCAAGCACTTACAATTCAGGTATGATTAATAACTCACGCGTGTGCACACTGTCTCATGTCTCTGCCTCACCTTTCAGGGCAACGCTCCAGTTAGTTAGTGTCACATCACAGGCAAAGATTCCCCTACACCCACCAAGCATGTTGTCAGGGGCTTCTCGTTTGCTAACTCAAAGAGACACGAGTCCCCTTGTAATAGAGCAGTATCGGAGATTTAATTAACTTTACTTTTTTCACCCACACATGGTCCCCCAGCTGTTGCCTTCACCTGACACACTCCCTGCCTTGCTGATTGATGCTGCCGAGCACCCACACTCTCATCAACGATTGCTTCATTTCACAGCCTGACCTGGATGAGATTTTTTTAGGGCAAAAAGCAGCAGCCTGGTTCTATCCACTCTTCTGGAGAGCTCCCGCTAGATGGCACCGACTCTCTGGGATTCTTCTCTCCACCCTGCATATGAATCTCCCTTGCTTTGCTCCAGGTCTTCTCTCCATTTTTGCAGCATTTCCAAACACTGAGCTCATCGGTATTAATAACCGCAAAAACAAACAGCTCCTGAGATCTTTTTTTCCGGTCCTTACAGTGCTGCCCAGATCCAAGCCAAAAGACAAGCTCTGCTTTTTCACAGACAAAAATATGAATTTCCTATGTCATTTCTACAGCTAGTTCAAGAGGCTTACTGGTATAACCATTAATTACTTCTTTCAGGACCTTCTTCATATAAGAAGTCCTTAGACGTTCTTTATTTTGTCATCCTCGCTCACATGTGCATAATAAACCTGAACTTTGCAAGAAGACCTGTCAGCCCGGACAGACTGACGAGCTGGACAAACAGGGAGAGCTGTGAGGAAAACTGATGTGGAAAATGAGGAAAACTGAGAGCTGCCAGACGACATTTATCTTCTGGTAAACAGGAGGAGGGAAAGAGAGTCCCGCAAAAAAACTTTTGAAGGAAATTCAAACAGAAACTGAATCAGGCAAAATGTGGCTCAATGAAGTTTTGGTAGCAAACAAAAAAATAATTGCCTCAACAGGAAGCAGGCAAGAGTAATTCCTCACCAACAGGACTGAAGTAATTTTGGATATCTCAGACATAAAATATTCATAGTGCACAAAGCTGAAGGATTTAAAACACCGTAAAGAGCTGTACTCATGTCAGTGAAATGGAGAACAGGTTTGCAAACCTGGGGACTGGGACCGTGACATCTGTCCAGGTGTCCAGTCGTGTGCGTTGAGCCATCTACACACCAGGACCATGTCAACCCTACAGCAGCTCACGTGGTGAAGGAGAATTTCACTCAAACTCTTCAAGGCCTTTGGTAAGTATGGTAAGACACACACTTGCACAAAAAGTGAACACTAAGCAGAACAACAACAACCCACACAATGAAGTCTAAAGATTAGGGAAAAAAAAATATATGGAGAAATTGCAGAATTTTCTGAAACACAACAAATTGATAGGGTTTTAACTTATATTAAGGACTTATTTCTTTAGCAAGAGCTCAGTGAGTTCCTAGATAACCTTTCACAAACCGAGGCCTAGACAATGCAAACAAGTACGTATGTATTTAAGTGCTACCACTCCTACCAAGTTCAACAGTGACACTGGAAACACAAATTGTTACAAATCTTTCAGAAGACCTTAAGATTTTTCTGACTGGTCTTTCTCAAATCCAACTATTTTCTCCATTCCTCTAAACTCTTATACGTTCCTGAATAACTCTGTAAAATTCCTTTGCACTAGAACTAATTTTATTTTGTAATGTAACAGTAAAGCACTTCCAAGACTAACAATTACAACAGATAGTCATGCTTGGTGAGAGAAGCCTGTGCACATTTTCCTGGTGTATAAGAGCAGCACAAAAGCCAGAAGTAAATAAATAAAATGAAAATAAAACTACAATCCAGTGATAACCCTGTAACTGACTGGAAAAACAGTTCCTGAGTCTGGCAGGCCACAATAATATAACCAATGGAGATGGAAGCCCCATCAAGACAAAAATTAATGTGACTATGGCTGTTAAAGTCCTGAGTTCATTTTAATCTTATCTAAAAGTTCTTTATCTGCATTTCTTCAGGTCTTATACATAAATTCCTGAGTTCTTATTTTCCCTTCTTCAATTAACTCTACAAAGTAAACAGTTCTTTCCAAACTCTCCTTAAAAGCCTCCATTTCAGATCCTTAAAGAAAATCACAGCAATATCACAGATATAAACACCAATGAAATTTGCATGACTTCATCAGTCACTACCTTACAGAGCAATGATAACGGACACTATTATGAAGACGAGGTTTTTCTTTCCTGTTAGGCCAGACAGTTTTACAGCTGTTGGATATCAGACCCTGGCTTTTATTCAGGTGTTGAAAAACCAAAAGACGCCGAAAAAAAAAAAATAATAGACAAGACTGGAAACATCAGGGGATGGAACAATTCAAAATTCACTGACCTATTTACTCCTCCATCTGCCATGGCCTCCAGTCTGGGCAGCCCAATGAGAAATGCACCAGGAAAATGTAATCACTGAGGATTATTCTACATATCAGAAAAAAAAACAATCTCTGTAGTCATTCCCAAGTTCAACATTTTCCTCTAACTCATAAACCGTGGAATGCAACTGCTATCTTTTGAAACAGTAAATTGGGGAAGCACAGCCCCAGCTCTTTTACGCGTAGTTGCTCATATACAAACCACATCCACCTGCGTGGGGCTGAACGAGCGTTATTGTTGTTTGCATTTCACTTAGTGGTTCCAATTGATCTGCAGGATAAACAAATCACGCTGAACCAACATACAAACCTGCTGTTAGGTAAGTGCCTAAAGGCTCAAATATCCCGCCCCTTAATCATGAGAGTATTCGAATTATCATTAGCACTCAAGTATTATTATTTTTCTTTTTTTTTGTACAGTGCCAGCCCTCAGGAGCACAGGGGTTTCCAATTGCGAGTTTCTTATAAGGTGGATCATCTGACCATTGTTTAAAGTCAATTCACGACTTAACATGGTATTTAAGTGGTTTAGGATCCTAATATTTGTTTTAAGTATTTACTATCGGTTTTTCTGGTAGCTGCCATGTTAAGAACAAGGAAGCGTGTAATGGTATGAGGAGTTGTTTTCTGAGGATTGCAGGAAAAGGCTGATCAAATTCCAATGTTCCTTAGAAGCTCTTCTGCCTCAATAGGCAACTAAAGGCTGCAACACAGGATGTGCTGGGTGCTGCCCCTTGAAGTAAAACACATAAAGTAAAATAGGGCAACTCCAAGCGCATCCCAGAGGCATCACGCTTGTAGTGAATTGGTAGATCTGTGGCACACATCGCTCCATTGACTCCCACTCCTATTAAAACAACTGTACATTTTAATGCGTTTACTGACCTGCATTAATTGTTTACAAAGGATAATGTTTTGGAGCCAGTAAAATGACGAGACTGTTTAAGTCAGGAAGCACCAGGAGCAAGATATTCAAAGTTTGAGCGTAGACTCCTCACTCACCTCCACTACTAACCACATTTTCTCACCCCAGTACGGAATGCTGTTTAAATTATTCCACATACCTACCCAGAATTTTCTGACCAGTGTTTTATGTCCATTCCTACCACGAATCCTGCACTATTTAGAAAAATGTATCTTTATATGCATCCATGAGGTAGAAGTCAGTCACCATCCACTGTTCCACAGTCAGAACTGAGGCACCAGAAAACAAATGTCAAAGCTGCATTAACTTTGAGTTTGGG
The DNA here is from genome assembly GCF_036013445.1 of Caloenas nicobarica. Lineage (NCBI taxonomy): Eukaryota > Metazoa > Chordata > Aves > Columbiformes > Columbidae > Caloenas > Caloenas nicobarica. Next base: position 25,356,433 of record NC_088252.1, read on the forward strand.
ATACCTTATGTTTGATTTTTTTTTTTCCAAATATTAAGTAGCACAGCACTTTTTATACTAAAACACAGCCTTCCTTGTCCCCACCTCAAATTAGGACATCAGCAGAGTTCAACTGATTCCTTAAGCTGGACACTCAGACACAGGCTTCCCCTGATTTCACAAACTGTGACCTCAGGCAAGGATAAATTCAATTTTCCCAGGAGCATTCACCTCTTCAAGTCCAACCTTTTCATTCCTTCAGTTCTTGACCGCTAATAAATGACAGTGAGTGTTAAAACAATCTGTGTACGCATTAGTAAGCTTCAGGCACTGGACAAAAAGGTCATTCGTGTCTAAACATCTGCAGCTGAAATGTACTTTGTAGCTGGAGAGGTACTAACACGCGCCTTGCCAGTACATTCCTGCACTTCTGGCAACCAAAGGAATGGGCTGTGACTTGTATGGGACAATCTTTACTGTACGTTTCCATCACTTTGGATCCCCAATCCATTGATTGGTAGGATTTAACAAAAAATAATAGAAGACCTGCCGCTTGATCTATTTAACGGCTGTGTTCGTTGGATCATTCTGGAAAAACTCGAAGCTGTTCAATGATAGTTTTTATTAGAAACTGGTATCCCTAGCTACAAAATAATCATGGAATCAAGCTTAGCAAAAGTGACAGTGAAAAAATGAAAGAAGATAGGAGATAATTACATCAAGAGGAAAACAAACGAATGAAAAAAACATGTAATTCTGCAATGTCTGGGTGGTGGTGAGAACCCATGTCCCAAAGAAATGGGATATTTCATCTCTCTCTGAACAGGTTCTCTCTTATCCAACTCTGTCTGAGCACGCGTAGCCTTTCCTTCTGCTGGGGAACTTACAGGGTTACGCTTTCTATACTGCTCCTCTCGTGTCTCAAAGTCTACAGGAACTTCATTTAGCTCAACATTTCTCTAATACAACCCAGTTAAATTTGCCTGAAATTGGCCAACGAGTTGCTCAACTGCTTGTCCTTACAAGGCACAAACTGATGGCAGTTTGATTGCACAAGCCTCATTTGCTTAGGAAATTAAGCTAAAGATGATAAATAGGTGTGTATAAGTGCCTGCCCAAGAATTCCTTGTTGCAACCTCCGAGTGAACTTCCCGTGGTAAAACATGGCTCAGAAAGCACTTATCCCATCTCGCCTGATTATATCAGTAACGTATTCAGTAATCAGTCAAAGCAACATTCCTCTCCAAGCAACTAATTTAATGCTTTCTAATATATTACAGTCTCTTTTAGGTTCAAACCTTTCTATTTTGGGACTTCCAATTCAAATCCGCCTAATAGCTTCACATAATAGTCTCTTGCTCCCAATAAATTCCTCATTTTAACTCTAATTGGTTTGCTCATCAAGAATCACAATTTACATGAGCTGAAGAGGAGATATATCAGTACCTATTACTGAATATAAGTAATATTTGATTAAGCAAAACAAGATACTGATTTGCTTTTTTTCTCAGCATTTTTTAATGATATTGCCAATTTCTACTAGCAGGTAAAGTATATTTACAACATAATCAATTAAATGTATTTGGAATAGGTATTAAATAACTAGAGCAATTCAGTGTCCTGTTAAATTTATGATGTCTATTCATCATAACGATAAGCCAAAGTGACTTCCACATTCAGATGAAGTTGCTTTTTAGCCAATAGTTCTCCAGCGAAAAGTCATCAAAGCTAAAGGCATAACTGGTTTTATGTAAGGTAATGTAAGCAACAAGTGGAAACACAAGAAATTAAATAATTTGGACAGCTGCAATACTGCAGCACAAATCATCTCCGGTGATTTCCCAGTCTCAGTCTAGAAATAAAGAATTCTTATTCTGTTTAACTGAGCTCAGCCTGAGGAGCCCAGCAATGCGACAACACACAGGAGTCTGGGAGAGAAAGGGAAGCTGGAATTTGGGTGATATTAAGGAATCTACTGGGACTACTTTGTGAAAGCAATGGATACTGTAAACCTGCATGAAAATAAGTCAATTTGAAACACTGATGGTTTTGAACGAAAGTGTTTAAATGTAACTTTGAGAACTTGAGGAAGCTTCTTAAAGGCACGAGTAAATAATATTTTTTTAAAGTATCACTACTTCAAAGCAGTTACAATTTCTTCCTGGGTGTCTAACTCATAATTTTGAATACCTCGGTCCTCAAACAGAAAGCAAGGAATTCCATGAAATTAAAAGACAGCAAATATAAATTTGAAATACACTTAAACAGAAGTCATACCAGTTTGTGGTACTGACTGCTCTTAATTACTGGTATATGTAGACTATCTGAATAACAAATTTTTAAGCCTCTTTGATGTAGTTCTCCTTTTAAGGCCAGAATAGTGCCTGTGAAAAACACAGATCAACAAGTTAGATATATTTAGAAGAAATAACTTTGGAGTATGACTTTGATTTTTTTTTTCCCCTTATTATTACTTCCAGTTTAGCTTGAGCCTTGGTGGTGGTTGTTGTTGGGTTGTTTTGTTTTGGTTTGTGTGTGTGTTTGTTTTTTGTTTTTGTTTTTCCTGCAATAAAATAAACTAGTGGAGAGAACTCTAGCGACGCTAACTCTGAAATCACGCTCGTTGAGGATTAACGCTGCAAGGCCTTTCTCACCTTTTTAACCGGCATTTGGGAGCCCTGCATTAGCACATACTCTGAATTAAGATTCACCAGCGGCCTGAGCTCGGCTCTTGCAGAGGGAAAAGGCAAAGAGCAGCGAGGGCCACGACACGCAGCACCCCTGGGGTGCTGTCAACACCCCGAAATAGCATCCTGGCTTGTACTAGGAGCAGTGTGGCCAGCAGGACTACAGAAGTGATTGTGCCGCTGTACTGGCGAAGCCCCACCTTGAATCCTGTGTTCGGTTTTGGGCCCGTCATCATAAGAAAGACATTGAGGTACCGGAGAGAGCGCAGAGGAGGGAATGGAGCTGGTGAGGGGCTGGAGCACAAGTGCGATGGAGAGAAAAGGAGAATGAGGGGGAAGACCTGATCGCTGTCTGCAACTGCCTGAAAGGAGGTTGGAGCACGGACGGCGTTGGTCTCTTCTCCCAAGCGATAGGACAAGAGGAAACGGCCTCAAGTTGCGCCAGAGGAGGTTTAGATTGGATATTGGGAAAAATTTCTTAATGGAGCGGGCTGTCGGGCATTGGAACAGGCTGCCCAGGGCAGTGGTGGAGTCACCGTCCCTGGAGGGGTTTAAAAGGCGCTTAGACGAGGTTCTTAGGGACATGGTTTAGTGCTGGAGTTAGATTAGGTTATGGTTGGACTTGATGGTCCTGAGAGTCTCTCCCAACCGAAACGATTCTATGAAACAAAGTATGGTCAATGACCTGTGAAAAAAATGAAATGATCTGATGAAAAGTGTAAATAAATCGGGCGCTCAGTTATAAAAACATCTCAGGGGCCGCGGACCCTCCGGCCCCCGGGCGCCCCAACCGCCCAGCGGCGGAGCCACCCGGTGCCACACGCTCGTCCCACACGGTGCCAACCCCGCTCGGGCCCCGCTGCCCTCACACGGGGGCCGGGCGGGCACAGCGGCCCCGCCGCCCCGGCCCCCGGCCGCGGCCCGCACAGCGCCGGGCGGCTCGGGCCGGGCGGGCGGAGCGGGGCGGGCGGCGGGAAGCGGAGCCCCCGGCGGGCCGGACGGACGCGGCGGGCACCCAATGCGCTCCGGCGCCGCCGCCCCGAAGGGAGGGGAGAGCCCCGCGGTTGGGCCCAATGAGGCCGCGCCCCGGAGCGGGACTTCCTTCGGGGATCCCGCGGCGGGGGAGCCGCGGCGGAGCGGGGCCGACACGTAACTGCGGGGCCGGGGGAAGTTCCCTTTGTTCCTCTCGGGTGGCGGCGGAGCCACCGACCGGGCGGGTCCCCGCGGCGGGGCCGGCCCGAAGGAGAGCAGGGAGGCGCCGCAGCCCCGCAGCCCCGCTCCCGCAGGCCGCGGGAGCCAGCGCCGCCGCGGGGACCGGGACGCCAGCCGGGGGCCGCCGGCGCAGCCCGGGCGGCCGCGGGGCCGCAGCATGCAGCTGGCCCGCCGCACGGCTGGGCCCGCCGGCTCCGCTCCGGCCCGCCCGCGCAGAGAAGCCGCCCGGAGCGGCGCGGCCGCGGCGGTGCCCAGGGGCTGAGGCGCTCGGCCGGCCCCTCCTCCCCTCCCGCCGGCCCTCCCTCCTCATCCTCCTCCTCCCGGCGCGGGCCCGGGGCCTCCGATGTCGCCGCCTCGTCGTCCGCCGCCTCCCGCTGCTGAGCCGTGAGGGGCGGCGGCCCTGGGGACCCCGCCGGGGACATGGGCAACGGGATGTGCTCCCGAAAGCAGAAGCGGATTTTCCAGACCCTGCTGCTCTTGACCGTGGTGTTCGGGTTCCTGTACGGGGCGATGCTCTACTACGAGCTGCAGGGCCAGCTCAGGAAGGCTGAGGCCACGGCGCTCAAGTACCAGCAGCATCAAGAGTCCCTCTCGGCTCAGTTACAAGGTACTTACCGCGGCAGGAGCCTCTGCCGCCCTTTGCTAAGGCTTGCAGGGTAAATACCCTCCTTCTCCTCCTTCTCCGGGGAAGCCTGGGCTCCAGCTGCCTCACAAAGTTTCGCTCTTTATGTGCTTCTTCCCCTTCTCTCCCTGCAGCCCGTGGGGTTTGGGATCTGACCATGGGTCGCATCCTCGCCCCGCTGAAGGCTGACGTGGGCTCCTAGCGAGCTCCAATTCCCCCGCGCTCCCACATATTTTTATAGAGCGACTCTTATTCCCAAAGGACTGCACATCGCTTTGCAATTACTGGTATAGATGGAGAAGGCAGGTGTGCTGCCTGCTGCTCATCCGACAGTATGGACCGCATCCAGTTCTGGGACTTTCGTGTGCTTCTGTGTTGTCTTAGCAGTATCGATTTTATGCTGCTGAGAGAACATTCAGCTGCAAAAATGCAAGGCTGCAGTTCCTCGGCAGTATAAACCTTAAATAGCTCCAGGAGGGAAGAGAGTATTCTAATAAATCATTTTTTTTCAAGGGTAATTTGAGCAAAGTTCAAAGAAGTTATTTGGATAAGGCTGTTCTATTACTTTTGGAATAACTTTGAATTTTTTTGGCTTAAAGCTGCCACATAAATGCAGATCCTTGTGTATCTTGGTTTAAGGATGCACCAAATGTGGGCGTCCTGTACTCGAAGATGAAAAGATGCCCATGTCTGACATCTCCATGTCCAGAAATCAGACTCAAAGCAGCAGGTACATACCTGGAGCATCAGTGCTCTAGAAGTGCAAGACTGCAGTGCCTCGCTAGTTGCCAAGTGCCAGATTATCAGGATGGCATATGCAAAGTCGAGCGCCAACTTTTAAAACTCTATATTTAGAATTTTGTTTCTCAAAATTGTATGAAACCAGAATGAGAGTGGTCAGCTCTAGCACCTGTAACAGTTCTTAACTTCAGGGCGATCTTCGGCCATGCTTTTCACTGTGGAAATGTACAGAAAAGCCCGCCTGGAAGCACAGTTTTTATGCAGAGAGTACAGAATTTGGCTTATGCTGCTAGATTCTTATAGTGATTTGTTACTTAAATATATTCAACTCTGATCTGAGACCATCACTACTTCGTATTTCAATTTCAGGCCATTTCCAGGTAATGCCGTGGAAAAAAGTTGACATAAACCCTTATTTTAGTAAAGAAAAAGGTATAAAGGTTTGGCTGGGAGATGGGTATGTGGCAGATGGCTGAAGGGATACTTTTGCTAGTCTGTGTATTTGCCAACAGTATTGGAAGAGGACACAGAAACATCTTGTTCTCCAGCTAAAATTCAACAAGTTGGCTTTTTCTGTTGCTCTGGTTATACCAAAGAGGAGCATGCAACAAACTTTATCCTAACACAGAGGAGAGATTCTCTTGATCGGATATGTTGGGTCTGGACCGTTAGCTTAAACTTTCCGTGTCTGAAACGTTATTTTGAGCAGCTACCATCTATCCAAGGAAGTTCATGGAAGCAGCAAACAGCTAGTAGTTGATAAATGCAGTGACAATGCTGCATTTTATACAAATAATTTCTTGCTTGTTTCAGTGTATCAATGAGAAATGTAAAATAATGACCAGAATCTGAAAGCATGAATACATTTGATTATTGGTGCAATAAATCCACATGGTTCTGTGATGCATGGCAATGTATCAAGCCTATTAAGCAGATCTTATCTGTGTCTAGTATGGCGGCAGTAAACCTTGTTTAAAAAGAAAATTACTAGCAATTAAGTACCAGAATACAGGGAAAATCACAATGTAACAATAAAATTGGTTCTTTGAAATTTTCCTGTATTAGAGCAATAGCTGACATACCTAAAAGAGGGTGAGGCCGAGAGCCCAGGGACGCACAAAACACAGCAGCAAGCGTTAGATGCCTGATCTCCCACAACGTTAGCATGAGTTATGTGCCTGAGGACTTGGGCCTAGTGAGCTAGAAATAAACTTTTCTTCCCTGTCTTTCCCTGTCTGCTTAATGACTCTTTCTGGGATGGCCTGCCCGGTACGCTCACTTGGATTTTTGCAGTAGCAGCTTATTAATGAGGAGAACACAGGGAATTCAGAACCTGTGACTATGCTCAGCTCAGCCAGAGATACACGAGCGCCACGCTAACCGGTGACATCAAAACCATTTCTGAACCTTTCCTATTTAACTTTTCGATACGGAACAACAGGAAGGAATTTTCTTTAAGCAGAGACCTTGAAACAATGTGAAACCCTACCGGTAAATCCTGTGCTTGCAGGCCTGCTATCTGGCTGCACTTTGAACTTGTGATTTTAAATCGACAATGTTGGTGTTGCCAAACAAAAAAACCCTCTAAGAACACCTAGGTTACATCTCTTTGCTGTCCCTAACAACACCAGAGATGATTCTTTCAGTTTATTCTTTTATGAGAACAACAAAATATGTCATTGCTAGAGCAGCGCAGTGTATGTTTTCCATGCAGCGTAATCAGTTCCTCTATAGATACTGGTCTAGAGACAACTTTGGGGCCCGAAGTGTGATGGGAGCACTCTGAAATCCTTTAATCGGGAATCTGTTAAAGGGCAAGGTCACTGACATAGCATTGCTGGCAGGAAAGGAGGGTGCTGTATCAACAGGGATTGATTTCTTAGTGTTTGCAGCTCTCTGCTGGGTGATTAAGACGTTAAAGCTCATTACAAGCTGAGGAGGGAACTGAACCTTGGACTTCACTTCCTGAAGGAACATTTCATCAGCAGGCTTTTATTGTTTTAAATTACAAAAAAAAAAAAAAGGCAACTTCTTAAAGTTGTCCTTTTGAGGATGCTGAGGCTGTATTGTGCTGGGCTGGCCAACTGGATTGAAATGCTTGGATGACAGCGAAATATCACCCGTTTACTGAGTTTTGGTTGTGTTTTATTGTGACTACTGGTGCCTGTAAAGTCAGTTGCTTTCCTGGTTGTGCACAGAAACATCGTTACGGCTTCTGGGTGAAACTCGAGTCCGTTTGTGAAATGCTTAAGGATCGTAGGCAACTCCTGAATTCATGTATAAGGTCAGAGTTTTGGACCTGAATGCCTTTGGTCTGCCCAAGATATTAAGAGGGATCCTCAGATGTAGCTTGAGTTGTAGCCTCCCTTGGCTTCCTACTGTCCCCTCTGCTCTTTATCTATCTCTGCACAGTTTTTTAGGTTTTTAATCTACACAGGTAATAAGAACCTTTTTGGTACTTGCCAGTTCTTCATGCCTGAATGAGCAGTGCTTTCTGTTTTTGCTTGAAAAGCCAGTGGTCTTAGATTGTTATCTTTTTCATTGCCTTGTTTTGCTCAGACACAGCAGGTGGAGCAGGCTAAATCTGTACACATGGGAAAATAGCACTCTCGTCTACCAAGGCAGAATGTACAGATCACTGAAAGATGATGCAGGAAGAGGTCTTGAAATTGTTTAGCCTGTGCGCCTGATCCAAGAAGTATTTGTGCCTCTTGAAATAAGGCCAGGGTGTGACTGGAAGGATGGCAGACTTGGGGAACACGCTAAGAATAACTGGTTTGGAGAGGCTGGGATCTTAAGGTCAACCCCTTTAGACAGCTCAAGTTGTAGGAGATTTTGTATTTGAAAGCTAAACTTCTCACAAAAAAAATGTCAAACTTGGGCATTTTGATCTCTTTAACCAACTTCTGATGGGTGTGGAGAAAGTCGGGATGCTTTTGTAACCCACAAAGGGAACACCGGAGGGAAAAATTGGAGATGACGCAAAATTTCTTGGGTGCTAAAAAACCTGGACTCGTTGTTATCTATAAGGTCGTTCATAGAGAACCTGATCTTCCCAGTAAGATGATTATTTTTAAATCTCGTTCTCTGAGTATTGTATGTTTGAAACATGAAGATAATCTTATTTAGTACTTCTTCAAATGATAAAAACAAAGCTTCACACTCTTTGCATCCTAGAAATATGTGCCAAGCCAAGTCTTAAGCTATTGGCCATATAGGAACAGACTTCAGTTGCTAGAACAGAAACGCATTGACAGCTGTAGATGAACCCGATCGTTATCTTCGACTGCTTTAAGATTTAACATATCTACAAGTGGGTTTTTAGCCCTTGCAGCTTCTGTCTTCTCATCCTCCGGGTATTAAGTAACCCCTTGTGTACTGTTTTAATCTGTTTAATCTGTTTTAATCCCTAATCCTAATAACAGCCTACATCTAGTGCCTTTTACTACCTTAATTTTCCTGCTCCTTCTCTTGGAGTCTTAGCATACATACCTGATGGCCTCAGGCAGCCCCTGTGCAGGCTGTGATCTTGGGAGCCAACCCAGCAGGGACTCTGAACTTGGTAGTCTGGAGGTTGCCCGACCGTGGACAAGGTGTGGTTGTCCTCAGAGCTCTCTAATCCAGCGCTAGAAAGCACCAGCTGAAAAGCAAATGTAGAATTCGTCTGTGCCTGTTGTGCCGTTTGTCCTAAACCGAGGCCCCTCCTTGGAGGTGACCTACTAGAAGTTGATCAGATCTACAGCAGCTCGATGTATAGAGACTTGCACAATGCTTCCCAGTGCCAGAGCATCGTTCTGTGTAACTTTAGTGGTTAATATTTATTATATCTGCCCGCATGCTGATTATGTAGATGCCAAAGCTGTTCTTAGTGAAGTCCATACAGATGCAGAGGTATTTCACTATCTCACCCCTCTTTTATTGTACTCTAAATTTGTCCCTTAAGCTGGCAGAGCCGGGAAGAACTAACAGAACTTCTGATGGTTTAATTTTCATATGCATCATACAAGTAGAGCTACATCTACACTGCTCCTCTGTGGTTTGGTTGTTCTTCTTGATATCAGCAGCCTGGATTCCTGTCAATCCTGTTAGTTTCAGATTGCACGTAACACTGCGGTGCTTATTTTGCTCGTGTTTTGGTGCTGTCTGAGATCGAAAGGTCTGTGGTAGCACTGTAATGTAGCGGTTCATCCTCTGTGTGCTGTTGGCACGTGGGTGGCCTTCAACACCACATGCAGCATGGCGTGAAATGGCAAATACAGCATCCCTGATTCGGCTGCCTGGCTTCCTAGAGTGGGATGTTTGGGTTTGTAACCTCATCTGAGAATCTGTCTTTTGTACTTCGATTCACATTTTCTAAATACTTAAAACACATTAAACGTTTGAAGTCATTTGTGCAAAATTTTAGTATGGGAGATCCATATGCTGTAAATGTATATTCATCTGTGCATTCGTATGTAGATATATGTATAAAATGTATATTTAGATATTGCAGCTCAACCTGAAGACTTCGGGGTTATCAGGAATTAAGATTTCTTCATAATCCAAGTACAGCCAAAGTGCTGGATCTTTGTTCAGTTCAGCTGACTCAGGAGCTGCTTTGTTGCTCCCAGGTCCACAGCGAGCGAGAGTCCCAACAACTGACCTCTATGACTAGAAAGATAAATTGAGCAAATGCCCGTATTTATATTTGTTTTCCATTCCTGTAATCCGTGCTCAAATGCCCTCAAATCACTTGTGTACATAAATACTTCCAGGATAAATTTCTACCAGCGCTGCGATGTCACATCTGCTTCCAGGTTGGGATGTGGGCTGAGGATCACGGAGCACATGGTCTGAAGGAGCATTAGGCAGCATGAGGTAACAGGGAGGTTTTGTTCCCTGGGCTCTGTTGTTCCCCCTCCCTGGCTTAATATTGGGCCTGGTAGATAACAGGCTGATGCAAGATAGAACCAGCGTCCTGAAACTATTTGTTACTGATGATGATTTAAGCTTTTTAAAGCCTGTGAGTGATTGATCAGTCTGGGTTTAGGAACACTTCAGAGCTGAGAGAGGAGAGAGGCAAGATGGGTGGATGCTTTGGTGAGTTTGCATTCCGCTTTCTTCAACAATCATCTTCTGTCACGTATTTCCTACCAGGGAAAGGTTTGACAGAAGCTTCTGCATCACCTAAAACATCACTGGAGGGACCAGTAGAGAAGCAGAGGATGAAACAGCCACAGTCACAATCTGACAGTTGTAGCTGCAAACCGAGCCAGAAATCCTGTGGCCAACAGCGTAGCTTAAGCGATACCTGGCTGTGCGAAGCCCATGACGTCGGAAGAGTTTTAGGGTGGTTGAGACTTTGCAATTGTCCTGACAAAACTTTGAAGTTAATGTCTGAGAGTCAGGCACTCAGAGCGGTTCAGTTAAGGTAACTGCTTTACTGTTAGCACCAAAGCCTAAACAACGGATTGGAATGACTTCCTACGTGAGCAGAACTGATTGAATTCTTAAATATGACATTCCAAACATGTTGTCTCATCGGGCTGGTCTTTTTGCTGGGAAGGATCCAGACTTGTCAGCCTGGGTGGGACAACCTTGTGAGTCAGGTTTCCACCCACTCCGAGATTGGCCTGTGCATTATAGCAGCTCCTCTATGGCAGGGAGGATATTGCCAGCAATTTGTGGCTAATGTAGTTCACTTTGCTCTGTTTGGAACAGGATCCTTGCAGAGAAAAAGTAATTAAATCCATCCTGCTGAAAGTCAGGTGCTGTTTTGAGGTTTAAGGGTAACGAAAGCTAAATAATTCAGCTTACTGGAAAAAACGAACTATACAGAACAACTAATGAAAGCAGACTCTTTTGTTGGGTGATTTTTCTTGGGATTTTTAGCGTTCAAGGGCATGAATTTCTAGTCATGTTGGAACCTGAGGTAAGCACTTGAGGAATTCAGCCTGGATGCTGTTCCTTATTTCAAGAAGGGTCTTCTGAGCTGGATGCAATTCGGATCTTTTTCTGATGATCTAGCATAAACCAAAATTCCCAAGATTTTCTACTATCTATCAGTGGTTGGACCTGATGATCCTGAGCGTCTCTTCCAACCGAAACGATTCTGTGATGCTCTATGATTAATTAAGAAGTAAATTGCAATTACTCTGCCTTTTCCTCTAAATTTTTCCCCCGCTAAGGTATCTGAAATTAGCCCAATATCTTATTTTCCCGAGGTGACTCAGATCTCCAAGTTTGTTGGTTGTTTCCAGGGCTTAATTACAGGGATGTTGAGATAAGTGTGGCTGTTTCTGCTCCCGTCCACGCCACCACAGTCAGCAATGCCATTTGCAGTGTCTCAGTTAATCTGTCACACTCAGACGTGTATATTGAGGTTTGACAGTCATCTTCTGTTACCAAAAAAAAAAAAAAAATGAACCGCTAACTCAAACTATTGATTTCTTTATGCTGGTTTTTGAAATAAACAACTGGAGCCGACTCCAAGTCCTCCGTGTTTGAGCTTTCAAGAGCTAATTTAAGGAAGCGGTTTAGCAGTTTTGTAAGGTGATAACCGTAACTATTACACCAGATTTTGCCATATTCTCTTCTGATAAAACTGCAAACGTATGTTTCAGTTAGGAGAGACATTAAAACATGTTTATATACAGATTACAGTGGGTTTCTTCAGTGTTGATTTTGCACTTTTTTCTATATACATATATATTTTTTTACATAGATCCTAACACCAGGTAGCTAGAATCACTAGACTTCTGCATAAAATTGGAAAAAAAGTCAATTTTTGAGGGAAAGAGCTGGCCCTTGTTTCCTGGAGCTGAGCAGCCGCAGATATTCATAGATGATGTGAGAAGGAAACTTGTCCCTGCAGCTCTTCTGAGCATTTCTGTGTTTCCTTCAAAACGATCTAGTGCGTCGTGACAAAAATGGCCGAATAATGGAGAGATGAAAATCATACAAAGGGAGTGGATTTTTTTTTTAGAAGTAAATCTGCTAACCTTAAGAAATTTAAGTCAAAAATCGCTACACAGGTTTTGTTGGAACTCTTTGCATTTATCATCACTTCAAAACAAATCTGTAGGACAGACAGGTGTATACCTTGTTTCCCCAAAAATAAGACAGGGTCTTATATTAATTTTTGCTCCAAAACTTATTACTTTTTTTACATGTATAGCTGCCTGGACACTATTTAAATTGACTTTTTAATGAACTGTAACTAGGGTTTACTTTTGGAGTAGGGCTTATATTTTGAGCATCCTGAAAAATCCTGCTAGGGCTTATTTTTGGAGTAGGTCTTATTTTTTGGGAAACGGGGTAGGAAACAGCATATGGCAGGTGAGATGCTCATCGGCCCCAACATGTCATAACCATGGGTGGCACCCAAGCTGGGAAGAAATCTTTCCTGGGATAGAAAATGTGATCTCTTTCCTAATAAGAATCATGTCTTGAAGCCTAACTGTTAGGGATTAAATATTTAATCACACTTAATACCCCTCCTCAAACTTTTATTTCCAGCAGCAACTCTTCCAGTTGACTGCTTCAGCATGATAAATACTTGTCCCTGTCCCAACGTGTCTTGCAATTTGTTTTTAAAGCTCTTGTTTCCTAGAGGTGTTATTGACTTCTAAGAAAGGGAGTACACAAGGCAGGGTGGAGTACAAGGATTCTATTAAATGTAGCTGTTTCCTCCTGTTTAGACATTAATTTTTGTGTCATCCTTATAATTGAATAGAGGCCGCAAGTATTTCTTAGAAATATCTGGTTTACGGCTAAAATTTTGACCAAAGCGTGGGCACAAACTTCTCTCTTAAAATCATTAAAATTCTCAGCAACATAAATGACAAGAGAATTAAGTCAAAGCAGTGGGTATTTTTAAGGTTTAGTTTGCCAGTTGGAATTCTGCTCTTCTGCAGTGACCGGCAGTAATTTGACAAAGCCATTACCTGATCGTTCTTCGTGTAAATTGAAAAGTGTAGGGGTTTATTTTAAAGTAAATGCAGTTGTGATACTGCACACAGTGCTGCTGGTGGTGGTTTTCAGTGAACAAAACAAGAGCAGTCCATCCCTGCCTGTATGCAAAATTGTTCCATAATTAAGCCAGAAAAACACTTGTTGTTCGCACACAGTTTCACACTATCTTGACTTCATTTCTGCCTTTTTCATATGAATTCAAAACAGAAAACCTCAAGGGCGTAAAATATGAAATAGCTTAAATATTTTGTTCGATATATTGTAACCCTGTGGTTTCTATAATGTCTTTTTCTTGCACTATACTTAAACCAGAGTTTTCCTAGTCTCTTTTGTGGGAAAGCTTCCATTGTCTCTTAGATTATTGCAATGTCACCGGAATATCCATTTATTGCTGAAGTCTCAATTGAGAATTTGTGAAATAGGTGGCGTGTGTACTGTGAGCAGGATGGTGGGGATTCCTGATACTTGTCCAGGAGTTACCCACAGCCTGAGAATCTGTTTCTGATAAGATTATCAGTGGTGAAATAGTGGATCTCCTTGTTTGAAACCAGATTCCCTGGCTTAATCACATACAGAGCTGCAAGCTTGGAGAGCAGATCTTGTTATATTGATAACATGTTCTCCCAGAATGAAATGTTAGCATCCCATGAGCCAAGAAATCTCTTCCGAGATAATTTTTTTTATTATTGTCATTTGACTAGAAAATCCATCCTATATTTCGTGTTGAAGGAATTCTTCTTGGCTCACGGAAACGCTTTACTCTTAGCAGAAAAGCTATTTGCGTGGCTTCACGTTTTAATTGTGGCACGAATTGGAAATTAACTGTGTTTTTATAACAAGTCCGTGTTTTATAGACCTTCATAGCGTTACTAGAAAAGTGCCAGTGTGGTTTACCACACACTGCTGGTTCAGTTCAACTCTGCCACAGTCCGAGAGAAAATAACATTAAATGTTGCCAAGGCTACTGAAATCTGCTGGTTTTAAACAAAAGGTATTGCTGTAAGCCCAGAGAAAGATTGCAGAATTGCGTAAGGAACAATAACAATGAAATTAATAAGATTCCTTGCGTCATGTATATCTAAATCCCAATGTAATCTTAATTTTCCAGTGTTTAAGATAGTGGGAGCTGGGCTGTTTTAGAGTCTCAAATCATGCTCCTGACAGACCAAATACCAAAGTAACACAGTTGCAAAATTGCTGATAGTGTAAAATAGGAAATACTTTCTTTTAAATATACAACAGTGGCTTGTTTTGCTTAATACTAGTTTTACTGATTAGAGGTGCAAAGATAAGGGAAATAACCCTGACTGCTAAATAAACTTGCTTTCGTCAGACTCCTGTGTTGCAATTAACGTTCAGCGATGATCAGAGTGGTGTAACCTTCTAAGAAGCTATAAAGCATCGTGCCCCCCTGCTCCTCCACTTTCTGCTTGCGAAAAACCTGAAATCAAGGACTCGATTTAATGGGATCAGTTCAAGAATGGTTAAATATTTCCTTGCTGAAGGTGAGAGGTGTTTTAACCAGCTGTGATGTTACCGGCTGTTTCTGGGCTTTGAGGCTGAATCACCTCTCTGTGGATTCGTTATGTTCTTTGTTCACGTAGGTTAATTAAATAGGTAACTTAAATAATCAGATTGATACCTGCAGTTATTCCAGCTTTGGAATAACTCATAATAGCCATTAGATGACAATGTTTTTCCCCTTTTGTGTACTATTCTACTAAATATAACAAAGTTCAGTTATTTGTGCAGAGATCGGTACAAAATTAAGAATTCACCCTACGAAAAAATTATTTGTGAAGTGCAACGTCAATGCATTACACTGGCAGGAATTTTTCAGATTCCTTGTATAGGTTCCACCCCCTGGCTAGGAAAACTGAAATAGAAAACATGTTTTTTGATACATTTCTTTGAGATTCTTGCCCAGATATCTCATATCCAGGCTGGTAGTGAAGAAGGAGAAATCTCCTGCTGTAGGAACATGAGCCTTGTCGTTTGGACTCTTGGCTAGGAGGTTCCTTTCTGGTGGGAAAAACTGATGTCTGTAGGAGAAACTCCTATATGTACCTACAAAATCTGACCTGCAACCTGCTCCCTAAAGGAGCAAGTGAGAAAATAAGAGAGCTGTAATTTCTTCATAATTATTCTTAATAAAAATCTTCATTGTGTTGCAGGTTGTGGACTTTTATCAGAGAAAAATATTAATGAACCAACCAGCAAGTGAACTAGAAAGGGAGAGGGGCAGGAGGAAGCTTTTCTTAGCCCTTTTTGTCTGTCTGAAAGGCTGTTTGAAGACATGGCAGGTTTGTTCCAGGATTCCGAAGGTTGTCGGGCAGGAGGCAGCGGTGAGGATGCACTGGGTGATGGCAGCAGAGCCAGAGCTCAGCAGAGATGCTAAAACCCAAACCATCCCATTCTCTTTCTCCTTTCTCCCTGCCCTTATCATTTCGGGTTTGTTCTGCAAGGTTTCCCGCCCCCCCTGCTTGTTAAAACCTGGGGAGGAGCCGAGGAAGCCACACTTGTGGACAAAGTGAAATGGAAAATGTTACCTCTGAATCTGTTTGTGGCTTAGTCTGTTTGCCAAAAAGCCCATTTCCACCCTAATCGCGTGGGAGGGGAAACCCATCATGGATTTTCATTCCTCTCCTGAGCTGCTCTGCCACAACCGCTGTTCCTTTTGCAGTGTAATTCACCTTTTGCATCTTCAGTGCCTAAATAGAACCATTACTGTGGTGCTGCCATTTATTTTTTCCTCCTCTGAAAGCTTACTCGGTGGTGGCTTTGTGAATATTCATGACATGCTTGTTTTGTTGCGGAAGATGTTGGTACATTAGTTCATCTTGACTGATGCCCTTGACTTTAGAAGATAAATAGCAAAGTACAGATAGGTGACAAGGATTGATTAACGATCCAGCTTCTAAGCCAGAACATAAACCCTTGTAGATAAGCCCGTAGCCTGCAGAATGTACTTGGTGGAATTAAGAACATGTTTTAAGGTGCAGGAGGAGTTTTCTGTGGCTGCCAAGACGCAAATTGTTACTTGATACTTCCTGTTAAAAGCTTGTGTTCACCAATGGGTTACTCCACAGAAAGTGAGTTTCCCAGTTTTGAAGGAAAAAAATCACACATTCCGTTCATAACAAATTAATAACTCTGTAAAAGAGTGCAAATTCTAATTTGGACAGTGAAAAGCACTTGTGTTAAACTGAGCTAGAGCAAATATAATTGTACATTTGCAGGAGTTTTAATTAATATCTTTGCTGCAAACTTAGACCATTTCAGACCGTGATCCTTCAGTCTGGTGAGTGAAAGGGTAAACAGGGGCTGATGTGCCCCATGGCTTGCAAGAGACATCTGAAAGCAGATGTTCAAAGTGCTGCATTGTCGGCAGCTGAGCGGTGGGACTCTGCCAGAGGATGCTGGATGTCCTGCACACCCATGGGTACAACAGACAATGAAACAAATCCATAAAATACAATCCGTTTTGGAATGGTGTACGCAAAGGACCCCTGTCTTTGAGAGTCATAAGGTGCTGGGAGGCGCCGCCAAGGAAATACTAAAACTCCTCGTGTGTTTTCTGTATTAAACATCTGCTCCTGTCAGGTCCTGAGAGGTGGTTGATCTGTTGGGCCCATTGATGTGACCAAGAGTGGTTGTCGTACCATAAAAATCTCGAAATAAGGTTGTCTCTGCTTGCCGTGATCAGCCCTGGAACGATCCATCTCCTGCCGTGCCACCCAGCGCTCCGGGTCACTGCCAGCTCTCCTCAAAACCGTCCACGCCGGCGCTGCCACCAGAACAGCCCGTCCCCAGCAGCCGGGTCCTGCCGTCCCACCCGCGGCAGCGAGAGCGAAGGGAAGGACACGAACCAGCAGCAGAACCACCTCTGGTGGCACCAGCAGCTCAAAGGGCTGGTAGAGTTTGGCAAAGATATCAGAGCATCTCTCCAAAAATCCACATGCAGTTTTTTCTAGTCTGACCCCGCTGCGCGACTACGTTACCTGCGCTGCTGAGGGTGCTGCGGGTTGGAGCATGGGTGCTGCCCCCAAAAGCTCAGCTCGTTGCTCTTTGGCACAAGAGCTGTACACAAACCACTGCTTTGTTCATCTGTGGGCTGCTCTGTGGGTATTCTCACTCCGTTAAAACGTATAAATGGATTTAAAAATCAGTGAAGATTAAATGTTGCTCTCAAACTGAAATGATTTCCTGACGAGCGGTCTCTGGTACCCTGGCCTTACAGAGAAACATCCCGTTTAGCTTTACACTTCAGCTATCCTAGCTCTTCAGGTGATTGTTTCTGTTCTTCCTGCTTTATCTCCTTAACTAGGGGGTGAAAAAAAAGTCAAACTGCAACCCCCACCAAATCCTCATATTATGTGAATATTCTGTGCAAGTACAGGGTAGTTTAGCATCTGTATACCCTAAGAAACCAAGGACACGATACCTCAGCATTTCATTGTGCTCAGTGGCACTGTGGTGTAAAGGGTCTGGACTTCACAAAAAGAAAAAAAGGGTCACAGAAAACTGACTTGTCCAAGTTCTTGGAAGAATTTTGGCCTGGATGGTCTGGATTTGCTCACCAGTGAGGCTGTCCTGTCTTATCTCCTTGTTTCTTTACAAACGAGGATGAAAACATGGGAAAATGTGAAACTGCACACCTAAGGAAAGAGGATTTGGTAGCTTTTGTGTAGATCCGCCACAGCTGACTGTCTCCATAAACAAATCACTTACCAGGTTATCACAGCCTGGGTTTGTGCAATGGAAATAACCCAGAATTCGGGATCAATAAACCATGCAAAAAAAAGAAAAAAGTTCCTGCTCCAAATGCTACAAACAGTCCTTTATCCTGTGACCTCATTCCACTTGTATTTTCCTGGTGGGTTCTGTGCCAATGCTCTCTGGCTGTGCTGGGGGGGTGGTGGGTTTTTGTATATGTGACTTTAAAAATGAATTGTGTACAAATTTTCTCTTTTCAGTTGTATATGAGCACAGGTCAAGATTAGAGAAGTCGCTGCAAAAGGAAAGGCTTGAACATAAGAAAGCAAAAGAAGGTAAAAATGTGCTTTTCACTTTGACATTGAAGATAACTCCATTATTTTAGAAAGTAACTTCAGATGTATTTTGTTCAATTTTAAGTGAGTTACTAATGTATAACACAGGAGCACCTTGGCAGATCCATAGTGGTCTTTTAATACATCTTTTTCATTTGCTTTTTTTCACTCTAATCTTTTACAAAAGTAATCATCTTTTTAGTACTGTATACAGATCACTGCAACATAGTACGCACAGAGAATATGTGTATATCGATATATATAAACTTGACATGTATGTGGAATATGGGCATGTGTAAATCCTCTTCTGGCATGCTGAAAATATAAAACTCATACTAAAACCATGGGATCTTTTCCTGCATTCCATCAAGATGAAATTAGACTCCGAATCAGTATTTTTACACATGCTTAAGGGTAAACACAGGCTTCCGTGCCTTTTTCTGATTAAAACTAAGTTCTAGGTGTGCGTGAGGGGGAAATCATAGAATCATTTTGGTTGGAAGAGACCCTTAAGATTATGGAGTCCAACCATAATAAATAATAACGAGCACATAATAATAATAAATGTTGGTACACATTCTATTTCTCACACCTCTGCCCTCAGTGAAACTTCAGCAGAATGCAACCCACTGAGTTTTCTTTTGTTGTTCTAAATTCACTACAAATTTCAGATTAAAGCCTGTATTCTTCCTAAAACTGAGGACTGGGCCGCTGCATTAAAACAACTTTTGCCAAAGTTAATAAGCGTGTAAGAAATAGTTCTTACCATGAGGTTCTCGGCAGGTTTCTGGTGCCATCTAGTGTAGAGCTGTCCCATCGCTCTGCAAAGGGGAATCGGCCCTTCCAAATCCTGAAAAGAGCATCAAGGAACAGAGGGGGAATTTTTTGTTTTATTTAAACTTAGACTAGACTTTCACACTTTTAAAAATACGTATTTTTTTATCCTAATACAAGAATGCACCATTTCTGAATGTCCTTTTCCTTTTGAATGATGCTTCTGGGCCTCATGTAACAGATTTAATTGCCCATCTGTAGTCTTGAGCCTCTGCCTATCACACTAAGATACGAAACTTTTAAATGAAAATATTTTATGAAACTTAATACTTTGTCAAAATTTGAGCATTTTGTTAAATTCTCCATAGTTTTTTTGAATATCTTTTGGAAAATTGTAACTGCATAAGTATTCAGCTCTTAAGAGAATTTATGTATGCAAGTTATGTCATTTACATACAGATTCTAATCTTCCTGGCTTTTTTTCATCAGTGCTTTCTCTTTTATGTTGTAGATTTTCTTGTTTATAAACTAGAAGCACAGGAAACGCTAAATAAAGGGAGGGTAAGTCATCATTCCTGGTGCACGTTTTTGGAGGTTGATGCTATTTGAGTTGCAAGAAAAAGGAAACGCTTTGCAATTACAACTGTTCAAAGAGGTCTCACAAAATCCTAATTGAAAGAGCATTCACTTATTCAATTTGTACTCTGCACGTGTAAGTGCTCTGCAATTCCTAATTATTTTAACTGTGACAGGAGATCCTAATTATCTTTCCAGAAAATTAATTCAGAAAATATCCTCCTGTTTTATATGATGATAGTTCAAATGTAATGTTAACATTTTTAAGGGGCAGGGGGAATAATAAAGCATTAGAAATCTTTTTGTCGCTTAGTCCACAGGGAAAAGGACACTGACAACTTTCTAACACGTGGTCTTTGAACTGGAAAGTATAAAAACAGCCAGAAAATTCGGTTTATATACCAAATGCCAGAAGAAAAGCTGGATCTGGCAAAGGACCCGTAGACCTGTAGAGAACTCTTAATAAAGCAAGTAAATTAGGGTTTTGTGGCTACTTCATGTTGAAACCGGGGAGCAGTTTGTAAGTTAAGACACGTTGTTGTTGCAGTAACTTATTTATCCTTGCTGCATTCCAAAGCACGTGGAGAGATTAATGTGTTTCCTGGGGAGTTGTGTCCTTTGGCTTGTGACTCCTGGATCCCTGCATGTCCTGAGGCTGCAGGAATGACAGAGTTGTTCTGTTTAACGCCAGGGTTTTTGTTTTACAGCAAGACTCAAACAGCCGATACAGCGCGCTGAGTGTCCAACACCAGATGTTGAAGGTAGGTCACCAAGCCCCCCCGTTTCACAGGACACCTGTGTCAGGGACACTTGGCCTCGCTGGCTTCTGGTGATGTTCTGCAGAACGTCTGTCCATCAACAGTGCCTTCCTCTTACAATGGCACCCTTAAGAGATGATATACTGCCCTTTTTCCTAGTGCATAATTTAATCTTATCAAATGCAATTACTCATATGGAACACTGACTTTCCAGACTGTACGTAGTTTGGCACGTAAGGAATTTCTTAGACACGTTCAGCAGGTCCCAGTGGGACAGGGCAACTGTGGGGCGAGGTGATGTAGCCCTAGAACAGGACACTGCTCATCACAGAGATCATTTTGTGTTGAGATGAGCTGCAATATGCATGCTTTCAATAATAAACTTATTGTCAGGAATGCTTCCTGTTCATCTGGACTTATTTAACAAATTGCCGAAGACAATATTATCCAGATATGCAGATAACGGAACTGTTCCAATGTCCGACTTGCTATTTGCAGAGTCAACACGAAGAACTAAAGAAACAGCATGCTGACCTTGAGGAAGATCACCGAAAACAAGGAGAGGAGTTCAGCAGAACATTCAGCGATCACAAGGAGCGATACCTACAACTGCAGCAGGAAAAAGAGCAGGAAATCTCTAAGCTGAAGGGTATATGCAACCTGTGTCTGGCTGCCCAAATTAAAATGTGTATTTGTCACTGTGTTTTGCGTGACGTGAGACAGGAAGGCATTGTCACTGTTCTCAGTCACAGGGCACTCAAGCATCTTATGCCCCTTATAAGCTACGTTTTATTGATGATTTTCTGTGGCCTCTTTCTGAAATTGATTCATACGTCTACTTCGTGTTTCTATCTAGATTTGAGGAATAGTAAGAAACACAGCACTCAAAAGCCCGTCAAGTGTCAGAAGCTGCTTTATGCAGTCTTTCATGTTTAGTTCCAAGTTTTAGTTCTAAGACCTATAAACCTGGAAAATAGGTTTGCCTCTTGACCTTTTATTTACAAAAGAGAGTAATCTAAGAATATTTGCCACTTCCATCAGAGATTTGAGTTTCTTAATTAAGCGACTTTCCATTTTAGACCTCATTTTTTCTCTATCACCTTATCTGAAACATGTTGTACTTGTATACTTGGATGATGAATCCTTCATTTTTTATTCTTAGCCTCCAGTTTCCTATTAAAGAGATTCTTTGCAGCCTGCAGACCTCTCCAATTCTAATTACGCAATTGCACAGAACCAAAGGACGAGGCTCTCCCCATCAAGGGCCTTCAGCCACTTTCTGCCATGTGTCTCCACCACACGAGTTGGTTTTGGGGCCGTCTGCAGTTTTGTCTGCACAGTATTTTGCAGGTGGAGGCTGTGTTTATTAGTTCTGCCTTGGCGTGACAGCAGTGATGGAGTCACAGAGCTCGTGGACTGAGCTGGATCGCTGCCTGGCAGCTTGGAGCGTGGGAAGAGCTTGCCCGCGTCCACTCGCAACATTCCACACCCACATCGTGTCCGAAGTGGGAAGAGAAGCCCCTCTCCCCGGTCCCAGAACGGAAAAGCTTGTTAAGGATTCTGGCCATCTGGGCACCTCTCCCAAAAGAATAACAGTCCTACGACATCAGATTCTCACTCGTCAGATGCGACGTGGGGGAAGAAAGGAGGACGGCTTCCTCCCCGCGTTTTAAAGATTCAGATGACCACACTGAATTGTGCTGTCTGCAGTCCCCACTGTGAACAGGGCTGCAGAATTCCAGTTGCAGACTGGCTGCGCTAATATAAAATTTAACGAAATTTTACAGTTTTCTGCTTGAAAATGTAAGGCTGGGAAGAGATGTAACGTAAAGTTCAGATTGGATATTAGGAAAAGATTCTTCCCAGGAAGGGCTATCGGGCATTGGAACAGGCTGCCCAGGGCAGCGGTGGAGTCACCATCCCTGGAGGGGTTTAAAAAGTGTTTAAATGAGGTTCTTAGGGACATGGTTTAGTGCTGGAGTTGGGTTATGGTTGGACTCGGTGATCCTGAGGGTCTCTTCCAACCGAAATGATTCTGTGATTCTATAAACAAACCTTAGAGTTACTCTAATCCATTTTCACTATAGCAGTTGTGTAGGATTTTACGTAGCTTGTCTTAGAGTCTTAATTTTGGTGCTTAATTTAGTATTATAAATCTGACAGGGGTTAAATTCTGTTTGTCATTTCTTTGAACAGAATCCCTGTATAACTTAC
The DNA here is from genome assembly GCF_036013445.1 of Caloenas nicobarica. Taxonomy (NCBI): domain Eukaryota; kingdom Metazoa; phylum Chordata; class Aves; order Columbiformes; family Columbidae; genus Caloenas; species Caloenas nicobarica. The sequence continues at coordinate 25,379,000 of NC_088252.1, forward strand.
GGGAGGAGAACAGACAGTTGAGGAAAGCTCACCAAGACATTCACACCCAGCTACAAGATGTCAAGGTAGGCTTGGCTTTGCAGACAATGTTTAAGACCATTAGGAAAAAGAAAAAATTTCCTGAGTTTCAACAAGCCAGAAATGGGCTATGCTGAACACTTGTAGTTTCTGTTATGTGGCAAAAAGGAGAGGAATGTGGCTGAACTGGATTTCTTGTCTTTTGCCACCTGCACTTTAGGTACATGCTCATTAAAAAAAAAAAAAAAAATTGTATGAGAAGTATTCAGTATAAAAATTGGAATTGTAAATTTGACTTTGCAAGTTAAGAATTGCATTTTGGCAAACTAAGCTTGCTGAAATGAATGTTTTCCAGCTCTATTTTTTTTAAAACCTTCATCAACATCTCCAACTTTTAACTTTGTTTTAGTTACACAAATTCTGGCCTCCAAATTTTCTTTCCTGGCATGCTTGCTTTCCCTGCATTTTTAATATGCATTCCATGTTAAATAAATAAATGCTGTCATTCCAACTCAGGATTTTCTTTTCAAAATAAATTAGGTAGCCTGGGGAATTTTGAACTAGGAAGATAATTCAATTTACCTTTAGAATGCACTTTACGTGAAACATGTCATGTTCTTCTTTTTGTGTAGCAACAGCATAAGAACTTACTCTCCCAACACAACCAGCTTGTAGTGACATTGGAAGACCACAGGAGTGCACTAGCTGCTGCACAGGTCAGAAAGGAAAGCAGCTTCTGCTAAGCTCTAACCTTCCTAAAACTTGATTTTTTTCCTAGTTCAGCTGACTGTCCCGCTGTGCATGGAGCCCTTGGCATGGGGAGGCTGCACACGCAAGGAGGTGCATGAGTTCAGGGGTTGCTCTTAAGAAGCAACTGCAACAAATTGTAGGGCTGTCCGATAACAAAAAGCTGCGTTATAGGCCCAAGAGTGCATGTGTTACCAATAAGAAGAGAATCTCTGCTTCCATGAGAGCTGTCAAATACCTTTCTTTCTCTGTCTTCTCTGATAGAACTTCCATTAGTTTAACATCCCACACACTGACGTTCACACCTATCATTATGAAGACCTGGATGCTGATAATAAAATCTCTTTTTGTGCATGACTGGGAGGTCTATAAAGCTCTATACATCAGTGCGACAGAGGTAGAGTATATGTGGAGGAATGTAAACTCCAGGGGGAACTCAAACTAGTTAAAAAGAAGCAGCAGCATTTTCTAAAATGTCATTTTCAAGTGAACCATCCATAAAGCGCGAACTCTGCATGGCCACTGCAGATTCATTCGGCTGTACCGGTCCCAGCTGTGTGGGCCACGGGGACTCTGCAAGTGAGAATAATGTTGGAGCAAAGGAAGGTTATTGGGGAAAGGCAATGAGAAGTTAGTTTTATTCCTGACTCATTTTCTTCATGTAAATATTTTCATGGTCTACAAAATCATTAGCAGCGTTAAAAGTGTTGGATCTTTTTTTCTTCCCCCCAATTCTGCTCGTTGTGCTTGTCAATACATGTAGATATTAAAAATATCAGGGAAAGACTAGAAAAGTCCCTCATACTCTAAATATATGAAGAATCTTAATTTCCAGTACTAAAATATGCTGACAGCACGTTTTAAGCTCTTCTCCTCTGGCCCTGTCAGCTGCTTGGTGTGTGTTTGCAAACATCTGGAATTCCACAAGGGCAGATGATGCAGGGTCTGATTTCAGGTTCACCCAAATCCAAAGGGAAGCTCCATGTACTCCTCCTGGCTTTGAATCAGTTCTTTAACCAGAAAACCTGTATCACACCGAGCCTTTCTATCTGCAATCAGAATGTGGCATTTATCATATGGAAAACCTTTCCTTCGACAGAAGAGCCTTGCACATCCTCTCAGAACAGAAGGTATTTAGCACACTTGCGTAGTTTCTCCTGCAAACCAGCTACACAAAGTTCACCAGGGATTATAAAACACAGCTCAATAAATGACCCCTCTATTTCTAAGTGTATTCTAGACATTAAATATACAGTAGTCAATACTGCACTAATGAATTTGTGAGCTGAATCTTTAAGGCATTGTAATCTCTGTACTTCTCCATAGCTCAAACTGCCAGACAGATTCGTTACATATTTTTATAAACCCTGTCCCTCTGTCACTATTAATACCTTTTAGGCTGTGGCCTTGAATCATAATGTTCAGCTTAGCGACTCGTTCAACAGAACGGAGCACTTGAATTCTGATCTGGACGTGCACTGTTTAAATATCCCAGTAATTAGTCTCTGCATGGTCAGCGAGTGGGGTAGAAAAAAGAAAAATCAGGGACCTGCATATTAGTCTTATATTAAATAAATACTACTTTTTCCTCTAAAATTTCTTACTGGACTCTCCAGCTGTTAATCAGGAAGCAGAAGTATCCCTGTGGAAGGACAAGAGTAATTTCTATGCATTCTGCTTTGCTTTTAGGCCTGTCTGTTTTAACGGATGCCATAGGCTTTCGAAGATGCTTCGAGGTGCGTCTGGCTTCAGAGCTGTTATGCTTCGCATCATGTCAATCTGTAGCACTGTGGATATTGTTTCGTATGAGTATTACGCATTGTACATCAATGCATCGTGCCTGTCTGCTGTACTATTGATTGCTATGATACCACATAACACACAAAATGACATATGCAGTCACCGAGCAGCAACTGCAGCCAATTTTTAAGCTGAGTTTTAAAAAAGGATTATGAAATGCACCTCGGATTTCAAAACGGGTAGTAAATACACCCACCACCTCCACTGGAGCAACAGAGGAACCCTCTCGTGGGGGGTCTGGTCAGCTTTTCTAAGCCCTGTCCATCTCAAAACCTTGACTTTGAGATAATCTTTCTTGTACATCTGCTGTATAGACTGGGACTGGTGTATCAACCAGCCTGGATTCTCATACGGGACCTTGAAGCCTTTTGAAAGTATCCTGCTCTCATCCAAAGTTAAAAAGCAAATCAAATTACATTATTTTACTGTTGCATTTCAGGAAGACTTTAGAAATTTACATTTTCTCTCTTTTTTTTTTTTCTTTTCCTTTCTCTTCACCAACAACGTACTATGACTTCCTTTGCCTCAGTTCTGTGTGTTGGCTGTTGTCTTGTGTAACACCTGTCTAAATGTTGAGGATTTGCCATTTTTATGACACGTATATATAAACTTTTCAGCTACTGTTTGTGAACGAACTGCACTTCTTTCCACCAGTAAAGGAGAAGTTGTGGTGCTCTCCATTTCTCTTGCTTTAGTCTGCCAAAAAAAGCTGCATCATCCCCTTTTGACAATTCTCCTGCTTGGCATGAATAAAACAAGTATGTGTCTTTGTCCCACAGAGATTTTTCTAATACACTTCATATGCATGTGCACTTTGGCTGAAAAGATCGCGATGAATCAATGCTTTGTAGCGCGTGGAAACAATTTTAAAAACTCCCATCCCTTCTCCTCCCTGGTATTTGCTCTGATGTGAATATCGAGTCTTTTCTACCACACGTCTTGCCAGCAAGTTCACTCCGAGGCGACTACATTTTATTAAGACATTGATTCGGACGCGCCGTAATTAATGCGTTGACTTTAGTCCCAGGTGGATGAATACAAACAGCTGAAGGACACGCTCAACAAAATGCCGAGTTTCCGGCAGCCTGAGAAGCCAGAAGGGGCAGAGGAGGAGCCGAAGGCGCGAGCGGCGTCTCCCCGCAGCGACCTCCCCACGCACCGCGGCGCCGCGGCCGAGGAGCAGCACGAGGTACCGAGCTCTAGGAAGCGGGTTTTATTCACCGAAACACTATCTCTGTGCTTAACTTCCATTACAAGTGTACATTTAATTGTACGCGTCTGTCAGATCTTGAGCAAAGTGGTAAGGAACAGGTTAATCTCCCTAAGCAGTAGAAAAATTTATCCACAATGGCCTTTTCTGATGTGACTGTAAATGCACTTAAAACTGGCTTGTGTAAGCTGTTTCAAGAAGTTGCTAAAAATTTTAATTTTTTGAACAATAAGTAGCCTCTAAAATGTTGAGTCTCTCATGTTACTAAAAAGCTTTACCAATTTCTGAAGAAATTGTCTTGTCATGTGCTTTACAAAGTTTCAGTGGCACACTTTTAAGTCAGTATATTTAAAACTGGCACACTACCAGATGTTCAAAAAGGACAAAAAAGCAAAGCGTGGATGAAGTCTAGAAGCTACAATATCAGTTGTGGTTTTGTTTTACACCAGTTCTTGGCCAGCAGAACCCGCAGGAGATAAAACGACAAAGTTTCCTTTGTAGGTACAGAATTGTGATAGTTTGTTCCACTTCAGGTAAAACGAGGTGTAACCTACTTCGTGACGCAATTGTACAGCATCCGTGGCTTTCCTTGGCTCTCTTGAAAACACGAAGTCCTTAACATCTTTTGCACACATCGTGTTGTGTATGTTTTGCAGAATGAGAAGCCAAAAGAGAGAGAAGAGGTAAATACCCAGGGAAAAGAAGACAGAGCTGAGTCTTTCCATCTGCAGAGAAGGGCTCACAAGGGCCAGCCTGCCAAAGAACTGAATATTCAGGAGCAACAAGAAGCTGGAGAGGATGATGAGCAACGTGTTGATGGAGCTGAAGAGGAACGCAAAAAAGAACTTGAAGAGGAAGAAATGGAGCAGGCGGGTCAGCCTGAGCGCTTGGAGGAGGAACAGGATCAAGTGCCAGAAGAGCACGAGTGGCAGAAACAGGAACAGAAAGAAGAAGAAACCAACATGGTGGGTGATCATCTTCATTCAGAGGTACAGAGCTCTCTTCTACTAATTGATTAGATTTGTTGTTTTAAATGGAGGCAGCTCTTGTCGTTGCTGGCCATGGGTTGCACTCGCCTATTTCTAGGTAAAATCGGTGTCATATTTATAGAAAATTAGGGGTTCAAAGCACTTGGGTGCACAGGATTGAGGCTCAACTTCAGCACACACGTGTGCTCACCAAAGGCAGCTCAATTAACATTAATTCTGCTGATGGACTATAAGAGCAGTCAGGTTGGGTCCCATCTTCTACGTTAAATTTGAGGACTGTAGTAGCTGATGAAGAGAGAATGAGACTTGAGTGCTCTGCTGGAGAGCTGTCCTGCCTTACTCATTTGATGAATCTCAGCAAATTGCGGAGCGTTTCCTTATCAGATCTGCCTGCCTTCTGTAAACACATTTCCATCTAAATGCTCGCTGTCGTTTGACAGGAAATTTTAACTGCAAGATGAACAGAACTGAAATAGCCAGGGGAAATCAGTGCACAGCAACGACAAGTCTTGCTCTGTGCAGCTCTAAATAAAACCAGCAAATCCTGAATTTACATTCTAGATCGGATCTCCAGTGGAAAATAGATTTTACTGATCTCACCTTAAGCTTTGTACACACTGTCCTAGTAGATGAACTGTGTAACTCCAGTGGGATGAGAAGCCACTGTTGGAGAGGTGCAGTGGATTAGAACAGCAGCAAGAGGTTAAGCTGTGAAACTGGACTTAAAGTTACTGCTGACTTTACAAGAGTGTGCAGTGCCTCATTTAAGGCTCAAAGAAACCCCTACTGAAATTACCAGTTAAATCAGTGGATGTGTATTTGCTGTCGTATCAGCCATCAAAACTTCCTTTTACTGGTAATATGTTGGTGGGGGGAGACGGGTTATTATTATTGATGTTTAAGAAAAGCATGGCTCCCCCCAGCCCATCATCTCCTCTTCCTTCCCCATGTCCTCCACAAACACCCCAACACTTCCAGTCGGTGTTCAAAAAAATAATTAAGCAGAGACAAGAAAACTTAAAAGAACTTTGCTGTAATTCTGCACGTAGCATCTGCCTAATTTTCCCTCTTGCCACAGGTTCCTGCGTGCTTGTGTCTGATCATTGTGATTGATGACTAACGCATTTCTTTGACAGATAACATCGACAAAAGCCGTAACAAGGAGACATAAGGCAGCTTATGAAGAACAACTGGAGCAGCAACACCTTGCAGCCCAAAGAGCAGAGGAGGCCAGTGAGCTCCGGGAGCACCAGGAGTCGCTGCACCAGCAGAGGCTGCGCGGGCAGCTCCTCCGGCAGCAACAGCTCCAAGAAAAAGAGCTTCAGCTGCAGAAACAGGCAGAAGAAGGAGAAAAACTCTATAAAAACCAGCTAAGGTTAAATTCTTTTACATGAGTTTGTCACGGTCAGCGCTGTGGGTTTTATGGCTTCCACCACAGCACCTTTGAAAAGGGGGTGGTTTAATGCCATAACCCTGGGCTGCCCAGATCCTAAATTCAGTGAGTCTCATTCCAAGGATAAATCCAATTGTTGTTTTCAGGGTTTTTTCTTTTTACGATGGAAGCCTCTGAATTCTGGAGCATTGCTCAGGAGAGCTTAGGGGCTTCTGGCATTCAATAACCCGTGTCTTAAAGCCTGCTTTAAATTAGTAATTATTTTCCGCTAAGCAGCAATTATGATCTTGTCGTACTGAGGAGCTCCAGTATCAAATATGCATTAAGTACCCAAGCTAAAGTTCCTCTTAAATGTGAGATGTTGTTTTTAAGTAATTCCATGAGGACTTTCTGGACAAGAATGACTAGTGGTATTTGCGTTGTAGAGACAAAAGCATGATTTCAGGAGAAACCATCACCTGTTACTGTCAAAGTTATTCTGAATGCAGTTATAGTCATGATATTGCAGCTTCTACATGCCTTTCACCCCCATGTCACTTTTCCTTATGCTGCTTCTTAGTTTAAAATTGTTAGTGACGTTTTTTGTCTTTTGGAATCTTAAGCGCATTGAATTTTCTTTGCTGAAACATTTAAAATTAATTATTAACTCGACCCATATTCTAAAAGGATTTTGGTATGAGCCTTTCATAACTGGATAGTCGAAATATTCAGTCCTGCAAGAGCAACCACACAAGTAAACCCCTTTCAAGGTGAAAGCTAAAACTGCTTATTCAACAAAATAACTAATCCGTGCAGTCTGTCTGTAAGAGCATTTATCTGAGAGGCTCTTTGCTCCCAGTTCACAGTATTTGTGCCTTGGTTATGGAATATATTATATATACACTATACACTAGCTTTGGAGTCTTGAAAATACAAGGCAGATCCCACTTATATATGGAGAAGTACAAGCCCAGAAATTGTATAGTAGGATAAGAAAGTCTTTGTTCTACAATGTGTATCTTCTTTCAAGAAAGGTGATGTGAAAAAATAGGTAACAGAAAGCTAAACTGGAAGCCATTCTGGCAGGAGCTGGGAGAGGCAGAGATGCAGTAGGATGGTTTGTTTATTAAAGCAAAACCACACTTTTTTGAAACTGAAATGACATATTTGCATTTCATTTTCTCAGCCAACAGGGTCATTATGAAAACATGGACCATGATATCGTACAAGGGGAAGAGGAGCAAGGTACGCGGGAAGAGGAAGGAGGTAAGAGAAAAATGTGTGTCCCTACCGTGTTCACAGGTTCTCTCTGTACTCCCTTTCATGCGAGATTTTAATATTCATTTCATATCCAGTTTGGATTCGAGTGAAATATAAATTCTCAATTTAAAACCAGAAGCTGAAATAACACTGGCTGAGCTGACTGAAATGCAGGAATTAATAAAATCATATCCACATTCTTGAAATGAAGTCTCCTTTAGATTGAGCTGCTAGGGTAGAGCTTTGTGGATCTTGGTCACGTTCCTGGTTTTGCCTATGATTTTGTTTGATCTCTTCAAATTTGATAATATTTCAGTGTCAGTTTCCTACTAGCAGTAAAACAATTCCATTAGCATTATGCGTTTAGGTAAGCTCTTTAGATAAAGGCTGCCCTGCTGCTAAAAGCCCATTGGAAGCAGGTATATAGGAGACTCTTAAACTGCTGTAATACAATAATAATATCAAAAATTTGTCAGCTTATGAACGTGACAATCAGCACCAGGATGAAGGTGAAGACGAAGATCAAAATAATGCAAATGAACAGCAAGAACCGGAACGTCAAGTCGAAAATCAGCAGGCTGATGAATCAGTGAGTATGAATTAAGACACTATGGATTGCAGTCGTTACTGAAGTGAAAACCCAGAATCTCATCTGACATAATTGCGCATTACAGAAATAAGATGAACCAGAGGTCTGCTAGGAAGACAAGTTTGACAGCTTAAAACTACATCTGTATCTATTTAAAGCTGTCCTTACTGATTTGGGAAGAAAGCAAAAAAAGTTTCCTTGTTGGAAGCAAGTTGCTTTTCTACATTCCTTTGATCTGTGCTTTAGGTGGGAGAAGGATTTGGACTTAGCTGGGACTTGAACGGGTAAACTTGGAGTCAAAAAAATAACAGGAGTGAGTCACTGGTGGGCAGTCAAAAAAAAACCAGTGACAGTATTTTTCATGCTGTCGTTAGTTAAGAGGGTAAGAGCCAACTCTAGCCACTGTGAGCAGCTGGAGTCAGTACAGAAGAAGAAATGTGAGAACTTGAAAAGAGAATGTACTCCAGCAACTAACACAATATCAACTGCACGGAGGTCTGGATGCACGAGATCCAGTCCTGTGCCTTTGCCAAGGTTCCCTCTCACTTGGTGTTGTGGAACATCAAGTGTATCATCTTTACTCCCCCACACTAAGTCGTATAGTAAATATTTCTAGAGGATCTTTGTCAGCTCTAAAGATATCAGAAACGCTTTTACTGAATGATAAGCAGAACTAAAATGCTTCTTTTCTGAATGGCAAATTATGAAGAAAAATGAGTGTTGTGTTGTTTTGTTAGACATAGAGAAGGTCAATATTGCAGAACAGACTGGTACTGAAAGATCCCATCAGCTCTTTTGAGCCACGAGCATTTAAACTCTTTATCTTTTTTCACCTGGTCTTATCAGGCATTGACAGTTGTCAGATAGGCAGGAAACAGAAGGAGTTCAGCAGCCTCTGCGAAATAAGTCATCAGCTGTGGTGTGTGTTTCAGCAGACAGATCCCCAGGCCGCAGTTCTGTGTTCAGTGCTAACGTACTTTTGCTCTCAGGAACTGACACTTCTGCACGGGCTCGGGTTTGATCTGGTGGCCCCTGATGGCCGTGGAGAGATTCCAGCTGGTTTCACTGGGTACGGAGTTGGCTCTAACACAGCTCATGCTGGGGGAGCTTTCAGGTGAAACAGAGTTTGATAAAATACATATTTAACATTCATTTCTGAAAGTTACAGAAGGCAGCCATGGAAGATATGAATCCTGCTGATGACCCCAACAATCAGGGAGAAGATGAATTTGAGGAAGCTGAGCAAGAGAGAGAAGAAAACCTACCAGATGAAGATGAAAAGCACAAGGAAACGGGTCAGAAGCAAGGACCTCCGGGAATGGAAGAGCACCTCGTGGTCAGTACCGGGAAAGGGAGCATCTGTAGGTCCTTTCTGAGGACAGCGTGGCACGGCTTGGCCAGGGAACGCTGAACTTGGGTTTTTAAATCTCTCTTAAGCCAATATGATGTGGGCAGGTAAAAGTGAGGAATTACCCCTGGTGACACACTGGTTTGTCTGTCATCCCTGGCTCCCCTCAGAGAGGTTCTGTAGTTCAGAGCCCCCATATTTCCCTTCACACAAGTCCCCACAAGAACACCAGCTCGTACAATCTGTGTCTTTGCACAAATCCCTTCTGTGCCACTTCCACGTCACCAGCACTTGGTCGCCTGTAAGCAGTGGTGTCACCTTCCTTCTGTGGCCGTTCCAGTGAACGCCGCACGTTTCAACCCTGTTTAAACTGGAAACTCCTCTAGGCAGAAATAATCTGTATTTTTATGGCGTTGGTCTTTAATGGTGCGAATATTTCTTTGTCTTCCTACTTTGTATGGAAAGTCTTGCTTTATTCTGTGAAGTGGTTTTTATTATAATCATTCTCCTGTCTATTTTTTAAATTAGGGCAGTTCTAAATCATGTAGCTAGACTATCATTAATGCTAATAAAGGCACTATAACTTCTTATGCTATTACTGTTACTTTAGCTTTACATAAAGTTTTAGTTCCAGAGCAAGAAGCTTTAACTTTCAATCTTCTACAGTTAATAGGCACACACATAAACTGAATTTTTATATTATCTTTCTACAGATGGCAGGAAATCCTGACCAGCAGGAAGATAATGTGGATGAACAATACCAAGAAGAGGGAGAAGAGGAGGTAAGAAAATGGATATAAAGCGTAGGTGGCCTCAGGTATCATAGCACATCTCCGTTACTATTCAGTGGTGACATCTTCTATAACTGCAGAATGAGCCCAAATCTCTTTGGCTTTATGAAAGCTTGGAAGTCTCTGCTGCCCACTTCTGGACACAATTCATCGTTACTCATGCACTGCAATCCATTAGCCTTGCACGCAACATGGTGTTAATTGTGCAATAATCGAAAAGATTAAGCCATTCACAAAATAAGGAAAAATTCCTGAAAACTTCAAGTCACCGCAAACCTCATTAACTTTGCATCTCTAATCACACTGCTGTTCTGGGCAAACTGCTTCCTTGACCAGTTACTCACTCCTTAGCTCTGCGATTTATCTGTGCTCCTCCTAAGCAATCCAAGCTACGTATACCCCTACTATTCGTGCAGACAGTCAGGAAGCCATTAGCACATCGCTTTGAACTGGAGGAGAAAAAGAGGGGAAGGGACTTTTTCCTTCCCATGTTGAAGGGCACGCTCGCTACACACACACGAGCATAAGCTGCCCTGCAGTTCCTCAGTACGTACCCAATCAATTGCTGTTTTCCACTTCATATGCAATGATTTACAAAAAGCAATAGAAGCAGCTACTCATTACTCCCTTACGGGGACCACTTTGTCTAGATTAGATGGGATGCACTTAGAATTCACCAGTTCAAAATACAGTTACTTAAATCAAACCAGGTCATTAAGAACTGAGAATATTTGGGCTTTGGCAACTACTCTTTGGCTTACAGGAAGTGATTTAATACACGTTTCATAAAGGGCTCATGTGCTTACTGGAAGTATTAAAGAGTGAGCAGTGATTGAATGAGCACTCAAGAGTTAAGATGCTGTAATCAGGAATCGTTTCTTTAGTAGGTTGACTCAAATATTGTATGTCGCTGTTGTTTGAAACTTTATCCTAGATATCCCTGCTGCTCACAGGCAACTGCTCTTATAATACTATAATAAATACACTCTCCAACTACTGACGTTGCTGAGAAGGCTGTTGCTGTTCAGGAGAAGGTGGCAGCAGCATCTGGAGGGAGGGAGCCCTGTCAAAGCAGCAGCCTCGTCCCTGCTCTTTGTGGCCAGGGGAGGTGGCAGCACTAAGTGGCAAATATTTCTCAGCTGGCTGAACTGGCTTTTTTTCCATGGGCAGAGCTGTGTGGCCTTACAGAAGTATCTTACCAGCTTGCAGGACACCATTTGGAGCAGATGTGCACAACAGCATTCTCCAAAAGAAAAATCAAGTTTACTCTGAAAAATACGCCTCTCTCAAATTTACACCTAACCATAAAGGGACATGGAAGTGAGGGAAAGTGCTGATGTACCAGAAAGAAGTGATAGATCAAGATCTGAACATCTGGGAAACAGACTGAGTGTGGCCTGCGCTGTCTTCAAGGATAGAATTGGAGGAGATCAGTATTTGTTCCCAGTGCCCCCTTGCTCTTTCGTGGGTTTCCAGGAGCAGTTGGCAGGAGGATCACTCAGCTGCTGGGAAAACACAGACAGTTACTGTTAAATACCTGCATTGCCTATTGGAACTGAGATAGTTTTAGGAGTCTGCAGTGAGAGAAAGTGTTGACAATGACACTCTCACTATGAAAGAGAAGGAGAAAATAATATATATTTAACGTTAAAGCATGGAATAGGAATCTCAATGTATTACCTGATGATGAGAGGGTCTGTGAAAACTGTAGTTAAATATGTTATCAGAGGATGCGAGTTGCCTGATTGTTGGTTGGTTTTTTTTCCTCCTTTAACCTCTCTATGCCCTCTCCTCCCCATCTTTTGAATCCTCATTCTGTAAAAGTGTAGCTGTGAAAACATATACATTTATGCCACAGGCTACTTTTCTAAAGGAAATGAAAATATACAGAACATCTCTGTGCTTTGTAGATCCAGGAAGACTTGACTGAAGAGAAGAAACGAGAACTGGAACGCAACGCTGAAGAGCCATATGGTGAAAATAATGACAATGTAAGTACTGTGGAAACCCACAAACTCGGTGACGTGATTAAACACTTAACGCAGCCATGGTCACGTCACAGCGACAGTACGGAATAATTCTTGTAGCTTGCTTTAGATCGTAGACCTTAAAATATCATTCTGGCCCAGATTCCACAAGGACCATTGGGTCCAACTCCTGCCCCTTGCCCCAAAATAAACTATAAGGAGATTGGCAGTTGCACTGGATCTGTTTGGGGTTTTATATATATATATATATTTTGCCCCCAATCAGGCAGATGAAAAGAATAATGGAAGGGCAGATCAAGAGCAAGAAATGCAAGAAGAAAACCACCAGAAAGAAGTTCATGAAGAAAATTATGAGGAGGAAGAGGAGGAGGAGGAGGAAGGCAGAGCTGTTGCAGCAAAAACTCGCAGACGAGGGGAGATGTAGTCCTCTTAATTTTTTCTAATTTTTTTTGCAGCACACAAATTCTTGTGTTTCGAGTTAGTTTTTTTTAAAAAACAAAACCCCAACTTTTTTAGGATGTTTAATTTCCAAAAAAAGTTTGTGTTTTACACTTCTTACTTTTCTATTAGATGCTCTCATATGTTTCTATGGACACGGTATTTTGATAGTCTAGATTAGGATTTCTTTTCTATTAAAGCTGTACATAAACAGGCATCATCTAGGTTTAATTTTTTGTCATTCTGGGCATGTTTTATAAAGGCTGTTTTGGATGCTTTCACCCTGTCCAAGTCTGACAGATGTTGGGTCTAATTTCCAATACATACAACATCTGAGGGAATATATCTAGTGCCTAAACCCAGTCGACATTAATCGCTCCAACTCTCATTGTCGTCCTTGCCGCAACTTTTACGACTAAGGGCAGCCGCCCTGCCCGCCCAAGGCACGACCTGTTGTGGGGGCCGACGGGTAGTTTCATTCATTATAATCTCATTTAATTATGCAAATCCTTGAAGATAAGCACATGCCTAGCTCTTTGCGGGACCAGGCCTTTTATAGGTACAGAACAGTTATAAAATATGCAAGTTTTACAAGCCTTCAAAATACAGCCAGGTTAACAGCTGTTAATTTTGGCAGCTGTTTATATGCAGTTAAATTATGCATTTATTTTAATGAGCATATCTAGGTACTTCAATTACATGCACTACATAGCAGATAATGCAAATGGTGCTATGCCGAGATGAGATGTGAGCTGGAAACCAATTCAAACTTGAAGATCCGTGATGCCAAATCAAAACACTACAGCTGTCACAGGAATGAAGATTCACAGGAGGAACAGTTTTGTTGTCCTAGTTAATGTATAAAATATTTGACCAGAGGAATCTAATGACATCGCCTCAGACTGTAGAGGAGGCTGAGGCATCGGAACTGAGTTGACACCATTGGTGCAAGATGTTGAATTAAGGCCTTTACCTTCTTTTACTTATTTATTTGTAAGTCTTTGCTGGAAGGATTTCTGTGTCCCCTAGTGGGAAAAATCAGACTGGAGATAAGTCCCACAGAAATTTTTGGAACAGCAGACACCTCTAGCACTGCATGCCAAAATGTAAAGGGGGTGGGGGGGAACGACACAAAAATTGTGCCTTGGGAGGCTACTATGAACGTAATCACAGTGCATGATTATATACAATATTTGTATTGGTACACACCCTAGTTATTTAATATATGTTAAAAGGAGAAGGGGAATCTGGATTTCCCAGGCTCTGCCCCATTGCTGGAAATGGGGCACACAGCAGCTCCCCAGGAAAGTGTGTGTTAATATATAATAGAGGGTTTAGGATTTTCCCCTTTTTTTTTTTTTTAAATAATGATGCATAGCAATGGCTTTAGTTTTAACTTTTTATATGAATGTAATTTAATTCATTTTTCTACTAACTCAATTTTGTTATGGTTTATAGTTGGTTTCCTTTCTTTGCAATTTTCCTAAATGTCCCAGACACAGTGCTTATGTTTCATAGGAATATTTTTGTTAGCAAGTATTTTGGGTTTTCTAGTTACCATAAATCAGATTTATCTTATGTATAAAAAAGTTTACATGATACTGTAAAATGTATAATATGTACATAATCTTCAGAATACAATTATTTTGGTAAATTGGCCTGTATTTTTAATGTCACGGTTGCAGTATTTAATTATTTGAGGCATAATAAAACTTGACTGCAGTCAATAAACTAGAATATGGTTCCTGATCTTTCACGAGTGGGATGGTTTGCTGTAGTTTTCCTACTGGTTTGTTCAGACTGTTTTAATAGAGACACTGGCAGAGAAAGGGAAGGAGCTGGGAGCCACAGCGTCATTTTGGGGCAAGCGGAGCAGCGTTAGGGCCACCATGAGCAATACTGGGGGTTTGTGCATTTTAAATCGTCATGGCAGCGGAGGCCCTTCTCCAGCTGGAGCAAGAGAATCATGGAATCATTTCTGTTGGAAGAGACCCTCAAGATCTAGTGTAGCACTAACCCACGTCCCTAAGAACCTTGTCTAAACGCCTTTTAAACGCCTCCAGGGATGGTGACTCCACCACTGCCCTGGGCAGCCTGTTCCAGTGGAAAAGGAGCCCAAGCCCTTTTCTGCACAAGCTTCTCCTCCAGAGGAGCAGTTGCCCACCCCACGGTGCAGGAGCTGAGGCCCCTGGCAGAGGATGAAAACCGACTCTGAAGGTACAGGTACTTATCAAAATATCTTTTCGCAACATGTCTCGCATCTACAGTGAACTACACACTTCAAGCATTTCTGTTAATGGACACAGCATTGCCTGTGGAGATGTGGAGAACATGGACTGTCTTCTGCCACACTTACAGTGCAGAAAAAGCCACTTCCAAAGTCATCTGCAGGTACCAGCGCAGCATCTTCACACCAAAATAAGCTGCTTATTACTTCTCTGCAGCTGCTTCAGCAATTTGCTGGCTGCGGATGAAGTTAAATGGGTGCTCGCGTGTTCTGCTGGCTGGTGGGCCCCAAGTTCCCAATGCCCCGGGGCATCGGGCGTCTTTATTCTGCAGCTTTGACAATACCCTTTTGTTCACTGTGGGGCTTCACTTGAAGAACTTGTGGCTCCAGCAGGAGTCCAGAGAGACAACAGAACTCTGCCCAGAATGAGAAGCTGCAGAACAAGGCTCCTGTTGTGCGCTGTACCAGCCAGTATTCACAGCAGACGCAATATTTACTTCAGCAAGCACAACAAGTCCATGTCTCATGTGAAAAGGCCAAGAAAACCTTAATGAAAGCCTGCTCTGTCCTGAGCCAAGGGCCTATTCGCATCAGACGAGGGATACTTGACCGAAGATCAACTTTCTGAGCAAGATTTCAGGCTCAGCTGACAATAGCAGGGTGTCATCTTCACAACGTGTCCCAGCAGCAACTGCTGGGGCTTTCCCATGACTCCATGGCCAACGCTGCTCCTGCCAGAGTCTCAGAGCTCAGGTTGGCAGGACTCAAAACGTGGTCCCTCAGACTTCCAAGATTTTTTTGCAAAGGCTGCAGGGAAACCACATAAGACCTTACACAAGCACCTGCTCTGTAGCTGTTCATCCTAAAATGATTCTGAGCTCTTTGCCCAACACACATCAGTGCCAGAATCTGTGGTCCTGTCTGGTAGACGAGCTGCTGGTTCGAAGGAGGACCCTCGTGGCTGATCCTCATTGCCATAGGGTGTCCTCTGGGACACAGGGAATGCTAAATGCTTTGCTAAATCAAGAAGTTAATGCCTTTATGTGATCTAAAAATAAACTGGAGATGGCCCAGAGCTCCAGCCTTGTGGGTGTACAGGATGAAGAGCAGAGGGAAATGCTCTTGCTCAGTTTTACCGCTCACAGCGCGATTCCCAAAGTGATGCTGTGGTGAAGAGGGGGAATGAGTGTCCCACACAGGGTGAAAGTACAAATTCAAAGGGCAAAGTTACATCACTTCTGGATTTAGCAGCAGCAGGACAGCTCTTGGTGTGCTGTGACCAGGTCCAGCATCCACCCTTTAGAATATTGGAGACCGTTCAGGGAACGGGGGGAAACTGATGCGAAAATTTGGCTCATAGAAAGAAAGTTCATGCTGCAACCAGCCCAGGAAAGAAATGTCAGTGTGACATTGCGGGCTGGGAGAACCCCGAGAACTGGTGAGACAGGAGTCCCCAGCCTCAGTCAAAAACAAAAGAAAATCCCACAGTAAAATTCAGGCGAGAAATACAAAGTAAACATTTAGTAATGGATTAATTAGTCATTGCAGCAATTATTTTAAAGACTGTGATGAATTCCTGATGCCTTTTAAAAGACTTTCTAGTTCAGTCCTAGTTTGGGCATCACGTGAGAAGTTCTACTGCCTGTGACAAACCGAAAGGTCAGTCAAGAGGATCATCATAACACGCTCCAGCCATAAAATACATGAAACAATAACACTCAGTGTCATCTAACCTGAGCTGAAAAGTGAGCTAGATAGCTCTACTTTAAAGCAAACAGTCAGAAATCCCTGTGATGAGGAATGAAACACGGGGATCCACTTGTCACTGAAGTACAAACTAGTTTCTGACAAGTTTTATCCACTTTTGCTGCAGGTTTTTCCTGACAAAAGGAGCTGGAGGAAAAGTCATTGCTAAAAACAACCTTCACTAGGCTTTTCAAGTCTGAGCACGTAAAATGTGTTTACTGTGTACATGGAACTTCTTACTCTGCTACACTCAGGAAATAAATTTATATTATTACAGCCAAAATATTTGCAGGGTGAAGAGAATGAGAAACCCAAAGCTGTGTATCCAGAGCAAGATAAAAAGCTGCTTTGAGTACACCTGACACATCAGCAGCCTCCTTCACAAGGACTTTTATACACTGCCTTATGACAAGGGAACAAAAAAACACCCAAAAAACCAGTCCTAGATGGTATTTTGGAAAAGGCAGCATCCTTAATTAATGAACAAATTATATTGTCAGATGTTCATCAGGACAAAATAACCAAAGTTGTGTAAAAATGAGGTTGTGAAATTAATTCACAGACTATTTGAGACACGTTATTCCGCTAGTGTCAAAGAGAATAGCGAGACCTGCAGTTTCTCCCTGACCTGTAGAAAAGCCCGGCTCAATCTTTTCCTGGCAGGAGCCGCAAAGTGCCTTTGTAAAGTAGTAATTGTGGTGGATAACCCAGGTCAGCCCTGCGCAAGATAGTCCTGATTGCAGAAGCCCCGAGCTGTTTGTGTACAGGAGATATTGCAAGCGGGATGTGAACAGCCCTCCCACATCACAGGGAGCCAATTTTCCGCTCATTTATTGTGACAGGTGAGAAACGCGATGGCTTCTATACATTAAGGCGAGATGGTTTATAACACTAAACAGCGTCCTCACAGCCAAACGAGTCCTACCTGCATATTTAGCTTTACCGGTAGTTTTACACTGTAACGCTGAAGAGTAAAATCAGTTTCTGGGCAGACGTAGAGGGGATCAGAATATGTGTTTAAAAGCCGGTGCAGAGCACGAGTGGGAGGTGGATTATTGCCAGGCACCTCCGGCGGGGTCTGCCCAGAGCAATAGTGACGCCAATAAAAACCGCTCCATTTCAGCCCCAGCTAACCAGAGCCCATGCCAGGAAACTGATATTAAAGGAAGATGAAAGGAGTTTTCTATTTCACCAGCAGGAATTAGAAATGAACGTATGCAAATGCCTATGGCAGCAGCGACAGCTTTGAGAGCTTCCGAGTGACCTGATGGCAGGTCCTGAATGTCACAGTTGTTTGATCAGTCACAAAGGACAAGCTCAGCTCAGAACCAGCCGTCAGCTGGAGCATCGCTGGGAATGGGGGGACACGGAAGGGACCGCGGAGGTGGGAGAAGGGGAATAATTGGAGATACAGCCAGAAAAGGTGCAGGGGTGAAGGATATAAAACCACATGACACCAGATTTCATTGTCCATGGAGCAATCCGAGTTACCCTGAAACTATACAGGTACGTACAAAGAATATCCAGGTGTACAGAAATATACGGTACAGTAAGAAACAGTTTGTGCTGAACTGCATCTACCTGAACCTTGGGCAAAGGCTCCTGTAGATGAGCTCAGTTCTGAGCTTGCAGCCACCACCTTTCTCCTGCAACTCGAGTTAGACCTTTATGAACATCTACGATGTACTGGCCTCTGTCAGAGAAGAGCAGAAACGTTACGTGGCACAGGAGAGACAACTGAGCTCCTCTACACAGCCTGGGCTTCCAGCTGCTCTACAAGACACGGAAATTGTTCCACTTCTTGTTTCACTGATATGTCAGATGGCCGTGTTATTAGATCGATTTGCTTGTAAAATTAGGGGATGTGGAGCAATAACAAAAAATGCTGAGATGTTTCCCCATCTCAAGATCAATATTTCGACGGGTTTTAAAAATACATTTGTTGAAAATAATGCTATAATTGAAGAAAGCCTTTGTAGAAGTGTTATAATTCACAGTGATAAATGTGAGAAGCCACAAGCCATGTAATTCCTAAGATTTATTCTGCAGAACACTTCTTTAAAATTAGAATATTGGACAACCTGACACCCTTCTGTAGTTTAAAAATAATAGAAAAGTTATTTAGAAAGGAATTTCACATTGACATTTTTGTACAGAGGTTCATAAACTCTACCAGAAGACATTTCCAACTCTGCTAGCCCCAAACCAAAACCACAGAGATTGTGTGAACTGTTTGGTGGTTCTGTTACAACTAAGGTGACTCAGTGCAAACATGAGAAAAGAATACATCATAGCTTCTAGCCTTGCTTCAATTTTCCATATTGATTTTGACTTATGTAATTAGGAGCTCACCAGGTTATTCTGCATGGTGGTTCCACACTGTCAGACATTCCCCTCAGGGCTTGTTCTCACAGAAAATATCATTAAATTCACAATTTACCTTAGTGGCAGCTACCTTCCCCATCCAGACAAATGTTCACATCATATTGCTTCAGTTAATACAAAGAACGGTTGGTCTACACTGCTTTCCTGTCCTTCCTTACCCTGTTTTTATTTATACTTTAAGGTTTCCTGCATTTACCAGTTGTTCTTAGGAGCAATGGGTTTCCTCTTCTTCACATAAATCCACACAAATGGCACTACTACCCCAGGTCTTCCCTTACACACTAAACTGCTTTATCGAGCCTCCTGGATTTAAGCACTTTGCAGATAATGTCAGAGCTAGATTCACCTAAATTCAAAATTTGAGCTGCACATATCACATCCATGTTGGTGGGCCGTCTGCATTACAGGAATTATAATCAGTGTCGTAAGGAGTGGAAGAAAGGAGGAGGAATTTTCATCTTGTTGGGTAACAAAGGTTTCACATCTCAAACTATTAAATGTAATACTACGGAAAGGCAGGGAAGATGAAGTTTCTCTGTACCTTAGAAAGCCACTAAAAATTCATGAGTATTTCAGAGCGCCCTGGCTTTCTAGAAAATTTCTTGGTTCTCTTTGGTGTGCTACAGATGTGGATTTTTTTCATACCAGCATCACAGATGCGTGGATTAAGAGCCAGCACGGGGTGACTGTATTTTAAGCATCAGGAAAAAAAAGAAAGAAAAAAACCCCCAACATTGTTGTTTCTATAGGTTAATCCCACGCCTTTCTCAGTTGGTTCATGAAAACATGGAACAACTGCAGTTTCACAAATAGCTAATCGTTTTCGTGATTAATATTGTTAGTATTACAGAGAGCCTGGTCTGCACAATTTGCTCACACTCATAGTCTCTTAGTCCGGTCACAAGCAGGTGATTTTTGCTACTACACGGCTCTTGCAGAATGCAGGATTCACCTCAAGTACGAGTACAGATTCAGGCTCCAGTTTTCAACGTTTTTTGTTTCCTTCACAAGATTTGGGCCCATACAGCTATCATTTCTTGCACAGCAACAATGCAAATTGACTGATATATTTTTCATTTTTGTATTATACAAATTATTTACAATGTTCTCAGAAAATAACGGATCACTTCATTACTTGCTCTTACCACCAGATAGCAAATATGCTCACAGCCAAGGTAAAAAAATACCTAATAAGAGGATTAAGTAGAGAGGATTTCTATTTAATATTGTATTAGCCAGAGTAGATATCCTCCCTGCCCATTCTAACTCGCTCACAAGATAGAATGTCCACGCTCGTAAGGGAAGCTTAGTGACATCTGAGCAGCCAATAAATCTGTTCTTGTTTTTTAATGACCCCAAGAGCTGTTTCCACATGCTCATATAGTCTTGCCAACAATTTACCCTCGTAAATTAATAATTGTCTTTAGGGCTTTTTAGACCCTAGAAGCCAATTTAGCTCCTTTGCAACAATTCTAATTGTAAATCAAGACTCGGGGCAGAGCAGGATTAAGCCTCACTAAACCAGACACAGCAGCGCGTAACAAATAACCAAAGAGACAGAGACAACAAGACTCCTTCTGTGCACCATCAACTCTGACACCTACAAATGGCAGCAAAAAACCTTCACAAATGAAAAAGGATCATCCTGGAGTTAGAACACTAGATTTGGAGTAAGTGGTTTTAAGCCTTTGTTGCTAGATGCTACATATGACATTTGCAATTAGTTTCCTTTCTGCGTTTCAATTTTTTTTCTGTGTACGTGGGAAGGACAGCGCTTCGTTATCATACAAGGAATTGATCAATAGAATATATTAAAGATTCATAATGAGTGCATTAAAGCATCCATGCTATGCTAATGTCTCCCATTCAAATACTATAAAAAGCTCAGTGGGCTTCTGACTGAACCATCAAGTGAACGATGGGCAAATCAGAAATGCCCCCACAAAATAATGGAATTACATTGTTATGAAACACTGGGCAACTCCTATAAAAATCAACACGCTGCAGAGTAGCAAGTTGCTGGGGAGATGAGCTTTATTTCATGGCTCATAAGTGAAAATGAATCTCTAACAACCTGTCAGTCCTAACAGCTTTGCCCCTGGAAAGAACCAGGAACCCATGGGCTGGAGAGTCAACCAGGGGCAAGGACGTGCCCACATGGTGTCAGGTCCCCAAAATATGGCGAGACAGCAGAAAACCCTTCAAACCTCACTGGGCTGAACCCGCCGAAAGCCACAGAGTGAGGGGGATGCTGGAGGGAATGTGACATCAGTCGGTCGAGATGTGCAAACACCTCTTTCAACTGCAGGGTTTATTTTCATGTCCTGCTCTCTACCTAACGAACTTCAAACAAGCAAGTTATTCACTAATAATGTTATCACTCCACTTTAAAGAAGGAGGCACAGAGAGAGAGAAAGCAGCCTGAAAACAAACGGAAAAGTCTATGATAAGGCTACAAATTAAAACAGGAGCAGGGCTCCCACATGCCTTGAAATCTGGGTCACGGTCCGAGGCCCAACCAAAGCAGAAAGATGCAGTATTCGCTAGCTGGTTTTATGTTAGGAAAATTGTTAACACATGGCAGCCATCAAATGAGATTGGCAGCAACTGTGGCACTACAATATACATTACGAGAGGAAAAGATGCATATTTCAGAGATGTGGACTTCAGTGGCTGCGCTGTGCTCACTGATGTGGCAGGATGGCTGAATTTGTGGGAAAATGCACGTTAATATGCAAGATGTCCTGCAAACACGAGTAGCTTCGCTGCTCCCCTAGCTTGCTGGCAGAATATTTACCTACCCTCATATGCCAGAAATGCAGCATGTGCCAATAAATTATCTCTTTTTGAATTACCATACAAATAACTTGTTTTGAAGCTGGCTGTTCACTTCGGGAGCACAGTGCCATCCTTCACATTCAACAATAAAAGCCAACAGGGGATCTACACAAATTAGCACTTTGTAGCCATATCTAGAGATAAAGGTCTATGGGAACAATAGATAAAATCAAGTAAATTACATAAATCCCTGAGGTTCAGGAAAAAGAAACAGATTTAACCATCGCCCCCTACTTCTTCAAATAAGGAAATTAAAACGGGCCTTTTTATCTGACAATGAAAAGCACAAACTCCTGAAACCTTGAACTGACAAACGAGCCTCAAATCACAATGTATTTTCCCTCAAGCCGAGTTTTTCGCCTTATCCTCTCCCCAGATACTGCACTTGCCTCCAGCCTTCAGGCTGCCAACCTCCTTACACGACCAGGCACTTCCAGCTCTCTCTGCCTAATTTTTCAACTTTTTATTTTCTGATAACGATTACCCTCCAAAAGGCATTTGAAGCTGTTTTCCCAACTCATACAGCACAATCAATTATCAGGAATTAAATTAGCTATCAAATGGATAATAGACTTGTTCCTTCAAGAGCTAAATTAGTTGTATCAGACTTTATCTGGAAGGGGGGAGGTTTTAAAATATACTCTTCTAACAGGTTTTGTTCCTCATTATGTATACTGAAGCCTGTCTTCAACAGCCACTCAAGAGGCCAAGAGAAGTCAGCTGCTCAGCACAGATGGCCTTGAATTAAAGGTCAAAGAAAAGAGCATAAAACCCACGGAAATACTTTAAAACTGTGCTTGCAGACAGCAGTGTCTGGCTGGAGTTACCTTTCTGTGTAGGCTTTGCTGTCTTTGAAACGCCTTCTCAGTATGACTGCATTCAATTTAATTTTACACAAATTTTTGTTGTTTAGCTTTTCTTTGTAAGTGGGATTGCTAATATCTCTCAAGAAAGGAAAAAATATTTACTTCATTGTGGAAGGATTAGGAATATGGGTGACTGAGCTAGCTAAGACATTGAAGTAGGCTGTGCTCTCCATTACACAATAAAAACTTAACAAAAAAGCTCTAAAAAATAGACTACAAGAGCTATTTTTCCCTGTATATAACATCCTGATTCCCATGGGCAGCTGAGTGGATGAAAAAGCTATACTGGACATTATTACATCTGGGAAAAATGCTGGGTAAAAACTTATTGTCTCAAGCCCCTTTCACTTGTCAACTGACATCCAGGCAAAGTACAGTATATCATTACTTTGACGTCATCACTTAAATACTGCTCTCAAAGCACAGCTTAGTGCTGTACTCTGTAGAGTTTATTTCCAATGCACTCAATAATACAGAAACTGTATGAAAGCAGAGATCCCTGGTATAACCGGTACCAAATCTAGAACATTTGTAAAACTCATCAGCTTGTGCTACCAATCCAAGCAAAGAAACCTTTTGGATACAGGACCCTCCCTTACCTGGGTGAGGCTGGACCAGATGAACTCCAGAGGTGTCTGTTCCAACCAGAACCAACCTGCGACACAATGTTCATCACAACCTTTCTATCCCAAGCACTAACACTGAGTTACCTTGTCCTGACCATTCCAATATATTCCAGCAACAAGACACACCTGTGGGGCTGGCAATCAAACCCAGCTGCCTTGGGCAAGGAAAAAAATATACTTGATGACCAGATGAGAGCAAATGTGGAGCAACAGGGGCTGTTCACTAACATACATTCAAACTGAGGAATGAAAATATTGATATGCGTTCATTTGAAGTGGAAGTTATAGGGAGAAAATTAAATTTCATAATTTTGTAGGAAGAAATGGTTAAACAAAGAGCAACAGAAAGACTTCGTGACAGATACATGGGGAGTAGAATGTGCTCAGCTCTACAGTATTTGTTGGCAGCTCAGTATCTCTGCACAGAAATGGCACCTTGTGAGTCTAAAGAGAGACCTTTAAAATGAACATCTAGTTAATTTTAAGAAGCACCAGCATAAAGAGTTTTTATTCCTTTAGGAATCCTATGAAACAGGAACCCCTGAAGAAAAATTTCCACAACCCAAAAAATTAGCACAAAGAGGGAAAAAGGCACTTTAAGTCCAAGGCCTATGGCCAGTTACCTCGGGCAGGTTCTTTCAGGCATGCTGGACATAACAGACTCTACTTTTAGCAAAAAGTCAAAAACCGAGAGACCCAGAATGGCTTACGGATGGGAGGAAGAGCAGCACATTGCACCTCATTGATACTGTCCAAAAGTTGAGTGTTTCTCTGTGAAATTGGTCTTGCTTTTGGCTGTAGTTCGTTCCACTGGAAAAAAAAAAATCTTTTCTATTTTTCTAATTAATTTTAGCTTTTGGCAGTTGCACTGCGGTTTATTGGCCAGGGTGTGCTGGTTTCTCTGCTCTCTACAGTTCTTACTGTTGGATGGTTCAGGTCATATTATTTCGCCCAAGACAATATTAACTGCTGCGACAGTTTTCAGTGCTCATACAGATATCTATCTAACAGATCCACCACTAATTCTGTGAATATCTTTTCTTGCAATCAATGGGCTTTGTTAAAATAGGATTATACACTGAAATGAATAAAAGGAGATTTTATAGTGAGCAGCTAAAATTAATACTAAGGGAGTTATCAAGCTTCAGGGATGAACCCGGACCGGCTGGTAACGGGCGGACTTGCCCTTCGCCCGTCTCTAGGAAAGGCCAAATGCTCAGCAGAGCTGAGATACCCCATTCATTTTCCTTGAAAGATTTTACCTTGGCTCTGCGGCAAATAGCAATTATCCATATAGCCCTATCTCAAATTAAAGCATGCATCTCCGAGTAAATGAGAAAAAGTTTGTTTAAAGAAAGATACGAATTACAACTTAATCAAAACACCACCAGAAGGCTGGAGAAGGAAGGATGAACTCTGAACAGTCCTAAGGGAACTCCAGTCCCCACAGCGCTTTGAGAGGAGACATTTGGGTACCATACATCAGCAGCACAAGAATTTCCATTAGTTATTCCCAGGAGGCACAACTCTCCTGAGGCTTCACAGATATACTCCTTTACCACGGTATACTTCCCAAGCACAGAAATCACTCCATCCAAAGTCAGTCTGTATTTAGAAAGAAAAAGGAACAGAGACTGAGCGGGAGCACAGCAGCGGTCTGCTTCTGAAAGACTGAAAGCTCCAGCAGGCAGAACAGAAGACGTGCCACTTGCATGGCACGAAATGCACCCGGAATTTACAGCGCAGTGCCCAGAGAGGGTGTTGCAGCACCCCGTCCCATGCTGGAAAGCAGACAGCCCTCTTAGAAAGCAGAGAAATGCAAGGAGTGTGTTAACATTCAGCTATATATGGTCTTTCAAGAAACTTGTTTACCATCCACTTTTCTCCAGCAAAGTCGCATTCAGGGAATAATAATCCAAGTTTTCTGGTCTGTGAAAAGGTGTGTAATAACTGGCTTACCTTGTTTAGCACCATGTTGTCTCCTTATTTGTTTTCACTCACAGGTTGCTAACTGTCCTCAGATTAGCAGGAAGAAATGAGGCTTCAGTAAATCTGCCCGGTCTGGAAGAGCAAACAGCAGTACGTCAGTCCTGTGCGATAAGCACTTGCACAAACCAATTCAATCTCAATGATCCCCCCTTCCCGGCCACTCCATGCACATCCCAGCCCTTCACCTGCTCTTTCTTTGGAGCCTCCAAAGTTCCGTTCACCAAGTTGTACCTTGTTAGGCAGAGCTCACAGACGTCTTGGTCCACTGGCTGTAGGTGGCTAGCACTTCTCCTCTGGGTTTTATTTATATGCCCGTCACCCGTTCTGCTTCGTAGCAGACTGTTGACCTCCATCCTCAGCTTCCCAGAGAGCCTAAAAAAACCCTGCCCACGTTAGGAGGGCGGCTGGAGATAGGAGAATGGGCTCCAGGCCTGCAAGGTAGTGTATATTTTAATTTACAAGAAGGGAAAGGAGGAGATGGAGTAATGGGAAGACCAGTAGCAACTGGAATATGAGCACATCAGGCAGCCCAGTTGACCTAATGCTGGGCCTTACAGTATCCATACTGGATTCCTGCCCTTCAGAGGAATCGGGCACGTGGATGAGATCTGCTAATGGAGGGGGAAATGGCTTTCATTTTACACAAATGTTTGTAATTAGAAACAGAAACTGAGATATTTGTTTTCTCCTAATATTATCATGTAATACCTTTCACTGTAGCTATTTTTAAAAATACTGAGTTTCTCTCAGAGATGACTATTCACAAACATTTACTAAGCAAATCATCCACCTCCCCAAAACCCCTGGTTCTTCTATTACATTATGAACTGCTCTACAGAGCTGCACATACTGTGAAGTTACTTGACATTAAATATACACACACATTTACTATGTCACATTCTGTTTTCCTGTGAATGTAAATGGTTGGGATATCTGGGGCTTTTATTACTCACCTGGACTTTTTCCTCTGGTCCATACAATGGAAGGCATTACCTTTCCAGCTATGGTTACCGTGCTAAATTTGGAGATAACTCTGCAGTGAGCACTGCATTGGTCACAACGAAGGCACCGTGGTACATCTTCCAGACCCCCGAGGCTTTGCCTTGTTATGGCAAGGACAGAGAGACCTGTACGTACTGGTCTGTCCCCTGGCCGGGGCTGGGCAGGACTCTGCGGTGCCACACAGCGATGCTGGAACTCACACACCTTCCGTCATATGAACTGCTGGTCTGTGGTCCTGCCCGAGCTCACGCATGCCGTGCGAACGTTACCCTGCATCCTGCACCCAAACGACTCCAGGCATCCAGGCGGCACACCGAACTGGGATGTTGAAATCCAGAAGTTAAAGGCAGATTTAGAGTGGACTTAGTTATGGGCTTTTCAATTACCAACAGACATCTGGGGTGTAAATAAACCTGGCAAATAAATGGCATTATATCTGCAGAGAAATTTGTCCTCGATTTATTTCAGCATCTTCAAGCTGACAAATATTAGGTGCTGAATAAAATAATTAGGCACTCTGTTACTGTGAGGAGTTTGGTTCAGAGTGCTTGAGAGTGATACTGTCACAGCAAAAAGCTTAGGATATTTGCACCTAATCTTTCTGGCATAGGACATGATAAGCACTTTGAGCACTTTCCTCTGAAGAATTAACATTATATTCCATTTTCTCTACAGGCATACAGCTACCCTTTGGAGCTTAAGCTCTGGTTTTATAGTTGTATTCTTTGTAATGTTTAAGGGAAGACAATACGAAAAGAAAGGAAAAGAAAGGAAAGGAAAGGAAAGGAAAGGAAAGGAGAGGAGAGGAGAGGAAAGGAAAGGAAAGGAGAAAGGAAAGGAGAAAGGAGAGGAGAGGAGAGGAGAGGAGAGGAGAGGAGAGGAGAGGAGAGGACAGGACAGGACAGGACAGGACAGGACAGGACAGGAGAGGAAGGGAAAGGAAAGGAAAGGAAAGGAAAAGGAAAACCAAAAAACAGCAGAGGAAAGCAGATTGCCAATACTTCAAGTTAAAATGAGTGGTAAAACATTAGCTGAGTGAAGAAATGCAGCAGGTCGGAGATCTTTATTCTGTCTTTTAGACACTGTTGATCTCAAACGTCCTCCAAGCTGAACACATTCCTCTATCATGTATCCTGGAACATTGTACATTTTGCACAGAAAATATTGCAGCAAAGAAACATCTGACTTCATAATCAATGACTCTTAATAGGAGCATCCTTAAAGTGGCTCGGTGGTCAGGTCAAGCAAAGTAATTATAGCAATCTATTAGAAAGAAAATAGACTGTATGTAAAGCAGGAATGGGAAATATATTGCGTTCACATATAGTAAAAATAAAAGTATCAGTATGAAAAAGGAAAAAAAAAATGGCTTGGATTTCACTTCCCAAGGCTGACTTCACTATTTCCTGTATTCATGAAGTTTCTGGTCGTTCCCAATTTGTTACTGTCCACGTTTGTCCCTGTTACAGTCATTGTGTTTATTGCCGCTTTTATCCAAAGCACATGCCGTCAATGGCCAACTTTCTTTGGTGTTTTCAGTTACATCCTGTAGTATGGTACCTGGCAGTTCCAAAGCAAAGGTATCTTGGATGATAGATTACAAATGAAAAATTAATGCTCTGGGACATCTTAATAGCTTATTTCCACCCATGCATCCTGCCAGTGTGCCTCTGCATATCTCATACATGTATCCGAAAAGATCAAAACATCGGTCAGTATATTCACTAAATTCCTTTTTTCTTTTAGTGCTGATAGCAAGGAAATAATTTAAAAAGCTGGTTCTTTATTGAGCAGCAAAACTTAAGTGGCAGCGATGGAAAGCTGCCTTCCGTAGACTAAGAGGTTGTTGATTTTAATCAGCCAGGAAGGAAATGGTAAAACAAATGAATCTACTCTGATCTTCAGAAAGAGGTTCTCCAGGGAAAGGGGGAGTGCTCTGCTCCTCAAAGCTTAACAGGCTCTTGGTGCCCTTTTTGGTAACCTGATCCCTGATTTGTGAGCAGTTTCCTTCCTTCCACCCAGAATAAAGCTGTGCGGCTGCAGCTTCGAGGCCACTGGAGGTTTTGCTGTTGAATTTAACGTGGGAAGGACTTTGGCCATCACTTGTGTTTGGTGAGGGGATAAACAAGCACTGAAAGCACTGCTGTCCTGGCACCACCAAACCATGGATGTCACCACCAGAAGCCTGGGCCCCTTGGTGGCCACCAGAACATGCAAGTTGGTCCACGGACGAGGAGCTGGACTGGCTGTAGCAGCAGCAAAGCCGAGCTGCCACGCAGTGAAATGCGGGCACGCCGTACCCATGCAGTCCCCTGCACCGGCAGTTTCATGGTTTACGATGAGGCAGAAGCACCATGACCTGCAACGTCACTCAGGTCCTTTCGCACAGTGTATTTCAAAGTGCCAGGCAAATTTCTTACAATACAGTGACCTGAGAGTTGCCCAGGACCCCAGGAAGTCCCTTGTGATGTCCTTACAACCCTCTTGTGCTCCAGCACCAACAGGCTCAACTCTAGGGAATCTGGACAAGCTATTTATTGATACCTCATGCCGGCGTAGAAATCTGAGCTTGAGCCATTTCCATTAACATTTGTCCTGATGAAGTACAGGCTTAACTGCTCCACTCTGATTTGCCTCTGATGCTCCCTCAGCCTCTGAAGTTCAGTGCAAGGAACTAAAACTAGACATTTTTGCAAGGTCTCCTCCTTTTGCAAGGGAAGTCACTGCTTTCCTCCTCCCTGTATTCACATCTAGTACTGGTGCTTCAATGCACACAACTGGAGAAGGATATTGGCTCACAGTCTTGATTTCCTGAGTGATTTAAGTCTTTTGGACTGACATGAACATAATGTTTGTGTTTCCTGTATATTAATGTGTATATGAGCAAAAGGTCTTTGAAATGTTCCTTATTAGCTGATGATTTCTTTTCTGTTACAACTTTGGTTATTTCCACGATCCAAGTACTATAATTATTTCAAGTGCTTTAAACCCTGCTCTGGAATTCCTGGGATCATAATAAATGAATTGAATGAAAAGTCTTGGTTTCTCGCTGTTCCTTTAAGGGATCTGTCTTTTGATTTTATATTGCTCACTTTTCATTTTGTATCGAGAGATTTAGATGCAATGAGAAATGAAAGGACAGTTAAAATGAGACTTGGAAACTCATTTCTGAACTGTGTCAGCCCTGGACCTGTCCCATGATGTTAGGCAAGACTTTGGGAACACTGTTAAATTCTCATGAAATATCAGAATCCTTATGAATATTTGGAAATACACAGTTGATTTCATGATACCTTGATACTGAGGTTACAGGTGATAACTGTTATTTTAGATTTCAGAGTGCAATCACAATAGCTGAAATCTCCAAATCTCTATCAAAATAAAGGCTCTCCTCTTGTTCTATTCCTTCCAGATTTTCCTGAAGTCATAGATTAGGCTTAGATTAGACCACTCCACAACGTAACTGTGGAAAAGCAAGTGAGTAAAAACTCGAAGAGTGATTTGCCACAGGCCCATTTTTTCTTGGGTGAAGCTGAGTGTAAGTTTGGCAGGAAAAGCAAGTTAGATAGTAATAATCTAATTTAGTACCCAAAATGTATATTAATTTATCCCTGGTTTGGCATGAACTTGAGGCCAGTTTCAAAAGGTTCCTGCTGCTGGGGTTTCTAGTTGACCAGTAATGTTGAAATGTATCCAGTGTGCTTCCTCGGTCTTCTGGCTGTTGTCCAGTCAACCAGCTGGAGCATAATTGCTCTTTTTTCCCAGTTTCCCATGTGACATCGCTAATAGCGAACATCTCATTTAAAGCTCATTGCAGCAAAGTGACTCAAACTTTACCAGTACGTTCGTGCTCCTGGATGCACTTTAAATAAAATCAGCAAAGATCCCCAGATATTACCTTGTGTTTCTCTGGGATTCCAAAGCCAGAGCATTAACATCATGAAAGGAAAAATTACGGGAGTGGAAACATATTCCTGTCCGGAAAGAATAAATCACTGTTTCTGCCTCTTTCTTGTGACCGACCCAGGCCTCAGGTCTAAAGAGCAAAACCTCTGAGCCTGTTCCCAGGAAAGAATCAACCAGCCCCTAATTACATGTGCAAGAAGTGGGTGGTAGCTTCACCAGGAGCTTCTAAGTGAAACGTCTACCCATGGGACAGAGGCAATTTCCCAGCTCACATTCACTTTCTAATGGTGAATTCTGGGAAGAGAGCCTAGTCCTCAAGGGCTTTTAGCTGCGATTTGAACGTTCCTGATTTGAGCGCTCCCTAGTTTTCGAGACCTGGTGAAGAGATTGTTTCACTGTCTCATCTCCAGACTCACAGCCTCACGCTGCTGTCGGTCTCTGGCTGGGTCAGTAGGACTGGTCCTTCAGGTTCCAGTTCTTCTCTGTTTTCACTCCCTGCCTTGCATCTGAGATGGTGTTCGCTCACACACATCCTCAGTTGAAAGGGTATATTCCATCCTTTGGGGTTTTTTTATCCTTTCCATTTGCAAACATAACAGTGGGGGTTCTATGTTGATTACTGTATTCTAGTATATCTGGGTTAGTCTCTAGATCTGAGGTCGAATACTAGCCTCACTCAGAAAGCTTTCAGGTTTTCTGTTCTTATCCTCTGCATGTGAAAGATTCCTGTTCCTCTGGACCAGTTTGCCATGCTGTACAGCACACAATGTTCTGCTTTTCATCTACGAAGCCCTAGTTTTCTTGTTGTTTCTGCATAAACCACATGACGTCTCCTCTGAATCTCTAAAAATGTGTTGCCGTGCACTGTTGCACTGTACCACCTAGATTCTGTAGTATGTTTATGGAGGGGTTTGCCATAGCGTGGCCTGTTCATGTTGCTGGGGTGGCCTACACTGACAGGATCCCGTTATCAAAGTCTGTGAGCATAAAAATACCCATGTCTGGGAAGGAACCGTTTTGCTTCTGTGAATTGCAAGAATATTTCTTGGGTGTGAGCCCTCAGCCTGACACCTCTTTGCAGTGGTCCATTGTCTTTTTCCTTTCACAACTGTAGAAAACACTCTGAGCTCAATAACTGTTATACATCCCAAATGTTGAGATCTAGTTCGTGCAATATTATGATCAGCTGTTTTGACTGCGAGGCTGTGGGAGACATAAGGACGGTGTTAAGGGAAAGCCTGGAAACTTTCCAGGCTGGTCATTTCTCTTGCCCCGATCCAACACAGACATTATATAGAGCTGCTGCGACCTTTCTGTGGATAAGTCATTGCACTGCAGAGCTCCACGGGGCTGAACAGTCATTACTCCTCCCCGTGTAGCTGAACCAAAGCGAGCCTGCAGCCAATACACAGCAGAGAATTTATTGACTGTCTCTGGAATTAGGCAGTTCTGTTAATTGTCTTCATTTTCCAGGGCTCTGTCATTCTTTTCCTGAACCATTAGTGGCGCAGCTATTTGTGTGCCAGCATGAGCTGCCTGGAAAAAAAAAAAGCTAAAATTGAACAGCAAATGAATCAAAGCCAAGGACAGACACCTCTCAAAGATAATTGCATTCAGATATCCTGGGGAGCCCTCACAAATCCCTTTTCAGCTTCCACAGCTCTTTTCCCTCATTGTGGCTTCGGTCTGAGGAAACTCTATTAAGCAAAAAGACATTCCTAAACAAGGCCAGTGATGAGTCAAAAGACTTTCCTTTTCCATAATTTACCTCCCCAGTGCTCTCTACCCATACCAAACTCCCAAGCAAGGACTTTTTGCATTATTTTTTTTTATTTGTAAGGGCCAAAATGATTGAGGTGGATCTGCCCTTCCCATCTATAAAGTATATTAAAGAACACTAGGACATTGGTGAGACATAGAGAAGGAAACTGAATAGCCTGTTCTTTTATTCAGTTGTTTTGTCTTGTTTTATTTCTTTTTTTCCTTTTTTTTTTTTCAGCCTCGAAGTTAATCCCTGTACCATTTCCCACAATGGACACGTGATCTGAGCTTGGACACATTTTAAGTAAACGCAGTGAGAGTCAATAATCGTGAGCTCTTGTCTACACAGAGTTCCTAGACAAGAAAGTCACCCAATATTTTTAATGCACCAAACTCATGACATTCAGCATACACATTATGTCATATTTAGATGTCATTTATCCATACTTACGTGAAGTCTGTGGTATAACAAACATATTCAAAAATTATATTTCTGCTTCAACATCTCTTTGATCAGAAAAAAATAGTAACTTCCATGCACAAGATATATTGTATCTTTTAAGTGAGGTGATTCCAGCACAGATGTGATTCTACAAAAATACAGTGCTAGAGTATAGTACACATTCTGAAAAAAAACCTGATATCTGGAGGGGAACAGTCCTCTGGCAGTTTTGGGATACCATCCAGCATTTTCAGATTTGGCAAACTGGAGAATACACTTAAAGAGAGATAAGAGAAAAACAGAAATTGAGAAAAATACTCTTTGGAAATGTTGAGAACAAAAGAGACACTGACAAAAATAAAGAGTGGATTAAAACTTATCGAGAATATATTTGTATTGTTGGAATTTTCGATTTGTGATTCGTTGCAGAATTTATCTGACTAAGAGCTAACTATAAATTTTCAGTTTTCACTCTGTTGCACAAGTTTTATATCGTAGATTCAGTAAAGCATTACTCTTGAACTCTCTCACAAACATTTCTTTATGTTGATCAACTTTTATTACCTATATTATAATGAGACTTACAGTTGTCTGTATCTTTCTTGAAACTCACAGGGATTCCTCTTGAGTACAAGGGATTCAAGTGGAGTATGTCTGAAGTCTGATATTCCACTTAGTGTCATAATGTTATTTTCAGCGAGTGATAAGTGCTGAATCTGAGGTATTTTTGGCAGCTCTTTGAAGGATGTGAAGTGGTTTTTATTGACATTTAGTTCTCTGCATCTGTAAAGTACAAAGCATGTGACATCACTGATCATATCTTTAATATTATATACTTGTTAGTCCACACAGGGATGGCTCTTCATGTAGTTGAAATCATGGCAACTTTGGGCTTCCAATGAGAGACTGGAAATCAAGAATTTGATTCCTTGAGGCCGGCTTTCACACTAGTTTTACATTCGTGTTATTTTTGCCTACCCATGGACTGCACAATCAGATCCCTACACTTTAAACTCTCAGCTCTCTTTATGTTGCACAATGTACATCATTATTCCCATCCTCAGTATTAAAACTTTCCATATACCAAGACACACAACAACATAATAGCAATAGATGGATTGTAAAAAGATAGTTGTTATGGTCACATACATCCTCTCTACTTGGGTCATGTTCCACCATCTCCTCATACACCTTCCTTCAGGTTTCAACAACTTTCCTTTTTAGTAAAAATATCATTGAACTTGATGAGACTCAGGAATTATCCACCAGGAACAAAGGAGGCATCAACTGACATCCTCAACTTGGGAGTGACAGCAACTCAGAATAGCAATATACTGATAGATTGTCAATGTAATATCCCCCAAAATATCATATTTTGGCAGGTCTCAAGAGCCTGTTCCACCTATTACTTAGGGAAATAATAGTTTTGATTTCTATGATGTTGGGTAAAATAGAAACAGAGGATATTTTGCCTACCTTGGCAACCTTATGGCACTTAGATCTGTCAAAGAATTGTCCACCAGCCAAAGTTTTTCCACCCGAATTAATCTTTGGAGAATCCTTTTGAAGTTTTCCACCTGGTAAAGATCACCCAGGTCCTGAAATGAAAGGTTCAGCTCCTGGGAAGAGAAAAAGAAGAGAAATCTTATCTTTCTAATAAGTATTTCCTTAAATCTTGTCAATGTCAGAATTAGTTAAAAGGTGAATCTATTTCACTATGCTGCTCTTATGCTAATTGGTGGCACCAATTGCCAAATTCACCTTAGAATCATAGTGATTAACTGTATAAAAAAAGTAAAGTAACGAAGAAAGAAACCATCTCTTAAGCATGTCAGTCTTAATGTCCAGCCCCTCCTTCCTCTTTGAGTGGGGATGCCAGGGTGTGTGTTCTGGGTGGAGAAAGCAGGGATAAGTGATCGTGGCTTATTGGTTTGGCTTCTAAACTGATCTGGAAAAAAAAGTGCTGTGCAGCAGCCAGGTGTCAATTTTCTCCAGTCTGTATTGAGTGTTTCTGCATAGCGAGAAGCGTGATCCAGAGCACTGGATCTCAGTGTTAGATGAAGTTACTCCCCGGCTTCCTCCTTGATCTTAGGGAGGTTGTAACTTACTGCTGATCAGAACCAGCGATAATGTATTATAGTAACTCCAGCCAAAAGAACTGCTCAGGCTGGGATGAGGAGAGGGTGGAAGAGCTGAAATGAAACGACCTCATTCTCTAACCATTCATTTGTCATCAATTTTTCTCTAGTCATTCATTCATCATCAATTTTTTAAGGAAGGCACTAAGCAGGCAAAGAATGTCACTAGTTCTTATGTGCCTGAGCACAAATGAAGCCCTGTCACAACACAGGAGTTTACTCTTTTAGGTCACAACCCAAATAAAAGCACATGCCAGTGTTGCTTCCAGGTTGTAAAAAACTTCTATTTTGTAAGATTATAGTGTCAACCAGAGCTTTCAAACTGTTAACTGCAATGAGCAGCTAATACATTATTATTTGGCTTATTTACTATTACAATACAAAATGTTAATGAGAAAGTTTTACAGCACAGTTTTCCCAGTTCTCTTGCAGTTTCTTTTGCCACTTCTCTGTGTCAGTTACTTGTTTTCTTTTCTTCAAAGTATGTTCTTCTCCTCTGAAAAATAGCTCTTCTTCTGAAGGCCCTGATCAGAAGAAAAAAAAAAAAAGATTTACAATAGTGGATGTGATATGGAATGGTCACTTAGTCACTTGCTCAAAGATTATATATACAGCTGGGAAGATTTCTGAAGTGAAGCAACATATATAATATTCTAGGTGTGTAGGTTTTCAGGCTTCTAAGAAGTAAATTAATGTGGAGATTTTTCTACCATTTCTTGGCCCATAATTCAGCAAGCAGTTTAAGGTCATGATGATTTGGTAAATGGTTAGTAAGTGACATTTCTTCTACAGCTCAGAATAAAAGCTTTTTCTAAATGGTTGAGCATAAGCATCTCAGTTCTAAAATACTATTTATATAAATTATTTCACATGCTATGAGTTTTTGTAACCGTTACGTATTCTTTAATTGTCCCGAGAAAGGGATATGTTTGTAACTTCCAGTTTACTGACATCAACTGCAACTGGGATCAACATCCACAATCAAAACCTGAGGTGTATTGGGAACGACACCTGCTGAAGGCTTAAAGTCAGTGGGTCTGCTGAAATGCTTAGAGCTACGCACATCTTCACATTCTGAACTAAAGCAAGGACAGTGTGGAACTTTTCCACTGTCTAGTCCCCAAAATGCAAACACCAGATTTAAAAATCCACCTTTCATTCTCTACAGTGTGTCTAGAGATTGTAATTGTGTCAATTCAGTGTTAAAATAAAATACATGTCAGTGTTTGCAGGGCTGGATTTCACTCTTGGTTTCTCGTTTGGTATATGGTTATTGCATTCTGAACAGTATCTAAATGTTAATGAAATTTTGAGACAAGTAATCAACACCACATTAATCCTAAAAAATGCCAAGTTATGGTTTTGGCTTTTGTTTCCGCTTTTCAAAACTACAAAGAGTATTTTCCTAGTGATTAAAAAAATAAGTATGTACAATATGGGACAAAATCTGGTCTCTTTTCAAAACAATGGCAAACTCATTTAAGCTCATAACATTTTAGAACATACTCAAAGTAAATGAGAGTTAAAGCTTACACATGATTAAGTCTTTTTGATCGTTACCTTCTCTCACTCGGGGACATTGAAGCTGATTTCCTCGAACATCATGTTCTTCTATGTCATACCACCTGAGATACTTGAAGGAATCTGAAGGAAGCTTAAAAAAAGCAAAATAAAGATATGAAAGAATTGGTTAAGGTTTTTCAGTTTCTGGCATTGTATTTTCTCATTTTTCTGGCCTTATTACAGCAGAAATAATATTCATACATGTTTACAATGTCTTCTGCCTTAATACCATCTGGTGAATAGCAAAATGATCTATGGAAATGAGGGCACAATGGCATGCATTTGTGCATGCATATGCATGTAAACACATTTCTGGACAAGCTTACATACAGTATCTCCTGAATACAACTGAGGCACTACATCTAAATACAGAAAACCTGCCACTGCGCTGAGCAATGTGAGATTTCTGCCCATTTTGCTTTCCACTAAAACATGTCCTATAATTTGCAGGGCATCAGTCTCCCAAGAGACGGCAAGGAACAAAGTCTCCAACTCTGCCGTTTGGAGTCAGTGTGATTTGTGTCGTGCCCAACAGACACAGCTCCATGCTTGCTTGCAACGGGGAAACCTCTCCGTGCAACGCAGCTTGACGTTTGCTTCAACTTCCAGCATTTATTTCACTGGAAACCATGGTGGTGGAGCTGAGGAGGGAGGAGGGATGCAGCGTGAACCTCTGACTCATCCCCTCCCGTTAGAGCCACAGCCAGAAGCTGGTAAATGCTGCGGGAAATCACAGTTCAGGTGTAGTTTGCCACAGCCCATCCTGGTTTACTTCCACAAATCAGCTCAAATATTGGAATGAGATCTTCTTGCAGATATCTTCATAGCGCTCCTGGTTATGACATTTTATAGCAAATGTACACAGCCTCTTCAGGACTCACTAGATATTTCTCCATTGTATCCAGGTCTGTGCATAGTGCTCAAAGGCTGAGTCATTGTTGACACCATATCATATAATCTTATTTATAATCTGACCTATCTTTGGAAGATAAAAGGAGGCAAAACATAATCAGCTTCAGAGCTGAGGAAGATTTCTGCATAAGTTACTCTTTGTCAATGACTCTCTTCTACAAACGTGTAATCAGAGTGGTGAACCAAACACTTACTGGGGAAGGTAGCCCAGAATCACAGTTCTGCCGGATGATTCCTCTGTTTTGTGTTAAAACTGGTGGAATAGTGTGTGTATCACTTAGGATGGAGAGGCAGGATGAATAGGATTGACAGAATTTTTGATTGCTTGTAGTCAGACCTGAGGAACTAGAGAGGAGATGTTAAATCAGTAATCAATTCTGTTCAGAGAAATGCAAACTATTTTATAATAACAGAAAATACAGAGTAGCAAGGGGCAGGACTTACTACCAGACAACAGCCACATGGTCTTGGGGGCCATCTAAGTACCATTTATTTACAGGTACGAGGCTTTCACAGATACGTCTAATCATTAGGAAATCTCAGTCTTGGAGAAAATGAAGAACTGAACTTGTTCAATAGCATGAAATGTCTCCTTCTATCCTGCAAAGCCATGCTTCTATGGATCCAGGCTGTATGAAAAGATATCTCAATTGCCTATTTATTTTAATCCCTTGAGTATGTTTCAGTAGAATATCAAGGCTCCAGAGAAGAGTTGAACTTTGTTCAACAGAGTCTCGAAGTCACGTGCTCGTGTGCTTTGCCTAAAAACATTTTCAGAGTACATTTTACATATCTCAAATGATGAAATTTCTCCAACTGTGCTTTAGAGAGATGGAATAATTTGCAGACTGGCAGCTGCAATTTAGAAATTTACCATAGAATACTTCAAAAAAAAATATTTTAAGTTAGTGTGTGCATACAGCACTATAATTTTCCTGTACAAGCTCGGTGTGAGCTTGCCAGAAAGTATTAGCTGTCAGTAAGCATCATTCAAACAATTACAGTCAGGAACAGAAATGGAGAATAAAATGCAGCTTTAAAAATGGTCTAGTGAGGATGGTAATGAAAGTTTCATATTGAGTGTAACAGACAAGCTAACAGAACAGCAGTTAAAACTTATGATTACAGATTATTGGCAAATAATCATGGAGAGACAGATTCTGTTGACCTAAGTAAAATTGTTTTGCCATTTTTAAACATCATCAAAGTCCAATATTGCATCTTTCCTGGCTTTTGTCTGAAAGTGCATATAGATTGCACTTAACAGTACTGACATAGGGAACTACTCCTTCCTTCATGCTTTATGGTGTTTTATTTAATGAGTTCAAAGTGGCCACAATAAACCGTAGGAGACTTAAAGGAAGCTGAGCAAGCTCAGCATTTCCGAAAATAACAGCTATTTACTTGGGTATTTTCAGAGGTCACTGTGAGGCAAACAGACCATTTTCATGTGTGTTTGCTGCTACAGATCAGTGGGCAGTCACACACACGGCAAACCTGTAAAAAGAGGATTGAAATTTGGTCGATACAAAAAAAAAATATTTTAAAAAAGTGCTGGGAACTCTTGCTTAGCCCTATCTTGGTATTTGTTCTGCCTCTGCTTCCTTGTATGTTAAATGAGGTCGTACCAGAGAAATATGTAGAAATTCTTTTATATTTAAGAAGACCTGTTATTCTTCTCAGTTTTGGAAGCCATTTGTTAAGAGGTATTGAAATGGCTATTTATAACCGCATGGCTTTTCAAAACCTTCCTTCCTCTCAGCTAGATACTGCCTGCTCTGCTGAGACATGAATATACACTCCTAGTCCCTTGAAAATTGGGATAAAACATTATAGCCGAACCATTTAACATGATATCTATGCTGATCTTTTGGCAGAAACTCGCTCACAAAATTCTGTATCGGTGATAGAAAATAAAACACAAAGTTCCAGAATCAATATGTGATAGATAAGGTTTCTCCCATCAGGTGAGTAGTGAGATTCCTATTGGAAAGGGTGGCAAAAGGAAGCGTTTTTCATCTCAAAACTGCCTGGGTTTAACAAGCACCAGCTGGAATCTGTCATTATGTCACAGAAGATTTTTCTGAAGGAGCAAGCACAACACGCTTTTCTCTCCCTTGCTTTGTTTCCTTTACTATTCTGTTGCAAAATTGATGCGAAAGAAATGGCAATGGACGAGGCAGGATGCAATCCCAAACAATTACAGATCACACAATACATGAAAGTAACAAAATTGTCTGCCTTGATTGTGGGGCCCTTCGGCTGGGTATGAATCTCCAATGACACCTCTGGGAGCAGCGCACTAGATTATGTCAAGCATTAGGGGAAAAAAAAAATTAGATTCATGATGTCTGTCCAGGCTGAGTCATTTCCTCTCACTTTGCCTGCAGTGAGAAATTGGTGGTTTTCATAAATCATAGACCTAAATTCTTATGAGAGAGGAATTAATTTCACTAATGGAAACCCTCTGTGGCAGTAGCATTCCTCCATTCTCTTTCGTCTTGGGGCGGGGGGGTACCTATGGTGACTTTTAAGCAGAGATACTCGACTATATTTTATGAATCCTATAAAAAAGGATTGGAAAAAAAAATAAAATGCTAAGGGGGAAAAATCTTGTGTGTCGCCAACTTCTGATTTCCGAGGCTGGCCCTTAATCTAATTGTTCGCATCGCGGCTACAGCTTTGCCACTGATATCAAACCCATGTATTATACAAAATTCAGAATACTCACGTCAAACTTAAATACCTAAAACCTTCATCTGGTTGAAGTATGATTTCTCCCACCTAGCTGGGGTTGCCAGGTTACAAACCCAGGCTTAGCAAATTTTCTTGGCTCCCTCTGCTGCCAGTGGAGACAAGTGGGTACATCCAGATACCCCCGTACTCAACCCAGCCTCGATATCAACTGTTTTCAGCTGGAGCAAACCACAGTCCACCCTGTCTACTTGAGGAACCCACAGGCTTCCCTGAGTGGACACAACTTCGAGGCATCTGAATGTTGATGAGGAGGATCCCACCTTAAGCGCCGAAAGGTGCTTTGAAATAGAAGGACTTCTGATCACTTCAAAAAAGCTCAAGGAAATCATTCTGCTCCGTGCAGCCTCATGGAAATCTATAAAATAGCCAGTTCATCTATATAATTAAACAAACAAACAGAAAATGGTACAAAGCAAATTATTGCTAGCACCTTGAAGTTTAGAGCGCTGCATATGAGCTGAGTAGAGGTTTAATAGCACAGAATGTGAGGTAAGGGAAAGCACTCGTGACTAACCCAGTGTATTTTATGCATTTTCCTCACTGGAAGTCCCAGTGGGGAATTGAGTGGCTGAAACATTTTGTAAACTGAAAGTAATGAGTATAGAACAGCTACTGCATTTTTCAAAACATGATTTAGGAGATATCAGGCCACATATCGGAAAATCATGAACCCCTGTAGAGTTCACTGATAAAAATCACACATTATCAAGATGCTGGTGTCAGTCGTGTGTCCGTGAAACGACTCTGCTTCTCTTGGCAAAATCTTCATAAGCAGCAATATGCTGTGAATTTCCTAACTGCAGTGCAAGTACATTTCAGTCCTGCTGACTTTAAGAGTAGAATATATTAAAAGCCCACGAAATACGTGGAAGAGCTATAGCTGAGCTGCTTCTGAAACTACACCAGTGAAAGATATTCTGAGTGAAAAACATTCCTCCTGGGTATTATTTTAGATATTTAGCCATTAAGAAAAGACTGTTGGTGAAAAGATTCCTTTCTCCTGATATAACCAGCAGGCTTGATAAACAAACATTTTAGACTCTACGGCACAGGTTCAGCTTTGCCTCATGGAAAATGGTGAACGGAAAACTCAGTGGAGGTGAAGAGAAAGAAGGTTACAAGGAAACTCTTGCAATAGGGATTTGAAAGGCTTTTGTCACAGTGTTTTGAGTGGTTTGGGGCTCTAGTGTGTCTCCCAGTCATCTTATCCTCAGCTACTGAACCATGGCTGCTTTCCCTGTAGATCTGAAATGCCCTTTGGGAAGAAGTAGCAGGGTTATTTATACTACCTGTTCAGTCAGAATTCCTACTACAGCTTCACAACCCACCAAACCAGAGCACACACATGATGGAAAGGCCAGTTGACCTCAGTGGAAGTCGGATTGTTATTTAACAGCAAAGTGCTCCAAGCTATCTGAGTTCTGCTACCATGTAAGTGAAAAACATGGACCATTCTAAAGGAAGCAAATCTAATGTGTTTGAAAATCATACTTAAGCAAAGAAACCAAACAAAACCCCCACACGTGCACCACCAAAAAATCCCCACAAAACCCCAACACCAAACCAAAACAAACTAAGAAAAGGGCAATAAACCCTCCCAAAGGGAAGAGTTCTGCATCGAGGTCAGAGCTGCTTACGGATCTGTCCAAGCCACTTGCACAAATAGCTGTTTGCTTGCATGATACAAATACCCGGTTATTTCTGTTGTCTCAGTCTATTGCACATGCCAAAGCTGATCAACAGAAACGAACTGCAGCGTTAACTTACAAGCGCAGTTTGTTTAGGTATTTAAGAGACAGCAAACTCAGAATTCAAGGCTGTGCTTTGTTCAAAATGCAGGCAATTTACTGCTATGTAGCTACTGTTGCTTGTATGCAAACATTTATTATCAGAACTCTCTGAACTTAGAATAGTAGAGGACTTGGACATACTATTTCCATGCTCTATTACCTTTCCATTATTTTTTATAGGAGTTTTATGAGGCATTATGCAACACCTCGAAGCAGTTCTTCTGAGCATAATTTTCTGACAAACACACCTGTAAGTTATGGTTACAATGCACCCTTGCCGTTAGCTGGATCAGCAATTATCTTGCTTTATGTATCATAAAATTGCCCCCCAAAATGATGTAATTAACATAATTAGGTCTTATCACCATAATTACACATTCCTAATATATCAGCTAACATTCCATGCAGCTCTTCATGGATCTACCTTGCAACAGTACAAATTCCACACCTCAATCGACGTGCCTTTTGCACATTTTTGCAACAAATTATACATTTTTGATGAGAGACCTTTTGTCTTCCAGTAATCTGCCAACACCACCAAGAAAAACCCCATTTTTCTTCCTGTTTTCACTGCACAGCCGTCTCCATCAGCAACACCGGTTGGTACATTTTAAAAAGATACTCAATCCTGTAACACTATCTTTGTTGTCAGAGCATGTCAAGCCAGCTGCGCAATGACTACAGCAACTTCTCTTCTTTCACCCTCCTACCTTTCAGACATGTCTTGCTGTTCCGTAAAATCCTCACATCTCGCATAAGGCTATTTGTCTAGAGTCAGAGCTTATCTTCCCATCTTTGCCCCCGCATAGAGAGGTGGTTCTACATCCTCTGGAGAGAGGGGACCTGCAGGGATCCTGGCTGGGGCTGCGTGGATTCACCGTCTCCAAGGGAACGCTGTCACCTCGCAACGCAGTCACGTTAGGAGGTTTTGTTACCAATCTCTTAAGCACATCAAACAAATTCCTGGGCTGATCTAGCTGGTATCAATGAACACTCTTTCCAGAAGGTGGCTGGCGATACCTGTAGCGAGATACGTGATCAGCCAGATGAATCTCTGGTGTGCTCACTCCAGCGACTTCACTTTTCTGAATAGTTTTCACTTTTTTCCCACTTGAAGTTTATCTTTTCTTTGCTTCATTAATGGCGGTCAAATGCCCAATTAGTTTATCCCAGAATTTAATAGGTACTTAAAGAGCCTTATATTTCTTGTAATGTTCATGAAAGTTCTTTGTGAGCATCTCTTCACTCTGTTGAATGTCCTTGCTCCATTTGAACGTGCTCAGCCATTTTATCCACAATTTTCCAGGCTTCCTTCTTCGGGTCTGCATCTGAGAACAAACACAGAGACTCTGCTCTTGGTGGGAACCAACAGATCAGTTTTATGTCTATTTCTATGTTCTATTTTTCTTCAAGCATTAAAGCTATAGGTTCTGAGAATAGGTCTAGTGAAGCTATTCATTTTGAAATGTGCTTGAAATAAGGTTTGCTTGGTTCAGTCGAAGTGCAGCCGCTGGCAGCCCCACACTGTAACGGGCATTGGCCAGTCCCTGCTGAAGGTTTCAGGCGGCTTTTAAACTCGACCAGTCGTTACAAGAAGCAAGTTTCAGTGCTGTGCTGTGTTAGGTCCTAACAGAGCAGTCAATCATGCCCTGTTGATCTCCATCTCCCATATTACAGGCGTATTTCCTTCTTCACTTCAGCTCCCAGGCTCCATACTGAAAGAAGAGGGGATAAATAAATTAAGATCAATGTGGAAAAAAGTACGTAGTAAACCCCTCTGCCCAGGGATATTCAACTGGAAATACCATATAGTCACAAACCTCAATTTCAATTTCTTCACAGAAAAATGATTCCCTATCCTCCTTTTCCTTCAGATTTCTCTTTTCTCTTCCTCTTGGTCATTATAAAGGCTGATCATTATAAAATCTTTCTGTATAGAAAGGCATGTGCTTTCCCCAACGGTGACTGAAATCTCTAAAACATTCTCTTAGGAATTCTGCTGGCAAACTTCACTGTGCGAGTAAAGCACAGAAGCATAATTTTTATCAGAAAATTTCAGCTCCCAAGCAAAGGTATTTTGTGGTTCCAAATGGTGAATTGTAAGATCACTGTCTGAAATTTAACAAAGGAACGATTCCACACAAATCTCACTAAATCTTTAGGCGGTACAAACTGAGTTTATTACAGGGTGGGCAGAGTACAAGGTATTAAGAGTTTCATCAGGTCACTTCAGCATATCTTTTCTCTACCTGCTAAGAAAAGAAATATAATATTTATTTCTAAATTGAACAAAACTGTAATTTGGGGCCTTTCTACTCACCATTTTTCATCTCTATATAACATGAAAGGTATCAGTCCACATCACAGCATAATGGGCTTCATATCTTCTCTGGCAAATGCATTCCTTATGAAGCATCCGCAAAATTATCTATGTGCTATGGCAGTGAAGTGACATATTCAAGATAGTGTCAGCCTTTCTATTATAAACAATATTTTTCAGATCTTTAGAACGAAAAAAATGTGCTTCTGCCAAGAAATTCAGCAGCATGTCCCATCCCTGCATAAAAGAGTTCTTCCCACTTTATCCAGTTTTGAGCAGTAATTCTGGCTTTGAAATGGCTGAGTGGGACAAATCCAGGGTAGACCACGCATCTCTCCCACCTGCATTTGAACCAAGCAGATACTTCCCTGTGTGTCCTACAGATACAGCTCGTGCACTCCTGCAATATGTATGAACTGGGCAGGATACACCTCATCCTGAGAGCTGATTAATGATGGAAACAATTCAAATTATTCTGAGTGGAGCAGGCCACATGAGGCCCTATTGTCCTGGGCACCACAGAAAGCCAGTAAAACAAAGTTTGCTCAGAGAGTTTGTAGTCTAACTGAACAGAGCAGTCAGACAAAGAGCAGAAGAAATAATATTATCCCCCTGCCCCTTTTATATAGAAATAACTGAAATGCTCAGACCATGAAATCCTGGCACTGTGGTATTCAACAGCAAAAATTCTGTTGATGTGAATGGGTTCAGCATTCGTACAGGATTCACAGAGTCTGACTTGGTTAAGGTCAGACTAGATGATCGATCTGGCTTTAAAGTCTATGCATTTAAATGGCTGAGTTTTTCTGATCTGACATGTTAATCATCGTTAAAGAATACTTCAATGACACTTTCTATTATAATATTATAACATTTTTCTGATTCAGGGATACAGCAGCCTGTAAAAACCAGTTTGTTGATGTAATTTCATGTTCTTTATGTAAAATTCTTACTTTACTTAGTGTTAGCCTGATACTTAGTGGTGATATCAAG
This sequence comes from Caloenas nicobarica, assembly GCF_036013445.1. NCBI lineage: Eukaryota > Metazoa > Chordata > Aves > Columbiformes > Columbidae > Caloenas > Caloenas nicobarica. The sequence continues at coordinate 25,423,811 of NC_088252.1, forward strand.
CCATTAGGTTGATGCCACCAGTAAAATCAGATCTAAAAACTTAATGACATTATAGCGAAAGCAGAAAGTTAATTTCTATACTGATCTTACCTGGTTTGACTATATCCAGGAATCCATCGCATTTGTGTGGGATGAATCAGTTAGAGAGACTTTCTTTGAATATTTCATTAGTACAATCTGCGTGGATACTCATAGGAAGGACTAGAAAAAGAACACAATATTAAATGTATATATGCTCATCTGTGCTTCAGCAGATAAGCAGGCACACTTGCATAAACTGACTGGTTATTTTGATGAGTTACCTAGGCAACAAATGTCTTTTTGTCCTGCCCATTCAGGATTCCAGTAAACTATCTGACTCCCACTGGTAGGACTTGGAGAGCATGCACAGGGGAAAGCCAAGTATAGCAGAATAAAGCCCTGGATAGAAGAAGAACAGAGTCAGTGAAACATTTCGTCAGGGTTATCAGACAAAAAGGAATCAACAACTAGCTGCATAAATAATTGAAGTGAAAACTATATACTTCTGGTTTTCTAAGGTGTTATAAACCATGAATTCCAAGAGGGCTGGAGGGGCTGTAACCAAGCAACAAGTACTGAAACTCGTTCTTCTCTTCTGGAAAAAAAACGGGCTTGCACGACATAATGACAATATCGGGCACTGAAGATTGAGCCTTGCCATTGATTTTATGGCCTTTGGATCAAGCCATAAAAAGACATGTTTATGGGATGAAGAATGGCATTTTTATTTGCTTTAGGAGGAACTTATTTCAGTATCAAATCTGACTTTTCTAATAAAACATAGGTGAGCCGTCTCTGGATGAAGTAGGCTTTTTCTGACACTAAAGAAAGATCACGTATAAGTAATGTTCTGAGATTTTTTTTTCTCAGAAGTTTATTTTTAAAAAATAATGGACATAACTTGCCTTCTTATGCATTTGGCAACTTACCTGTGCATGTATGAAAGAGGAAACATAATTGTACCCCACGTGAAGTTGGTGGCATGCAGGAGTACTGTTGATTGATGTGAAATAATGACTTCTTCCATTATATGTTTCACTGAGATGAGATATATCTCCCCTTTCACTTTAAAACACGGCTTTTTATATTGAACAAAATTATTGCATCCCTAATCCACAGAGGCGCATAAGCTTACCCTTAACCTTTTAGTCCTTAAGAGTAATGCCGTCGAACTGGAGCAGACCCAAACTTGCATGTGCATATTGAAAAACCCAAACCCAAAAGGCATCTGCCAGGTATCTGCCAGATTTTTCATAAGAGATTGAACTGAGCTTTCCTTTACAGAGGCCATGGGTTAGAGCTCATTTAAATTGATAGGCAAACTGCCTATCCATTTTAATGAGCTTTCTTTCAGTCTTCCCTTGTCTAAATGTCATTTCTGTCTAATTCTCAAAATTTGAAACATCTAAAGCTGCCAAAACAAACAAGATCAGATGTTTGATGAAGCCACCCAAAGATGAAAACTCTAATTTGAGGGCCATCTCATTTGCCTCCCTCCACATCTTTAGTATGAATCTCATGTTTCACCTTTTCATACGTTAATTGTTAATAATTCCCAATGGAATACAACATTCATTAAGTACTTCCTAATTTATTGAACGTAAGTTTAATCAGGTAATTTTAATCATATGAAAATCATTTTGATAAACAATTTCCTTTTGCAGTCTGGTAAGCTTCCTTTTATTATATACCGTGTCATTTGCAGCAGTATCTCTGGTTATTCTCCTGTCTGACTTTCATCATTGCAGATGCCACCATATTTACAGAAATTGTTTTATTTATGTAACTGCTGCCAACTACTAAAGAGTTACATTTCCTTTTTTTTTGTGGAGAATTGATTACTTGAATTATATTGAAAAAATTGTTTCACTTCATCCATCAAACCCCTGCCTTCCTGAAACTCAGATCTTGCAAATATGGGAATACTTAGGGGTCACTAGAGCACTTCTTTATTAAACTGACTTTACGAAGTTGTCATATGTTACATATTTAGGATAAATAGGCGTAATCTCTTTAAGTACAGAATGGGAAAACTACTCATAATACATTTGACTCAGTCTGCCGTTATCAATAACAGCAGTTCTCAATTTTTTATAGTGGGCAGCCTTTCCTTTTGTCTGAAACACTTTGCACCTTTCCCTCCTTTTCTCCCCAGGACCTTCCACCTCACGTGTGCATCTGTTTCATTCTTATACTGAAATACATTCGGCTGTGTGCACGCACACACAATAAACCAAACTCCACCTGCACAGCAAACCCATTTTACAATCATATGTACAGATATGCCTATTTGTATATGTATATATATGTGTGTGTGTGTTCATGTACATGCAGACATACAACAGGCAGGGGAACAGAATGATGAAAATTCCATGGAAGACCCACACATGTCAGTACGAACGTGCTTTAAAACCTATCTACTCTCTTCCCAAGATCTATCCATTCTTACTGTTGTTTCAATGACATGATATGTTTTACTGAACTACATTTCTGATTGATGTTATTCCATTTCTGGGCCAGGATGGTAAAAACTACCCAGCTCTACATATGCTAAGAAAGGAGTGAAAGAACAACAAAGCATGCAAAAGTAATATAGCTGAATGACAAACATAATTTAGTTGTTTAAAATTCAGAAACACCTGCCCCTCGTTGCAACCAAAGAAGAAACTTAAAACTATGAGCATGTATTTACAGGCAGAACTCGTTCCTGACATCTCTGATTTTTTTATCCCTATTCTGTCTCCAAGTCTTACTGCCAAAAAAATGTATTTCAGATGAATGTCTTGTTATTCACTGCCTGCAAGGATAATAAAGATGTTCTCTGGCTGAAAACAGAAAGCAGGGACTCCTCTGATCATGGGGAAAAGATGAGAGAAGGTGTTTTGTTCATGCAGCTTTTGCCAGGAAATCCAAATAATTTGCTCCCACTTGCTTTCAGCTTGAAAAAATGGCAGCCTTGTGTTACAAGAAAGGAGAAAGAGCCTCGTTTCTCTCCAGTGCTTCTTTTATAGGACGGAGACAGACACGCTGTCGCTGTCCACAATTCCTGCATTTAAAGCTAGAAACTGGCACGTCCTGCCAAAAGAAATTAAATGTAATGAAAATGCGTTTCTGGTCCAAGTCAGAGACTGCATTTGCTGTATCGCAGTGTATGTGTCCTGAGGGCAACACAACCTTCTCCTTTCAGCAGTACTGGGGTTATTTAAGCATTCTCGTGACTGATTTTCCATTGCTTTGGCCCTCGGGTGTTTGTACCTGCTGCTACGCAGGTGTGAGCGTTGGCCTCAGCAAATGAGGAATTTTGGAGTAACGAGCATTTTGCATTCACAAGGAACAGATACAAATACCTATTTTAAATCAGGTGTTCTGACTCCAGTGGAAAAGGCATTCTTGACTCACGTATATTCAAATGACAAGAAGACCTTCAAGTATCTCCAGCTGGATGATGCACATTCCCCTTGCTCTACACAAAACTATCATTCCACCCAAGTTCTGGTGCTGCAGGACACCAGATCTGTTGCTGGGACTTCCCAGAGCATGTGTTTGCAATCACTGATAAGGGGAGCACTCCATCAATACGCATCAGTCTTTCCTGTCAACTGATTAGTTTCAAGGAGAGTCCAGTAAAGGTTCCACTGGCTTGAAATACAATGAATTCATCCAGTGCCTCTCTCTGCTTTAGCTGTTTTCATCCAAAATCCCCTCTGAGGACAAATCTAGATTTGTTTCATAGCTTCATTTCTCCCCATTACATTTTTGCTTTAACAGAGATGAGGTGATAGAAGCAGCAGCTTTTCTTTAAGAGAAAAAAAAGAAAATAAATACCCATACTATTCAGATCCATCCTGATCTTTGGACTTCGAAAAGGCAAAGTCCACTGCTGCCCTAAAGGCAGGTTAGGAAGGTGCTGTTAAACTACTTTATGTCACTATATTCTCCAGTCACAGACCTGCCAGGCCACCAAACTAGACTCAAATGTAAACTAACCCCATGTTTCAGCTGCTCCACCTTGTCTTGCTCTGCCAGCTCCATGCTGGATTCCAGCAGCTGGGAAATGTGAATTTCCTTTTCTCCTTGACTCGCACTGGGGGAAAAAGGGGAGCCCTGTCTTCAGCGGGACACACGATGAGCTGTTGTTGCTTCTTCAGGCAAACAAATCTTATTGGAAAAGTAAATAACCAGGTTTAATCCTCTTGATTAAGGTAGTTTAATATTTCTACTGATACTCGTACTTCAATGTGTTCTTTCAGACCTCAGTATTTGCAGCTGAATTGTGGAACACTAGCAGCTGAGCTTCAGTAACATTCCTCCTCATTTCGCATGCTGCCTTTGCTGTTTTGTAGAGCTACTGAATACAAAATGAAGCTGCAAGAGCGTTTGCTCTCAAGCTAGCAAGGCATGAAGTATTTCTTTCTACAGCTGTGGAGTAGATCCAGAATATTCGTAAGAGTGTCGCAGGAGACGTGATTCAATGTGTGACATTCAGTGTGCTATTGTGTGACACCAGATGATTAATGCTCCGAGCAAAACACAGGCTGGTTTAAATAAACAAAATTAAAAGTATTTTTATGATTATAGAAATCACGTGTTATATCTCTGAGAGAACATCAGCTGCTGCACCCGCATGCTTCGTATTTGTTGGCTTGTTTTTAAACGCTTCGATTGTTCCTTGGATTTTCCTACTCCATAAATCCATCGACACTTTGGCCCAACAAGGTGAGCCAGTGATTTGGACAGTAGCTTGGGACACAGTGGGTCACTGCATATCAGTTTCCATCTTGGCTTATGATCAGCAATTTACAGCATCATATCCTTCCTATTTTCAACCTTAGCAAGACACGACCAGAGTTTAAACAGCAAGTACCTGAGCTTATGTGCCAAACTAGCAGGACACCTTCCCTGCCCCAAGGCATTAGACCAACTCTCTTTGTGGGTCACTCAGCATGAGGGTCACATTCTCTGTTCTGACAATGATTTTATTTTCCAAGGAATGAGACACTTGGGCTACAGTCAGATGGGTGGACCAGAGCCTAGTTTGGAGTCCATGCAGTGTGTGCCCTGGCCGTGCTCCAGCTGCGTTTTGGAGCAGAACCGCGTAATTCCAACCACCATCCCTCTGCAGCTCCCCTGCATGGGAAGGAAACACAGGCACACAAACCACTGGACCATAAGACATGCTAGTCAAGTCCTCTGAGACTGGGGACAGGAGTAAAGACTGATTTTATACTCCTCTACCAACTGCTTTGAGGAAAACTGAGCCCTAACTGCTGTGTCTGGGCAGGTTTAGAGCACATTAGAGCAGCATAAGTCACCAGTGGCGCTACTGCCTTACTTAAAACAGCACGACACACAAAAAAACAACACTGTCATAGAACCTCCTTAGTTTATTAGTTGTGGTGTGGTTTTTTTTATTCTCTCTGTGTCTGTGCTGAATGTGAACATACCTGGAAAATAAATCTCCAAGCTTCACTTAAAAAAAAAGGCCTTGTACAGAAAAATCTAAAAAATAAGCAGGGCTTTGCAGCCCTGAGAGATATAAATGTAAAACATGTTTTCCACTTGAAAACCTCTGTTTACAGAGTTGTCAGGATGCATTTTCTGTGGAAACAGCAAAGACTTCAAGCTGCATTTTTCCTGAATACTGTTCAGATTATCAGGCTTACAATGAAGGGCAGAAAATGAGCTGCCAGATGGTTAATGCCCCTTCAGAAACAGAATCTTCCATGTTGCTTTGTGGAAGTCACTTGTCATGGAACTACCATCACATCATCTCTGTGCTCTTGTTGCTCATAGAAGGAAGCATATTTTAAGCAGATATTACCAAGGCTAAGAGAGCCTGAATTAACCTGTCTTAAAGATACCTCTTAGTGCCCTGCCTATAAATTCACTAACGAGTTACTGTATGTAGAAAATCCATGCAAAGTAATACAGGGGTAACATATACGGGTGTGAATTCTGCCAGCTCCTCAAAAGGGGTCGCAGCTCCTCTTCAGAGCCCTCTGGCTGGGTGGCTGCTGAGCTTTGCCACTGCCCATCGTGTTATACACTGATATCCCTTTATTTCCCCTGGATTCTCTGCCTTCATCTGCCCACTCACATTTACCTTGTGAAATCTCTGTGCAGCGATTGTAGGCAGAGGAATCTATTGCCAACGGTCTGAAGAGGCCTGAATTCATCTCATTAAACTTCGGGGACCTGAAGACAGGAACCCAGCCAAGCCACGCTCTCTCAGCCGTTACTGAGAAAGGGACAAACAACATGTTTATTCCATTACAAGCATCCTGCACCAAGGAAAAGTCTTCCAGGATCTAAACCAAGAGGCATAATTTCATTGTTTTGTACTGCAATATCTTGCAGTTTCATGCAAAGATAGGTTAGGTTTTGCTTACTTACTATAAAATAACGGCAAAATAGTGTTTGTGATTCTCACAGTATGTCCACATTTAATGGAGTGCATGCACGTGTGTACACACACAAAATACAACTTTATAAATTCTACGACTTGCACACTTATAGTCTCTTTTTTTTTTGGTAGAAACACTGTGGTGAGAAGATGAGAAGTCCATTTCATATTTTCAAGGAAATAGCCTGAAGTCATTTTTGCAAGTTGGGCAAAAATTGAATTCTTAGTAATCACACAAAATCACAGCTATGTCAGTTCCCACCCAGCTCTTTGTACTCATGCTTCAGGGCACAGCCCAAGAAACATCTGCACATGGTCCAAAACTGACTGAAATTAATGGCAATCTTTTTTTTTTTTTTATGGAATATAAAGTGATTTGGAACAGGCTCCAGATGACTCTGATTACATTTAGCTTTTTCTGATGATGCTCTTTGCTACGGGTGTTTTGGACACTATGTGATTATTTCCCTGGTTTAAACATTTAAGGTTATGGAACTAGACATTTCCTAATTTCTGCTGAGAGGTAAGTGCACTTTCTCCCTTAGGATGGCTTCTGCCTACCTTGTTGTGATCATCAGAGTGAAGAGGAAGGACTGGTAACATCTAGTGCTTGATACAAGGCAAACTGTTCTACCAATGATTCCAAGCTCTGTTCCACATGTGTCATGATTCAAAAGGTCAGTAATGCAAAAAAATCACCTCCTCAGAACACTTTGTTCCATAGATGTCTACACATTAAAGTTGGAACAACACTGGAAAATAAATGAATTTAAAGTATTCAAGGTTAGCTTGGTCAATTTGCACCCTACGAAACTGTAGCAGTAAGACGAGCACTGAAATATTGTGACAATTCACAAATGATTTCTGCTCAAGAAATCTGAAGTGAACTTATAAACTGTAGCGCATTGTCTCCAATCCTCTTTTTGTTTAGACCAAAGAGAAAATTCTGTACACGACAAATCAATGGAGACACATATGTAAAATGGGCAGCAGCAACATTAGAATAGTCCTCTTTCACTTCTCTGGGGGTTTCCCTGAGGGTTTTAATAGCAGCTCAGCTGATGAAGATGCATCCTTTGATCAGAGTTGGCAGGACAGTTTTATATGGTCCTGCTCCTGGAAAACAACAGCCTGTCACTACACGCTGGTAATTCCAAGCCCAGCCTGACCCAGAGAGAACATTTCTAGGGAGACCAAATGAATTTTAAGACCAGTATTTCCTTCGTAATAAACCTGAGAAATTTCAGTAATTTCTGTGTCAAACTATGCCAGCTTTCTGGCTGCTACTTTTAGAAATGTGCCATTTACAAAGTATACTGACAATGCCAAAAGCCTCAAATAAATAGGCTTTTTGTATCAGAGCAGGTTACTGGTGAGATTTGGCGTTGTCCAGACCGTGACCTTTATGAGTCTCAGGGCAAGATGGACTTCTGGATATCTTTTATTTCTTAGCATGTTTTGACATATTTCTTTCATTCTGTTCAGGCAATGCTATCAGTTACCGCCTGTAAGCATTCCAGCACTGCAAGTTGCTTGGTTTTAAAACATGACTCTGAACAAATACATGTGAACAGAGTAAAAATGTTAATGAGTGATTGAGTCTAAACTCTTTTGGTAGCATTAAAGTACTTGAAGGAATGTTTGAAGCTCACCTTAAAAAAACCCCAGGATTTTTCCATGGCCAATTCTAATCCCTTAAGGAGAGCACAAATACATGTTTTAAACATAACCTGTGTTTCCTCTGTATGCTTTTTTTCTTCCTTAGTTAAAAGCACTTCTACACAAATACAGAATCATTTTTCTGTAGGAATTCTTCCCTCAGTTTGTCCAAAAGATAACTCTTCCATATAGAAAAGAAGATGTGTGTTTATGAGAGCCAGATGGTAAAACAACTTGTCATCAGTAAAGCATGGGTCATATCTGAAACATCATTCACATTGTGATTCAATGTGGCTGAAAAGATAAAAACTCAGGCAATGGGCTGAACAATTTCAATCTTTTTCCCTCAGCCAGTTCCTAGTAGACCTGAGAATTTTACCAGTACTATCTGCCAGATTAGTTTCCAGGACACAGTGTTGCAAACACATCATTACAAAAAAGAACCTTCAGACTATTTGATCACAGTTGAAAGTGGAGAGCGCTGTGAAACCTTTCGCATGCGGTGCTTTTTAGGAACAGCTGCCAACATTTTGAGCTTTGCTGTGCTTGGTTTGGAGAACCAAGCTGAGAACCTGCCTGAGAACAATGAGCTGCCTGAGTTCCAGGCACAGCCATTAACGGAGTTTGGAGGCTGCATTCCTGCTTTGAAAAAGCCTGAACAATTTCTAAAACAGCGAGTGTAGCTAAGACTCACTTATTGTTTGGAGAACATATTTATCTTCACCGCTTTCTCCATTTACCTGCCTGCCAGAGTGACTGTGAATAAGCTTGATATCTTTCATTAGCCTTACAGCACTGTGCTATTGTCTATAAACTGCAATTTAAACTGCATTTTATTTCATGACTTTTGTCTATCTTTTTGTTTGCCTAATGCCTACAGCAACTGGTCCATGACTCAGGCTTCTAATTAGTGCTGTGAAATGAAAAATATTCATTCGTATGTTGTTGTAAGAGCAGTAGAACTATATAAAGAGAACATCAGTTGAGAAGCCCTGGTAGATGGGGGTAACATATGCAGTGCTGTACATGAGTTTCACAGTACCAGTTATGTTTGTGTACTACAAATGGCTTCTCATGTGTAACTTTGTTTTATAGCCCTTAACCAATCCCAGCTGGAAGCCAAAGACAAGCTACTGAACCCATTAACAAAGGTTCCTGGTCAGCAGGCAGCGTCTTCATTCTGTCTGCACCCCTGGAACTACTGCAGCTTGATCCGAAATCCTGGAGGACTACAGACAGTTTTATAAGCTAAAATAATCTCCCACTTCTCACCAACTGTGTCAGTAAATGCAGTGGCTCACAAGGGAAGTCAACTCACTTCTTGCTGGTAATCTGAGTTACTAAAGTTCTGTTTTCTTCCTCCCTGGCACTGGGTTTTGGGTGTAAATCATCCATCTCTCTTTAATCCATGTATTTCCACTGTAGGGACAAAAGCAAAGATTGCCCATTAAAAGGGTCAGGAACAACTCAGGAATTGGCTTGTACACACCATTTCTGGAGTTCACCTTGTCTTTTTTAGAAAATCCTCATAGGAACAATATTGTCTCCTCCTCAGGAAAAGAGAAGAACACCTGAGAGTGGTGTACAAGGGAAGAACATGCTGGGAATCTGCTTACACAGAAATTCTAGTGACTGTGTGGAAGGCAGCAGGGGAGGGGAGAAAGAAAAGGGGTAAGCAAGAGAGAACTACAGAAGGGCCAGCATCTCAATGACTTTGATCCTACTTATTTCTCTCTTGTAATCAAGAAAAATGTCTCCTATTGCAGCATCAACACTGTGAAATAACCACAGTCCAGCTCCACTGCTGTTCATGGGGATGGGTTGAATTAAACTTTTACTTCACCCCACACCGAGTACACAGTGCAATCACACAGGTGGTGAACTGCACAACTCCCCTAAGGGCAATGAACTCAATCCAGCAACCCGCTACCAAGAATCAGAGAAAAGTTTGCAACACAAAAGAGGTTTGAGTTTTGTTCTCCCCACCCCTGATTATTAATGTCAGGCAGCTGGGTCTAACTATGGTCTCAAACACAAGCAACTCTCCTTGATTGTACCAAGACCTACATATACTTGAGTCCCATTCGGGATATTCAGCTTTCCAGCTGTCAGTGGGAAAATACTTCTCAGCTTCTTAGGAGAGAGTGACATCTTGTGGTTTCTTCTTTTGTCCATCATAGAAAAATAAAAATTAGTCACAAAAGCTTTGACTGATTTTGTTTATTTCTAGTATAACACTAAGATCTTACTTGTTTGAGGAGTATAATGTACTTGATTCACAGAAACTGGTACAACAGTTTTTGACCATCAAGGATTGTGGAAGGATAGAGAAAATTAGTGCTTGGAACAGCCACAAAAACATTCTAATTCACCATGACACATTTTTGTTTAAACGTAGTACTCATCTAAAAAAAGTGCTTGGTGCTCAAGGTCATGTAAAAGTGGGATCTTATTGTTAAATTAATCAGTCTCCAGTGGTAGCACCACTGTTAAAAGGGTTCATAGGGAAAGGATTCTTTCCAGCTGCAGCTCTGAAAAACACCTTCAACTCCAGTAGATGCAGGCGAGAAAGAGAAGATGATGACACTAGACAACTGCATCTCATGCTTAAGCTCCATCTGCATCACAGAAAGATCTCAGTAGATGGTGTCACATCATGGGTCACTTACACAGCACAACTATAGAAGTTTCAGTTATTTATTTTCTGATATAGCCTCCAACACAAAACACAATTTTTTTTTTAAAGTCTATACACCTAAACTCACATATGAACCACTATTGACAAATTTCCCTTACCAAAAATAATCCAAACAAAAAGACAATTATTTTGCTACTTTCGTCTCAAAAAAGCAATAGCATCTTTGAAAAGAATATTATACAAAATCTAGATTAAAAACCACAATAGAATAGTATTCATATACCTCAATAAATTGGTAACAATACTTAGGATACCATCACTACTGAAAACTAATATTGTTTGCGAGCTGTTCTCATTGTGGCCTGCAACTAACATCTTTGCATAACTTGGTAATAAATCAATTCATGTTGCTGACAAATAGAAAATTCTCAATTTTCAGGAAACATGAAATGCTATTTTGCATCTCTAAGGACCGGGAGAGTATCAAGTGAAACTACTAGTGTTTGTATTTCTGCTTCTGCTGGTTTTCCTATAGATCCATTTAGGCAAGTCTCAGAATCAGATTTGGAATATGGGATTCTGCATCATTCCAATAATACCTATGCTCAGTCTAACTGCTGGGGAGTCTGGGCACTTGCCTGATATCCTCTATAAATATTTCTGACTGGCAGCTGTCCTTCTGTAACTCCACAGCTTTCGTTCAAATCTGTCTTCAGTCCTGCCCTTGGTAAGAAGCATCTGTGCTGCAAGGAACTAACGCAAAGAGAACACAAAACTGGTCAAGAAGAACTTGTGATGGACTGAAAATAAACATGATTGAGGGTTGTCATCTGCTTTCTCACATCTTTCCAGCTCAGAGTGAGCACCTCAAAAATTAGCTTGAAAGAGTGTAATACCTGGCTCCCATACAGTTAAAATCACATGAAATCCTTAGCACATCGGTTGCTTTTACAGACATTAGGTGATGCTTGTAGAATAATTTAAATGTGAAGAACCAGCCTTTGGGTAACTCCATGTCAAAGCAGCTGGTTTTACCAGCAGTAAGACTAGTTCTATATCTTGGCAAAATTAGCCCCTGCTCCTCCTTAGAAACACCCTTTTTTCCGCCCCCCCCTTCTCCCAAGCACAACATTTTTAGCTACACAGAACTAAAACGACAATTTTTGTCTAAATGTGAATACAAAAACTGTCTCACCAAGTCCAGACTTTAATACTCTGAGGGTCATACGCAACAGTAATACACTAAGGAGCTCCATTTTTCTTCCATGCAACAGCACTAAGTTCCAGGCAGGGCTAGAAATGTGTTCAAGCACCATTTCTCTGAGTGAGCACAACCAGCCTCCACAGAGGATGTCCATCACTTCACAGTTTGACCTGCATGATTTGCACCAACAGTATTAAAAGAAGTGAACAATGCGTCAAATTTTGGAAGTTCTCCTTGCATGAATAACTTTGTAAGCAGTATCTATGCCGTGTTGAAGTGAATGTATGTCGGAGAAGCCTTTAACTAATACTGAAGTTCAGCCAATATGTGTTTGGTTCCCATAGAATTCAAAAGACAAAACTCCTATTGACTGAGAAGAAACTCACTTATCTAAAATTTTGTATTTATGATCTGTTTCAAAGGAGCTCTTCCCTTCTTTTCTCCTATTCTCTCTTACCTTTTTAGTAATTTCTGTTCTTTTCATATTTTGCACAATTAGGGAAGAATTAATTCTATGCCTCCCTGGTGACAAGTGGTCCTTCTCATCCTCTTGCAAATGGAAACAGCAACTAATTTCCCTGCTAATATTTACTTCTGATGCGTGTCATCCTCCTGTCAGTTTATTGTCAATAAAAAGGTAGTGAACAAAAAAGATTATGTTGTTCCTTTAGACATTTATTTATGAATCAAACACTTCTAGACACTTAAAATTCTAGATCACTGAAGTAAGGTACTGCAAAGGCAGGATTATAGTAGAACAACTACTTAGGGGTAGAAAAATATGTCCACACAAATGACATTACTATTCAACTATTTTACTGCAGTCACATACATAGCTATTCTACACTGACCATTCTCAAATATTCATGCGATCAAATTTTATTGGCATCAACAGTTACGGAAGGTGAAGTGCAGAGTTGCATGCAGGACCATCCATAAAAGCAACATCTTAGAATCACATGTGGGAGAGTTCACACAAAGTCTGCCACAGTTGTCTGATAGAATAAAATCCACGAGGCTTAATTTGTTCCATTAACTTTGATGAAACAGTGTATCGCAGTCTGTTTACTACTTTTACAGGAACAGGAAGAGATCACATTTTCCAGATGTAGTTCTTCAACTCTATAAATTATCATCACAGTTTGCCATCTGCATTATTCAGAGCTGCACACATTCTGCTCCTGTCTCATTGATCAAGTCAGTCTTTGGACTGTAAAAAAAAAAGACAAATAATGGATTTGCAAGGTTTTTTGCTTTACAATTCACTAGAACAAGAAACAGTTGTTGACGTGTACACAATTTTATTTTAAGGACACTGCGATCACAATGACAGAAATGGAACCATTATTTTAATACTGTAAAGCTTTCCTCTGGAAACTGACTTGCACACAGTTAGATCTGAAAGCAAATTAAACAATATCTTGGGGGAGAACACAGTAAACTTTAAATATATTAACTTCAAACTTTATGTGCTTATCTCCTCTTTTTGGTAGCTGGTGGCAGTTAAAGCTCTTCAAAGTCATGGCCACTTGAATTCATTGCTTCGGGGTGCATGACCCTTCCCATGAACAACACGGTCCCTGTGGGAAAAGTGGGAAGGAAAAGTCAGAACAGAAAGGAAAAGCTGAGGTTATAAGATGACAAATACTGATGATAAGTTCTAGAGCATGTGGTGCACGATTTTTACAGGAACGTATGTCTCAGAGAACCTGGTAGCCATGAAAGGCAGTGGATCAGCCGCCTTAGAGAAAAGAATCTCTTTGTATTCAGAAGTGATACAGCACAGAGAACAGTGAAATCCTCTGCATTTTAGTGCCCCTCTGCTTATTTTGAAGGTTCAATTCAAATCCCACCAGAAATCTACACAAAGGTTCACTTTCACTTCAGTGGTTCTGATGCAGGCCCATGAAGGCCACTGTAGTTATGACACAGGACCGGTTCCTAAGCTGGGGTCTCCAAAGGTGACAGCTAACCTTAACTGGAGCATCAACACCTCAGAGTCACCTTCCTGGTCACTTCTCACATGCCTGAGCAGCTGGACAATGTTCCTCATAGAACTAAACATGAGCTCCAGAAGCAGTCACACCAATCAGTTAATGATTATTAATAGGTAGATACTTTGAGTTTGCAGATTTACCCCATATCAGAGGATGCAACCCACAAGCAAGAATTCTCTACATGAACACTGCTCCCCTACACTAGTTCAGCACCATTGACACCTTTCCCATTTTGTACATATGCAGCAAACAATCATGAGTGCTTAGGGTACTTTGGAGAATAAGGGTACCCATCACAGATTTTTTTTTTTTTCCCCAAATATTTCTAACCTTAGATTTCTAGATTAGTAATGAGCTTTTGGGCTTTAACTAGATTTGTTGGCGACTCCTCTTTCTGCATGCCAAACCAAGGCCTATGCAATGTTAAGAACTGTCCGAAGGCTGCCAAGCTCTACTCTGTTTTGACTTAAACTTTTCTTTTGGTGGAGATTTTTGTATATTAAGTATGGAAAAGAACAGATACCCTCCTCCAGACACATTTTTGCCTAAATGTCTACAAGAGCAAGGATACTCAACTTAGTTTTGGTCAAAAAGAAACCCCAGGAGTTGGTATTGTGCCTTGCACATGAGTGACCCTAGCTGGCCAGACTGTGAACATTACTGCAAGAGAAATTGTTTAATAAATATTGATACCTACGATGGGGGTCTCAAATACACAAAAAAAACCCCCAAACTGAACCTACCAGAGTTTGCCTGTAGAACATGGAAGATACCTCAACAGACAGACCCACGTTAGTCTGTGTGCATTGTCATGTTTTGCCACTCAGTCACATCCACATCATTAAGACAAATTACAAATATGAAACTAAGGAGTTGCTTAATCATTGCCCATTTTGCTAGTGAGTGCAGTTCTCATCCCTTGTCTGCCACAGAACACTTCAAGAGCACAACGGAATTATTCATAGCCATAATATCTGTCCATTATGCAAATTATTTGGTACGGGGAACATATCTCACTGGTCTTAGTACAGCCAAGCTCTTACAGAATACAATCATTATGGATACTCAGGGCGGTAACACTGTGTTCTCTGAAGAAAAATGGTGAATTTTTCCTCCCTGGGGTTTTTAATCACATAATTGTGCATATTTTCCAGGATTATGTCAGATTTTGGTGTCTTACTTGGAGTAACATTAAGGTGACAAAGAAAAGGTCAGTCCTTTGATATTAGGTATTTTAAGACAAATTAAAGAAAATTCATAATACAAGGCCAGTTCATTGCTCAAAATGTGCAATTTTCTTTTGTATACTTGATGTACTGTGAAAAACGTGGAAGAGTCTGCAATATTCTCACCTGTTCTTCTGTTTCTGACCAAAAAGAAAAAGGGATGATCGACTATAACCTGGGGATACAGCACTGCCATTCTGCTAATGGCAATCATTCCTAGAAGAAAAAGAACACAGGCAACTTGTTAAATATCATTGCACATTCTCCTGCTCTTCACGAGAAGCTTCTTGGGAAGCTCATGAGCAGACACTCAAGTCACCCTCAGAACTAAGTGTCACCAAGAAATAGCACAAAAGAGGAAAAAGAAAATAATGAAAGATCTACGGAGTTAATTGCACACCTATTTATGCTTTAAGCATGATTAACAAGGGAGAGTGGCACAATTTCCCAGGGTGAGTGAGTGGCTTACAAATTATAAGACCGAGAACCTGAAGAGGAGTTATGACTCCCGCTCACTCGTAAAAAGAAAATGCGTAACATTAAACAGCACTGTTGACCTGCTTTAAACAGCTCCGAGCCTGCAGTTGATAGCAAAAGATAACTCTTAATAACTATGGGATATGCGACAACTAAATGGGCTGATCTTGCAGCTTTTAGCTTCAGTCTTTAAATAATGCAGAGGCTGAAAAGTAAAATTAACTGGGAATCAGGCAGAATTTGACCCTTTGTTATTTTCAGTTGAAGATGTGTAGATTTCTCCAGGACATTATTATTATTTCCGAGTGTTTCATTTACTTTTACACTTTCACTACACTGTTAATAACGATTCATGCATGCCAGTAATTTCTGTCCATTTAAGGTTACAATTCAATCCAGTTACTGATATTCATGACCAGGGAAGTCATTCTTCCTTTCCTCAAAGGCTGGTACAAGTAGAGGCAATTAGAAATCACTTCATGATACATACTGGCAACTAATGTACTTTATTTTCAGGAAAAGCATGTGATAACCTGGTAAACCAAGCACCTGGTCCCTAAGCATTAATAGGGGCCAGCTACATGTTTCCATTAGCACTTCCCATCTTTCACCTCTCTGTACAAGTTTATTAAAATGCAATTGTTACAACGCTCTGCTCCTTCTAACTATTCTGGATCAAATGCCTTTGACCATCTATCTCAATTAGCAGATCAAATAAATCACAAATGCTTAAGTTCCATAACAAAAATACAAATTGCAGCCTGCACACTCCTGACAATCAGAAGCAAAATAGGTTTTCCACAGGCTGCTCAAAATTCTTTGTGAAATACGCTATGTTAAAAAAATACTAACTTTCAATTTCCAAAATTCTCTTCTGAAAAGCAGTATACCTGCGACACTATGTCTTCAGACTACCTGCTATTTAGCTTTCTAGCTGCACAGCAAGTCAGTTTTAAAAAATTAATTAACACAGAATTAACCAGACATTTGATTTAGTTCTGCTTTTCAGTCAGATACCTGAGGCAGCAGCAGCTTCTGATCCTTCCTCATTAACTTCTAGAAATGCCTTGTGAAATGCCTTTGCAAGGTAAAGTTCTTTGTTATCTGGAGAGGAAAAGGAAACATATTTCAAGTGGCTCAACAGTAAGATTGAAGTATTTAAAAAAACAAAGCAAATACTGTCAAAAAGCCCCAATGCTATTATCTACCTTCTGTACCAAGCAGGGAAGGATGGGAGCTTTGTGCACAGAACTTGCATTAAAACACCTTCTGCCAATACCTTTAATAGCACCATTTACCTCACTTGAATTTGTAGTGCTCTCCTACACGATGGATATTAAAATAGCTTGGTACCGCCTAGAGCACCAGTACACCAGAGTAAAAGACAATCCTTGAACAAGATTTTTAAATGCAACTACCGGGAAAAAAAGACTGTGACATTATATGGCAAATAAAGAATTCTATTTCTGTATTATGTGCAATACAGACTTCCTCCAGGAAAATCAGGTATTTTCTTTCTTCTTGTCATTATATTTAAAATAAGCTGAAGATAAATATTCATTGCAAAACCACCAGGAAACTAGTGGTTTTTTCAGTCTTGTTTGTTTGCCATCCTTCTTTGTCAGTATTTTAATTTCAGTCCAAGCCTACTCCTGCTTAAGCCAGTGGATGTTTCATTACTTTTCTTCAGTGGCTAAATAATCAGACCCATTGGAATACTCAGCACCTTGCAGGAAGTAAGACAATCTGTAAATTTCATCAGTAAGACATAAAAGATCAGATACACATTTATTGTACTTGCATAAAATCCACAGTAATGACAGAGCACAACTGGCAGTTAAGCAGGGAATAAAAGCTTTCTCGACAGCCATAAAAATCTCATCTAACCATCCTAAGTGAGACAGCTGCAGCATTTTGCATTTCTGAGCCTTCAAAAAAAGTTCAACACCAAAACTCTAGCTGAAGGCTGACTAAGGAGGGAAAGCTTGGGACTGTTCATCTCATTGTTACGATATCTGCTAGTTCTAATCCTAACGCAAGGTAAAACCACACAAGAACAGTTGAAAATGACTCTCCCCAGCTGATCATTCCTGCTACGTACACTCAGAACTGGTCTAAACCTCCTAGTTCAGCTGCTGAACTGGAATCTCACCAACAACAGCCCCAAATCATTCCCTTTGGGAATCTGTGGAGTAAAACATATACTAGATTTACACCATTTGAGCTGTACCAAAAGAACGAACTTTGCAGTCTTTATAGAAAAATGATTTATAGAAAAACTGTAGGACCTGTATCTTTCCCTGTGTGGGACATCAGTCTGTTTATAGCAATTTTTAAAGCAGTGTTTTTTCTTTGAAGAAAACAGTGTAAGACAAAAAAAGCAGTAACATTGGAGCCCCTTATCTTAAAACCGAATAAATTTGTTTCATAACAAAGAAATGCCCACGTAGCCTAATCACATATTTCAATCACTTTTAAAAAGTGTTATTTTAATTTTTTTATTACAGCCTTAAGTCTGCTCTGTGACCTGCAACATTCACCTCAATACTCCGTATTTTCATCCTGAATGCTTTATTTGGCACGGTGTGGTGGTGCTTATGATACTCCAAGGATATATTTCTGGTCAGAACACTTAGCACCTTAGAAGATTGGTCTCTATCTGATGACCTTATAGACCCTAATTCAGACAGCACGAATATTTAACATCAGATATAATAGTAGGCCTGCTTGTAAATGTATTCAGGATCTGAGCATTTAAAAAAAAAGGCAATATTTTGTTAAGTTGACAGGAATAAGAGAAGTGCCACTGCAGATAAGACCAGTAAGTCCAATTAGTCTGGCACGTTGCTCCAGTTGTTGCTTCAGAACAAGATACAAGAAGCCTTAGAGATGAAAACTACAGCACAAGAGACAAATATACTCTCACTTAGCATGTGCCTTATACCTTAAACAAAGTCTCTAATCCACAGAATACACAGAACACCTTTATCCAATGTAGTATAGATAGTTTTGATTGTTCTGAAGCCATTTTTTTTTTTAATCCTACCAATCTCATGACCTCAAAGAACACCCAAAGATTTCTGTGGTTAAGTCTTCCATAACAGAAGTGCTTTCTATTTGGTTTGAATTTGTTGCTTTTCACTTCATTGGCTTTGTCCTTGGATACTGAAAAGAGCAATTCCACATCACAATTTACTTTCTCTAGACTCTTCTCTTAATATTCCATTATCACGCCTCTCTCATTTATCTCTCTCTGAAGTGAATACATCTATTCTCCTATGGAAGCATATTAGTGTTCAGGCATTCTTCTCTTTGCTCTCTTTTGCGATTGTCAAATCACTGACTGCAATACATCAATATCATACACATCTTGCCATTATTATACATGTTGCCTTTCTGGCTTTCACTGCAGATAAGCTTGGGCTTACCTGAGTATCTATTATCAGGCCATTTTTCTCTAGTGGCTTATTTGAATCTGGATTTTTGTAAGAACCAACACGATTTCATTGTTAGCGTCTCAGAAAAGTCCCGTAGAGGTTTAGTATCAAAGTCGAAGCTTTCTGCAAGACGCTGGCCGAGATACCCATTAATGTGTGGGAGTAATTTGAGACTGACTTCTAATGTTCATGACTCCGTTAGCATCACATTTCGTTTGTCATTACGTTCCATATGCTTGCAAACTCCTACTCAGAGCTGCCAGCTGGTTGCTCTGCAAATCTTATTTTAAAAAAGCATGTAGGTTTATTAGCTTTTCTAGCTTAGGTTGTCCCAGAAAAACTATACCTACCTCAGTCAAGACTCTGAAGAACGATTTACTGGACTGGTGCTCTTCTAACTACTTTATATTGTAGAAGTAATTAAGATTACTTCTCTGCTTACTGAAATGTGGGTCACCTCGAGGATAAAAGCAGTTGCCATTTAAGGTATTATACAACAGTAAGAAATATCATAATCATTTGAAAGGGAAGGGGAATTTTAGTATTGAAATCAGTTCAAGAGTAAGTCCTAAGTGGTGTTAAAATACTCAAGCAGCAAGTTTGTGTGATGTGTAAATGATAAAATCTCAAATACCAGAAGTTGTTTCAAGATTATTCTGAACACCTGATGGAATCAGAGATGCAAGTCAAACCTGTCAAAGTCTTTTCAGAGTCAGAATACACACAACTACACAGCCAAACAGTAATGCCCCCCTGCTTACCTGCGTTAATGGACAAAGAATTTAATTTCTGCAAGGGCATACTATTTAAAAAGTGCATCTGGATTAATACTTTCTCTTTGGTTGCTCACAATCCAGACATCCCAGAAGGTGAAGCTGACTTGTCTATTTTCCATTTTTGAGACTGGGTACAAAAAGCAAAAATTCTAAATATTGAAAACTAAGTCTGTAATCCTGCAGTTTGATTTATATCCACTAAACCCACCTAGAATTCCACTGAACTCAGCAATCTGTGCCTGGATCTGATTACAGGCTTAGGGCTACTGCTGAAATTGCAGAAGGCTTTCCTTGACAATCATCCAAAAGCAAGAGCAACAGGAGAGGAGGAGGAGGAGAATATTTTTAAAAGGAACAGGATTTCTCAAAAAATCTCCTTCAATTTCTTTGATGATTTGTATCTTCCTAAATTAAAAGTGCCCAGACAAACCTTTTGTTCAAATATCTGCATTTAAGGTTTCATCAAGTGCCAAATTTCCCAGAGGGCCGACGTGTAAACTTTGGGCTTCAGTTTCCCTGTTACCTGACATACTATTCAGGTATTTGCAAAAGCAAGCTTTCAACACTTTTCTTCGCACTTTTGTTTCCTCCTCCCCCCTCCATTTTACACCGTGAAAATTAGAAATAGGAAACATATTCTGTATTTTAATTACTTAAAATTTCATCTCCCTAGCAGCAACAGCAGGGTTTGCATTAAAGACATTACTTCAAATACATTTTCTTATTCTTAACTTATGAATGCCCTTTTCATCACCTGGTAGCACATGCCCTTTTAAGTGAAAAAAGAATGTTACAGTAAAACTCATGAATTCTCTCTGTGCTCCGCTCTACATTACTTAACAAACAAATTAATCTTTAAATGGCAGAGGAGTTAATTCAGTCATGCAAAACATGGTATTTTGATTTTGTACAGTACAATTGCCAAAAATCTAAAACTTTAAAACAAGTCATTAGTCACATGGATTAAAACACAAGCACATTCCCATCTTCCTGCTACCCTCTCAACTACAGAATTAATCCCAGATATATAGGTGAATTTTCCATGCAATTAAATAAGAGCCAAACACTGTCTTTGTGGTTCAATCTCCCCTGTGTATCTTCCATTCTCCTTAGTACTTTTCATGAAGTAAATATTTTTTTTATGTATAGACCAGAAGTCATTGGAAAGCTTACTTTGGGGCAGCAGAGAAACTGAAAGCGTTTTTCTTTAGAAAAGCTGTATTTTTTTAAAGGCGGCTTTTTGATTTACTCAAATTCTTTGCCCATTAGCTAACTTCAGCTTTTCCCACAATTTCACTGGAAAAGTGAAAGTGGCAAAACAATGGAATAAGCTACGTGATACACTATAAACGATATTTCAAACTTAGCAACAGTGAAAAGGAGATGGAAAATGCAAACATTTCTGCTGTGAGTTTTAGGGGAAGTTTGCCTTCATTGTCACTATTTCAAATAAGCCACACAGGTGCGATTGCTTCCAGAGACAATTAACAACAGTTATTTCCCACCAGCGAAGGATCTATCTGGCTGATTAGGCAGTAACCCACAGAGCAGAAATGCACCCAGGGAGCAGTAAATAACCATAAATTACAAGAACAACGACAGCAACCTCACACTGACACGTGCTTCTAGACAGAGAGCAACTGGGTTTGCCAAAACTCAGGTCTAGACAGACACACTGCTTGCGTGGCTACTTTTATTATACAAAAATGCAACAGAACTTCTCAGGCAAAGATAGAATCATAGAATGGAATCAGAATCATTTCAGTTGGAAGAGACCCTCAGGATCCTCGAGTCCAACCATAACCTAATCTAACTCTAGCACTAACCCATGTCCCTATGAACCTCGTCTAAATGCCTTTTAAACCCCTCCAGGGATGGTGACTCCACCACTGCCCTGGGCAGCCTGTTCCAATGCCTGACAACTCTTTCCGGGAAGAATTTTTTCCTAATATCCAATCTAAACCTTCCCTGGTGCAACTTAAGGCCATTTCCTCTTGTCCTATCACTTGCTACTTGGGAGAAGAGACCAACCCCCTCCATGCTACATGATGACTCAAATACCTTTTGTGCCACTTCACAATACCTTTTAGGAGGTATTAAGCCCGTGACTATCTCATTTCCACCTGAATTTCTAAATGTATCGGATGTCTCAACTTCTGAAAATAAAGCGTTGACAACATATTGAAATAGGCAAGCAGCATATGCGACTAAATTGCTTTTATCTCTGAATTCTTTCTTCCCTGTGCTGCTTCTATCCAGCAGGTATCTGGGGAGATGACTAATTGTACAATAGCTTAATGCTCTTAGCACTGTGAACAAACAGCCTCTGGAGATAAAAGATGACAACAACCCCCTCGTCGGGTGCATCTCATTTGCCATTGAGGCACTGAAGACACATATTGCTCTAAAGTGGATCTGCCTCTTGCATAGTGTTACATTTTCTCTATATATCTAGTGAGATCCAGTTCTGAAATACTTTCCCAGGTCAAAAATCCCCCATGGCACACATACACCCTGACGGATTTCTTCCCTGCCCCAAGTGTTCCTACAGTGACCACACTCCGACATTACGCAAAAACCCCAATGGATCAAAAAATTGCAAGGAGGTGGTGGTGTGTTTTGGTTTTTTTTTTTCCCTTCTCTCCATAAAACCACTTTGAGGAGCTTATCAGTTATCTTTAGGTGATTTTAGTGCTTCCCCATATACCTCGAGAGACAAGACGAGAAGCTCTTACCAGACATGGCAGCGAGGTCGGCGCTGCTGCTGAAAAGCTCTGTAATTCCGAGACCTCTCCAGACATCTTTGAGATCAATTTCCTGTTCTACTGTGAACCTGGGGAACAGAAAATTACAAAGAACTCAGATGTAAGCAGTACTTATCGTTAATAGAAGGTTAAAATGTCTAGGTAATGACAAATGAAACACCAAGGTAAGTAATGTAAAGTAGGAGATTTGGTACTAGTAGTATAATACAGTGACACCTTCTACAAAAGTGCTTACAAACAAATTATTCTCACAGCTGGATTTCTCTCTAACGCAGAAGCAATCAAAAAGATGCTAATGGTGTGTTACAGTCCCTGACCATAAAACCTCACTGAAAAATTATGCAGTAGCTAATGTAAATGCTTACTTTTTATAAAAAAGGTTTACTGTAAAAACTGAATTTAATTGAAAACATACTAGAATAGAATATCAAATAAGGCCAAGAACAGCACTAACTTCATAGGCAGTTATTGACAAAGGAGTACGAAAGTAAGGAAAATACTCTATTTTTATTTAGACAGTATAAGCAAAGCCCAGCAGCTATGAACACGAACATAAAGCATTTCTGACTCAGCTTTTAATTACTCTGGTGGCAAAATTTTAATTGGATTCAATTGTGAGTAAAGAACGGGGAAAACAAATAGTTGTTAGCGCAAATGCACATGTGAGTACAACCTGGCAGGATTTCAGGGTTAGATTGCAAAGCCACATTCGAGGCTGTGTTACTGTGCTGGAATGACAAATTGAGATTAATCCTGAGGGCAAGATTTTGGACAAAAGCTTGTTCCATTTCCAAAGACTTCTTTTCAAACATTTTAAAAGTTATGCCTGGTGTCAATGAGACAAAAAAGACTATGTATGGTGAGAAACAGACTGGACAGCTGAAGAAACAGAAAAATGTCAGAATAATAACAGGAATGGCAGCTCCAACCAGAAAATACCAGAAGTCTACAGATAAACACAAGAGACTAATTATAATTGTTTGTTACACGTGAGTTACGGGTTCTCTGTAGAATGACCAAATTATCAGTGATTTAAATGATGCTGACAGTGACTGGTTATAACTCTACAATACTAAATATGTAGTCTATAAGATGTTGTTCGGGTTTCTCCAGCACACTGTTCAGTCAGAAACAACTCTGCAATGACTCTGCAGTCCTTACTGGAAGGCCTTGCCTGTGCTAAAATCAAATACAATGTGTTTCTGCAGAATTTCTTGCAAGGATTCTTTTTCAGGACAAAACTTTCTCAGCTACAGAGAGGAACATGTTCTTTTCAAAAGAAAGTATGGGCCAGAACTCCCAGTAGGGAACTGAACGAAGAGCTGAGATGTGTGATACTTTGGCACGTACGAGCCTTGGCAGTTTGGAAAAGAATAATCTGGATATCAAAAGACAACTGGTTAAGAGCCAAGTGGATCTTCCTCACAACATTTACACAGAATGTGAAAAATCCATTACACAATCTACATTCAAAATGAATGTAGAAATGCCATTAGAAGCCAAAAATCTCTGATGGAACAGATATTAGTCATTACCCAGAGAAGAATTTTATGCAAGTTAAAATAAGATCTGGAGATGATTCAGGATCAATAAATCCCTGGTGGCACCACAAGTCCGGATGAACTCCAGGATATGCCTGGAATAAAAACACAAGAACTGATTCTTGCGATTTTATTGTTTTGGCTGTTCTCAAAAGAATAAGAAGAGACCAACAAAGACTTATGTACTGGAGGAAGGTTATGGTGTTCTGGCATGTTCTGCACCAGTCAGTGTGGCAGTATAAAATAATAATAAAAAAAGGCATTATCTTAATGAATGAGATGTGGTTACATCGATGAGATGACCTGAAAACAGCCTATGTAGGAAATGTAGGAAAGGGAACTGTGTCCCATTAAGGTTCTTCTTCAAGAGGAATCATCACTCACCTTCCTCTTGGAAAGCTGTGGACACTCAGGCTGCTGAAAACCTACAGGTAGGGAGATCCTAAAACCTTCTGCACAATTTTAGCTTTAAGCTGAGACACAAATCTGCCAGTTGCTCATTTGTTCAAATTTCTCACTGGTTTACAGGCTCCAAAACTAGAGCCTACCTTCACTACGCACTTGTAACATAAGCCCAGATCTACTCTTGAGACTTGAGTAAAAACCCTACGAAAGATGAATTAAGACTTGACTCCTGATGCCAGAGTTAAACAGTACAAAGGTTCTGTCTGTGCATATTGAACAAATTCAGAAATATTTCCTTCTATATTAAAACTCTACTATAACATTTTGAAAAACACATGCTACTGTACCTACCTCACAAGCACGCAGAAAAGGCAAGTTAATGTTAAAATGCTTCTTATAAAAAATTTCAGAATGGTGTCTTTTCCCCTTTTTTGGCTTTTTTTTCACCACAATTAATATTAAATGTATCCAGCTTTCAAAATAATTTAGCTATTAAATAGCAATGTCAAACTAGTAAAGATTATGATAGGGGACTAGGCAAGAAAAGTCTGAATGAAAAGCAAAATTTGAGGCCACAAATAAAAAATCTGCAAAAAGCATTTTTTCCAACTGCAGAGAACCACTATAAGATATAAATGGAAATCATGTGGGTTTAAGTCTCTGGACCACTAGACAGAAAACACACTTATCTGCTAAGTGATGAATTGTGACCCAGAAAGAAAGCACGACAAAAGATGCTCTGCGTAGTAATCATGGAAAAGGTCTGGGAGGTATTTTTGGGAAATATATATATATACACACACACAACAACCACCACCACCCCCCTCACAAAAAACCATGAAGACCAGATGAATATGCACCTGAAAAAAAGAAAATGCAAACATCTGGAAAGGCTAATGCTGAACATCATGGATGAGTGAAGGTCTCTACAATATCTATAAGAGCAAGTTCTTGCTTTTTAAGACAAAGTAGAAGGAAAATATCACATCAGCTGTATAAATATCAAACTATCCCTTCATGAAAATAAAACTAATTACTTCCCTTCTCTCTTTTTAGTTTTGCCATAGAGTAAAAACCCACTCTGAACCACTACTCAAAATAGCATCTCCCCTCCTTTCCCACATACTCTGAAAAGCAGCAAGAATTACAGATAAGCTATTATTAATAATATTTCAGCTGACATCAGAACTAGCCTCTTTTGAAAAATAATAGGGCTGCTTTAGACTTTGAAATATAATTCCAGGCTACGCAAACCGATGTAAACATGCAGTACGAGCTACTCTGCAGTCATATTTGGATTTCTTTGCGTTCTGCATAGTCAGTGATGTGGGTATTCACAATCAAAGCTGACAAGCTAGAGCACAGAAGAGACGTTCAATCTCATTCCCCAAGCCAGGCATTTGCTTTTACCTCCAGAATTGGGAAATACCGAGGTACATGATCCTAACCCTGACTATTTGCAGTGTTTGTCACACATAATGAACCGGATGGTTGTATTTTTCCCCCCCCAAGTCTTTTAGGTGCTGCTTCTGCTAAAAATACTACAAAAATCAAATACTTCAGTATCAGAAGCCATGGAATAGTTGCAACCGGGAACATTAAAAACCACAAAGGGAAGTCTGAGAAATCTCAGACGCTGAAGAAAAGATGAGGACCAGGACAGAAAGACTGGTCTGTTGAGTCAAGAGAAAAGCTCCTGTACTTGAGCAGTTCTAGAGGGTTCACCAACACAAGTGTCCATGGATAAAGCTTCTACAGACCTCCTTAAAGCACTGAGCAGAAAAATACCAATAATGGATAGTGACTCTGCCTGTCAACTGATGGTTAACGTCAAGAACTGAAGATGTGAGTCAGCTCTATACTTATTTTTGCAATGTTTATTTGTGGAGTCTCTCTACTTCCTACAAATGAAATGCAGTTCAAATAGCGGAGCAAAAATATTTCCCTTGATTTCCACCACTTTTCCCACATGAAATGAAGAACTGAACAAGATGCCTAAGAAACAGGATTAGATTGCGAAACTAACACTTCTCTGGAGAGCTTAGCAGAGAATGACAACACTTTAATGAAATTTAAAATTTGCACAAGCATTAGATTAAAATGATGCATTTAAATCAGTCTCCTTAGTTATGTATCTGAACCTTTAGGTTTTGGATAGAGCACTAACTTTAACGTACCATATCAGGCCATCTTTTTCCTGTTTTACAGGCTTTCAAGAGATACATTCATCAGGTGTGATGCTGCATGACCCTTCTGAACAGCTGAATTTTTCCTGAGGTCCTTAGATCCTCAGGATGCACAGAACCATGAGGGATTTGGGTACTCTCTTTAGTTACACAACAGAAGTGATCTACGGCCTAGTGTGCCTCATCCAAAGGCTATAATTTCAAAAATTACACAGAGTTCTGAATGAGCAAAAGCAAGAAATTCCAGGGTTTCATATTGGTTCTAATACATGACATTCTGCAGGACATTAAGCAAAGAAATGGGTCTGTTGCTTGAAATCAACAATATTCTTGGTTGGAGTAGAGGCCCTTGGGATTTCAGTCATTATTTTAACCGAGCAAGAAGCCCAGAATACAAAGCTGCCAGCTGATATCGATTCCAACATTTCGGCTGGAATTCCAGCTGGGTTGTTCTCAGGTGCTAGAACTAGCTTGTACGATTTAGTAGCCTGAAAACAAACAAGCAAAACATCATTAACAGCTAAAAACAACCAAAAACCCCACAGAGCTGCCCAGAGTAAGTGAAACACAGCAGGCTGTGGTTCCTTCTCTGGCAAGGTCCTTCTGTCCAGGGTTAAATATGGACTGCAAGACTTGGCTGAGTGTGTATTTCAGTGGGACAGTTCGATGCCTCTTCCGTGGCTGTATCTCAAGAACAATCAGCACTGGTCTGTTCGTCATGAAAAGGGGACTCAAGAGAACATGTTAAAAAAAAAAAAGGAATGTCTGCTTTGTTGTTGTTGTGGGTTTTGGTTGGTTGGTTGTGGTTTTTTTGGTTTTGTTTTGTTTTTCCCCTTGAGAGAGAAAACCTCCAGCTAAAGAAACTTAACACACCATCTAAGGCATTTTAAAGATATTGTCAATGTACAAAAAAGCAAGGAGGTTAAAACATAACTGGGTATAGTGGAACAATCCTTAATAGATCTGCAGACTCTAGCACTGTTATTAGGTACTAGTTCCTCCCATGCTCTTCAAATAATTTATGTAAAAGAGGCAGCTTTGTAAATTAGATTCATGGTCTGTTTCACTCCTATGCAAAAAGTGGATTAAAATGTTGATCACTTTAGTCTGGGTTAAGCTGGAAACAATGATTTGAAAATGAAAATGAGAAAGTATAATTTAACAATTCTGTACAAATCTCTCCTTTGCTATTAAGAGGAATAATGCACGATTTCATTCGCACACAGATAATGCGGACAGAAATTGGAAAGTTGTGATTAACTCTGCTTTGGCTACTCATTCAGGTCCTATTACAAATGTGTAAGTTTAAAAAATGTTCACTTTATAATTGGATAGCATCTTTCAGGACATAAAAATTTAATTTTATTCCACTGCTTGCTTTCAGTTTCTCAGTGGACAGAGCCTGCAGGCCACATTTCATAACATGCCTTTCTGAGTCAGAGCATAAGATATTTATGAAGTGTTTATTTAGAGCATTGATAAAATCCTGCAGATCACCTCTGAATCCTTAATGGAAATCCAACACCTTGGGAGCAGCCAATTAAACCTTGGAATTTTTGTAAGGAAACTGCAGTATTACTGTATGGGATTTCAAGTTCATGGTCATAATCCTTTATAATCTGAAGATACTGCAAGTAATCAGCACCTGGTTGTACCTGTTTTGCCTTTGTATAGCCTTAATTCAAAAATGTTTACCAAGTTCTTTGAGGTTCTTAGATAAGAGTGACAGGCATGACAACTAGCCCGAGGATGGAATAAATAAGAACGTTACATGATCACACAAAACCTACACCTCAAACTCACGTCTGAGAACCTCGCAACAGAGAATCCGGGAGTCTCTGCTTTTGAGTAAAAAGCAAACAAAACGTCAAACTACCTCTATAATCTTCATTCAAGTCATAAACACAATTAATAAGTTTTCAATGCCATTCATGTGTTTAACTTTAGATACCCAAGTGTCAAATTTGGAAGGTAGTTTTCACAGATTCCCTGTATTATCAGAGAGATATTTCTCTTGTGCATTTCTCACTGTAGAAATTCTTTGAGAAAAGATGTCCAACTTCAGCACCTGATGCCCAGGCTGTGAAATGCTCCTGTTTTAAAAGGAAAGCTTAAGGGATGGAAGACTCCTTGTATTTTACTTCTCAGGAACATCTAGGTAAGGTTTGCCCAAGCCTGCAGGAAAATAACCCCTCCCCTGCATCTTTGTGGGCTGTTAATACTAAAGCCCTTGGGACTTGAAGCTCCAAACAAACAAAAAAAATCACAGGAATAGTGTACAATAGCTTCAGTTTGTATACAACCTGAAATGCAGCTCTTTGCTGCTCTCTCTGCTTCTTCAAAGGAAACGCCACTTAAAAAAAGAAAGGAAATCTTACTATGGGGCAGTGAAAAATAACCCCAAAATGCTGCTGCTCCCTCATCACTCTGACTCCAAGCAGAACAGGTATAAAGAGAAGTGGAATTCCATCTCGAGTTGGCATCAGGGCACACTGACAGCACCAGTCCATCTCAACAGAATTTATCCTGGCTAGCCTTGTATTATTGTGCTCAGCTGCTGTCGGCTTTGTGAAAGTTGCCTCTGCTTTGGAAAGGAAGCTGACGAGCTGCGGAATTCTTGCTCTGCTCTTTACATGTGAAAATGCAAACTCAAATCTCCAAGTTGCCTGAAAACAAACAGCTATTTTAATGATTAAAAAGATTCACTATATTTTACTTTTTCTGTCCCTTCCAATCCCTAACATTCTGTGATTCTGTGTAATAAGTAGAAGAGATCCAGTCAAAATTTGTGACGTATTGTTATACAAACACTTCAATGAAACCCTTATGAATCACTTGAAGGACAATGATTCAACTACACATTATTAGTGACTTGTAGTAGTAAACAACTCTGTTACTAAGTCAAGTGTCGGGCAAGCATGGAAAATATTTGAAGACAGATGAAACGGAATTCTAGGAAAGATAACTAAGTGGTATATGTGAGCAAATACGTCATGGTGCACACACAACTTATGTCTACAAATGAACTGACACAAGTTTCATCCCTTCTGGTAGTAATGTCTTGTTATTCTATTGCTACTCTAAGGAAAAAGAAACCAGCACTTATTACAACTAAGAAAAAAAGACAAAAGACACAAATTGACTGGAATTATCTCTCAACACTCAACCATTTGTATCTGCACAGACACACACCATTAGAACTTTTCAAATTAGCAGCACATAGAAAGCTAATTAGGACCTAAATGAAACATTTTAGCTCTTGTTAATTTAGACTTGCAATATTTCTATGGTTCCCATCTAAATGGAACTTATCTATAACGAGTTCTGCAAATACTATGAGCATCATGCAGGGTGGATATATTCCTGATGATGAAATTCTCCTTTCTGGAGCTTATGCATGAAAGGGACGCAAACACAGCACTCATCTGTTCCTCAAACAACCCTCATTCTGCACTGCACCCCCTGGGCTTTCCTGTCAAACCAACCATTCCGTGGGTGCTGCACAACTGCAGACTTGATCAAGACGTTCAAGTTTTACCTACTCTGCCACTCCAATTTGAATGCGGCCATACCTGTTCTATTGGCACAGCAATGTATTCTCACCTGGGTAAATACACTTCCACTTTTTGCTTCTTTACAGAATTAGCCCATTCATTAATCAAGGAGGCTTTGACCAGTGGTTCCAGTGTGACCAGTGGAACTTCCTGTCTGGAAAGAACGATCATCATACTCATCTCATCTCCCTCATACGGTATTTCCAGAACTTGATAGATACCACCTGCTTCATTGGAGCCATCACTGAACTCTCCTACAAAAGAAAAACAACAATGAAAAAGGCTAGTAGAAGTATTTTCTTTTGCCTTCACTGGAGATAAGGAAAAAAACCAGAAGGCTAATATTAGGTAGTGTTTACCAAACACTGGAACTAAAAGTTACCCTCTTTATTCTGTTCTAAAATTTATATTGGTTTCTTCATCATAGAATTCAAGGCCCACGTCTGCTTTCTTAAAAAAAGCTTATGCAATCACACAGTTCATAGATAATCATACTTCTGAACCTATTACCCAACTTTGATTGGTTAGAAAGAAGTCTAGAAGTTGTTAAAGCTGCCAAGACTTTCATGGAAGTGGGCAGAGGGTTTTTTTAATTCAGAAAAGACTATTTGTCAGTGATGAGACTGAACAAAATGCAGTCAATGCTGGAGACTGTAGAACCCATTTGGACTTCAAGCTTAAGATGAAAACAATCATTAGTTCTGCCGTTCAAAACACCCCTATTTTACCTTTCTAAGGATATTACAACATTAAGAGCTAACATTCATTTGAATATTTAGCGCAGCACAATAAAAATATTTTAGTGAGAAGCAAGACTAGCTCAAGCATTGTAAAGAGGTTTGATAAAATGGATAAACATTCTGAGATCCACCATGTGGCATCAAACACATACCTAAAAAAGTAATCAAGAAAGGAGTCATTATGTGTGTTGCTATCTAGTTATAATACACAAGCACACACAAAAAGACAGAGTCCCTTCATAGTTTAAAATTCTAGGTGAAAAAAACCAGACAATACCAATGAGTATTACTGCAACAAACCTATTAAGGGAAGACTTATCAGCTTTAAATTGCTAAAGCTCCAACTCACCATAGTAAAACTCTCCCTGTTGGTACATCATTGGAATCTGCACTTCACTTTCATCATCCTTAGTGAAAGAGAAAGTTCTTGTATTTTCAGGTCTGAACTGTGATTTCCAATTGCCTTTAAAGTAGATTGCGTTGATGAGAGCCAAATGAGTTAGAGCACCAAAATCTCTCGAAGACACAAAATCTTTGATCATATCTAAGAAGAAAACCAACTGTCAGTCTGCATGTCAAATTGAGCGTTAAATCAAAACTTAAGACAGCTTGAAAAATGCAAGAAAATAAAAAGCCATGCTACCGTGTAATTTCCAATTCAGATGTTTGATTAAATCTCAAATTAAACTGCCAGTGTTTTGTAAACCTAAATCACAGTGTAGGTGCGTAAACCCTTCCATCAAGTACACACTAGTCAAGTGTTTCTTGATCACTACTTAAACATACCCCACAATGAAACTGAGCGGAAAAGGGGTCACGTAAGGAATGTTTACCCTGGTGCTATAATAAGAGTTCAGCACTATGGTCTTAAGGTCAGAACTTCTACAATCTTTGGTTCCAACCCAAAGAAGCACTTAAAAGGGTGCTTAATTTGAATTGAGTAAGTGTATCCATTGGAATTTCACCTGGGCCAATTCTGAAGGAACCATTCAGTTTCTAATCAAGAAAAAACTTCAGAGTAAGAACTAATAAAAAACCAAAAAAACCCCACAACCAAAGAAAGAAAAACACACAACAAAACACCAAAAAATGCACATAAATTTACAGCATTTGTTGCACTGACATTAGCTCTTGAAAAGCAAAAGAGAAAAAAATCATCTAGCATCTGCTCTATTCATGGGAGGTATGGCAGCTGAGCATGGCAGCTGCTTTGCGCCTACTCCTCAATAAGTCATTTCCATCAGAAAACAGTCTGTTACCTGCTTTAGCTCATCTTAAATGGCTTGCTTTGCAGCAAAATCATTTCAAGTTTGTTAAATTTGGTGCACTGACCAGATTTGTCACTATTCTTGAAGAATTACAGCCTCCTTCAGACAGCTCTCTTGCTTACTTCTATTTTTAACTGACATTGCACTGCAAACACATTCCTCAGTCTGATTATTATTTCTTAATCCACAGTTTAAAATACAAATTAATTCTGCTTTCTAGAGCATATGACATTGACTAACTGGTGAAAAATTTGTTTATCATACAGTAGTATTCCTTCTAGGTTACTGTTTGTACTTATTTTATCTAGAACATTCTTAGAAATGAGATGTGACTGATCCTGCCATCCTCACTCCCTGTGGTTCAGAAAAATTCAGAAGGAATACAGTTCCAGTTTTTCCATTTTTATTTGGTACGTCATAGTCCCTTATACTTTCCAGCCTCGTCTTGTTAATACACTAGTGTAATGTTAAGAATTTTTCTGGTTGGAGAAATCGTTGACAGTTACGTTTTCTGCTCCTAGCTGGAATTGGAAACTTGCCTGCCTTGTACCCCTTTCATAATGAGAAAATGAGGCTCCTCCTTCGAGCTGGCAGGAGAGAACGAGCTGCAGTGGTCAGAGACAGGGCTGAGGGACCGGTGCTGTCGCAACCTACAGCTCAGAGACCTCAGCTCCTGCCAGGGCAACGGCCACCGCTCCGGCAGCCCATGTGGCAGGTGTCAAGCAGAAGAACTTGCTGTTCTTTCGAAAAGAAAGATAATTTTATTATCGTTTCCCTTCTCTGAAAACACTCTGCAGTCTGCTGCATCACTTAAATCCCCTCTATTTCTGTAGCTTGAGATAAAGGGCAGAATTTATTATGAATATGATAGCTGCCATTTTCACTTGGAAAAAATAGATAATTTCCAAATTGGAATAAAAGCATTATAAGGTGGTTTTCCACTTTAGTGCTATGCATTTCCATAAAGCATTATGGATTCTTAAATGCTCAGACTACATGTTGATATGTTAATTCCATACAGAGGATTCCAACACCTTCAAATTTACAACAGTACAACCGATGTTGGAGCCAGATCCCTGATAAATGACTCTTAAAACATCAACCTCCAGAGTGTGCCAGATGAACTAGAACGACATTCTGCTTTGATCCCTACAACGGGGGACTAACTTCACTCCCATACCTTGAGGCTCTGCATGTATTCAGAAAATATCACATCTTTGGGATTCCACAAGCAAAGCAAGCACATCATGTGGATCTGAATATGCATATTTACATCCGTAATTTTGCACTTACTCCCCTGCTGCAAGTTTTTGTTGTGAAACTGTTGACAGTTTTCCTGAAATCAACAACTCTCTCAGCATGCTATCTAGTTTCCAGGGTCAGATTCTGTGGTTCCAAATTAGCTTCTGTATTTGTTAGTGTTCTGTTTCTCAGTACCTTGTAACTACAAGTTCCTCAGAGAACTAGTGATACTCCACACATCCAAGCATAGGCCAACAACCCCTTCATAGACAGTTTTTCTACAGTTAGCAATAAGTTCTTATTTTTTAATTTTTCTAATTTAATACAAAAATCAGTTTTATAACACTATTAAAATGCCTACCATTAAAGCATTCTCATTTGGCAAATGCTACGAGTACTTTAAGATAATAAGACACAGGAAAAATATTTAGATACTACTATATGATTAACAATAGCTAATATTACTTAAGACAGATCGTCCTTGCACAGGAAAAAAATATAATTTCACAAAGAGCTGATACTATGATTCTTTTCACACAAAAGAGATAAAAGCCAAGGCAACAATTCAAAACCACTGTATAACTTTGGAAACTGCAAGAGGTATATAAAAGAACCACGTGGACTTACTATTTGTATGATTCTCCACCCACTTATTGATGTGGGTAGCTACAGCTGCACTTTGGCTGAAATCTGTATTCTCTACTTCAGCTTTAAAGTACTTTTTCACCAACTGCAGAAATTTGTCACTGATATGAAATCCGTTCTGCACATAGAGAGCATTAGCAATATTCAGAACACAATGACTTTCTTCAGTAGTTGCCATATCAGAAAGTTCCTTCAAGAAGGTAAACTCTTCACCTGAGGAAAGAAAAATACATCCAGTGTTTCAGAAAAGAAACTTATTCCATGCTTTTTTCTGCTGGAAATTAACAAACACATTTTATTAAAAAAAGGCTTTTTTAAATAAGCTTGTTTCTAAACCTACACACGCCTTCAGATCCAAAAGAACAATCTACAAGGCAGAACATATTATTTAGAGTTTATTTTTTCTGCTACCTATAATTAGTGTAATTAACAAGACTTTTGGATGCCATCACAGACAAAGCTATCAATGGTAATCCTTTCAACACCAGAAGAGTAACCACAAAAAATTATTCTAAGTCACACTTATGTCTTGCCATCACAAATGGCAAAAAAGAATGTTACATCCTAAAAGCCAGTTGTTTGAGGAAAAACAGACTTCAAGTTTTGAAGCCAAGGACTTCCACATAGATTTCTCTCAGCAAAACAACAGGTTTAGAATTCACCACGATCCTGCATGAGGTAGTACAGAATCATTTGCTTGAGTAATAAGGAATCCTGTGTAGGACTGAAGTAGGGTTTTTTTTTTTTTAAATAGAAAGCTTGTACTGTCGCATTGGCTACCTGGAGCTGAAGTTTCTAATTCATTTTTAAAGACAACTTAAAAATTGAATGCAATGATACATTCCAAGCAGAAATCATTGGAGTATTTCACTGAATAGCCCTCACATGCAGGAACAGTGAATGGCCCGGTTCAAATCAACTGTATAAGACTTCTTCAATTATAGCTAGGGGTTAATTTATCTATCTTTCAAAGACAAACTGCAGAACTAAATATGTGCTGTAGTCTCCACAGAGCATTATCCATGCAGTGGCATCGTTTAACACATTTTGAACACTGTATTCACAAATTCTTCCCCAAGATCCTTTCGCTGAAGACTTAAAGTCCAGTACATTATATAAGAAATATCATACATGTTTCAAACCAATCACTTGGACATCAGAATTCATTGAAATTGCACCTTCAAAGTAATTTTTGCCATTTCCTCGTCCCCTCCATGTGCAGTCACATGCCAGTTGCTCGCATCCCACAGTGCAGCACTGATCGACACACGACTTTGCCCATCCCCTACCACAGATGGGACTGGCTGGTAATATCGTTCTCCACAAAATAAATCAATCCTGTTTCTCAAAGGCTGATGGAAACGCGTGGCATATCGTGCTGAAATAGTTAAGATGCTTCTATTTTCTAAATTAGCTTGTACACCTGTATGTGACATTATGCAATGCAGACAGACCATTTGGGATATAGAATCAAGGTAAAGAACCTACAGGTTCTACCTACAAGCAGCAAAGAAGTTGTATCAAAGTAATTTAACTGGAAAAGTCTCCTACTAAGATTTTCATATTTTCTTGTAATGAATATCACTAAACTACTACTTTCCTTTTCAGGTTTCATTATAACCCCTAAAGAAGATGTTTCTAAAAATCTTCTTATAACTCTAGAAGCACAGGCGTGCTTTATTTTGCAGAAAGAAACCAAGATCAACGGTTAACTGCAATTGCTGAAGATTGAGGTGTCCAAGCCAGGACTGTACATTGGCATCTCTCAGCTTATGCAGAATCCACCACAGCTTCAGCCACCTGGTTCACAACCCAGGGACATGACCAGGTCACCTCTGTCATTGTTCAGGCATCACCATCTGTTTCTTTAAGACAAAAAGCTCCATAATACAACGTGACTAAAAGGCCTTACCATTTTTTAAGCTGTCAAAACCCATGGAATGTCGAATTTCTTTCAGAGTGGTTCCGTGGGCTCCAAGCTCTACCATTCCCATGGCTATGGCAATGCTCAGAGGAGAGAAAAGAATATTCTCATCTTCTCTTGTAGCTCGCAGCTGATTGTAGACATTCACAGAAAGCTCAGCAATGGTTTCATCAGGAAGATTTGTCTTGATGGCTTTGCTTGGCAAAACAAGCAAAGACAACAGTCCAAGGAAATACATGTCTTGAGATTCTAAGATCTGCAAGATAAATTTTAGAGAAAACAATTTAACCTTGTTTAAGTAATAAAAGATTCAACTCAAAAGAAAAAAAAAGAATAGTAAGCTTTTAGTTTTAGATCTGTGTGGAAAAAAATAATTATGGAGTTCAATACACAATTCAGTTGTTTGGAGGAGAAAGAAAGACATACACTGTTCAAACTGAAATAACGATCTACTTTCAAAAAAACCCCAAACTGAAACTACTTCATTATGTGACTTTATGCTTTTGAAATCTTTCAGCAACAGATTAACAAAACACAGCTTCTACAGAAAAAGACCTCAAAGACATAGCAACGCCTTTCCTACTTTTACATTTTAATTTTGTTGTTGTCGTTGTTAAGCAATGCTGACCTGGAATTGGTGTGTATTTCTGTACTTTTTCACCAAGGAGACTTAAAAATCCGCCTTTCTTTCATTTGACCTTCCAGTAAGATGCAACTTATTCATCTAAGTCCCTCTAAGCCCCAAAATGGTACAACTATTTCAAGCAGTGTATGAGAGCTTGCCAACACCGGTGATAAACGAAATGTACCATGATGTTGCTCAGCTGCAAAACACATGGCAAGCAGCCAAAAATTCTTTGAAAGAAAAATAAATCATGCCTTAGTTACCAAATTAAATCCCTTTTGTTAGTAAACAATGGTGAAAAGATGGGTCCTTATGCTAGCTGAGGGACAACAGCTGCTCAGAGATCTTCAGAGGGTAAAGTTGAGATCCAAACAGGGGAAACAAGACAGTAAACTAAGTAGAAAAAAGGGTTAGCACTAATGCTTTTGACTAATCCATCCTCCAAGCTTTGCTAAACTGCTTCAGGAAGCAACAGTTCTCACTCTATCCCAGTTTAGCTCATCACACAACTACCAACACTAGAATTCCAGCTCCTGGAGCAGCGTTTGTGTGTCCATCCTTCCCCTCTTCCTTTGGACTCCATGCTGCCTCAGCATCTCATCCATTCCTGCCAAGTGTCCTGGGGCAGAAATACCAAACCAACAGAGCCTGCACTTCAGTTCCTCCTCCTGGCCACTTAAAACACATCACAAAGCAAAGTTTCCCGAAGCAGTAGCTTTAGTCCAGAAGTGTTTACATGTTGCTGTGTCAGCACGGGACAAATTTATGGGAATGTGCTATTCTGTTGCTCAGCTGAAGTCAGTTTGCATTCACCCAGCCCAAGCGTCTCTGCCTTGTGCTTCCCAGCTCTGCAGCTACCACGGGTTTGTGTGCACCTGACACACTTAGTAAGCTCTACACAACATTAATATTATACATTTCTCTTCAAAGGACTATGTAGCATTACCTAATTAACTCGCACAGCACTGAACGATACACAATTTAAGCATTATTACTCCCATTTTATAGCTGAGAAAACATAAAAGCAACACATACGTGCCTTGGCAGCAAGCGATGCAGTCACTAGTAAAGATTCTTCCTGTCCCCTCCCCGCGGATTGGCCTTTTGTTTATTTTTGCACTGAAAAAAATTAAAGAGATGAACTGGTGCAGCAATCGCACATGCTCCAGGGGAAAAGGGCAACACGGTAGGGAGAGCCTTGTTTCTCCTTACTGATTATTGCTCCCATGTATGTAAGAAATACACCCCTTTTCATCGCTTCTAACAAGTCCTCCTCTATGCCAGCATCACTTCATCTCTCAGGACTACCTGATCGATCTCCCTTTGAGAGATTCTTAGCACGATATCTTATTCTATTTAAGAACAGAACACAGTAAGTTATATGAGCCTAAGTCACCAGTTTCACATTGTGCTTACTACTTGATGAATACACATTTTAGAACACTTATAACCCTTCCCAGCACTTCACTGCTGCCCAAAAGAAAATATATCAGTCTGGGCAATGACCATCGCTGTTTATTTCATAAAGGCTGAGAATCTTTTTATTTTTTCTAAATATTTATCACCAAACCACAAAGTTGCCCAATAACTGCTTTTTTTTTTTTTCATAGCAGTTAACAAATGGACAGGCTAAAAAAAATAATTATTCACTTAAGGATATTAAGGTTGCTATTATAGAAAATAACTAGATTTCTCAATTTTTTAATGATTCTGAGTATTCTAGATTTCTTTCTTAAAAAAAAAAACTAAAAAGACAACCAAAACAGAGCATGCATCTCTTCTGATGTTACATAAATACAAGGCTTCATTCAGCACATCACTGCGATAGACTGAGCCCACATATGAGTGTCTCACCCTAAAATGCGGATGGAATTACACAGATTGCAAAGCTTTTCCCTGTATCCATAACTGAGCTCACTTTGAGAGCTGACAAAGTTACAATAGACGTAAGATAAACTTCAGGTTTAAAATGGGAAATTTCCCCAGCCTTTTATAGTTGCAGAGGCAACTATTCCACACTCCCACCACTCATATTTGTTTTATGTGCCAGACAGTCCTAAATAATTGCAAGGGGGGAAGTGGGGAAATCTATACAACTTAGTGAAGGGCTTAACATGTAGGCTAGACTATTTGGATGCTAATAAAATATTTGGTATCAGACAATTATATATATATGTACACAAATCAAAATCATCTTTCTTACTGACCACTCTGCAAAAGCTCCTCATGTGAAACAACCAAGTTATAATATTTTTAATTATTTAGTTGGACAAAAATATATAGCATGTCTATAGATGAGGACAAATCAAGTTTATACTGAAATGCTCTTACAAGACAAAGCACCAAACCTAAACTCAGTTTTTAAATACATGCTGCAACCTCATTGATGGCAATGCAAGAGGTTAAGCTGTGCAGAATTAAAGTTCCCAGTAGGAATGAAAGCCAAACAGTTTAGATTTCCCCCTTCAACAACACTTTGAGCCTAGAGAGGTTTTCTAATAAGAGTTCACAGTGAAGTTGCCCATATACATGTCCAGGGAAGAAGAAAGGAGCCAAGGAGACGTGCATGAGCATCCCGGTACACGCGTAGGATGCCACCAGCTCTTGTGCTGGCAGTGCTCTCTGAAGATACTGGTGAAAACACAGCTCTCTCACAAGGTCCAGATAAGAGTACAATGCAAGGGAAGATGTTTTAAAGCAAACCGAAGATATGTGGGAGATACTAAGTGGGGAGAAGACTATAAAACAGAACAGACATCTGATGAAGCCTTGCCAGCCAATGTGAAAATGGTCTAACGTGAGATGTCTGGGGTAAATTCTCCAGTCCAATTCTTCTTGCACTTCTGGTACAAGCATATACTGTTCTGCTGACAACTGGGAAACCAGCTCTTAATTATCATTCTAGTCATGACAGTTACTGCTTCTCTGATTCTGCTTTACTTTAGGCAATAGTACTTTTGGTTTTATGCTTCCTCATGCAGCAGGTCTTGATCCAACAAACAGCTGAGCGCTTCTTGCAATGCAGCATGTTCCCAGCATCTCTCAGTCAGAGTCGAGGGCACTCTTTTGTTTCTGCAGCAATACAGGGAGCATTTTTAAAAATTGACTGTACCCTATTCAAACGTACTTTAAGTGAAGGAAATGAAGCTGAACATTATGTAATGTATGTCCAGGAAGTTAAACAATTCCCATGAGTATAATAAAACTTTTTAGTCAGTCTAAATAGACTCTTCCTCAGTGTGATCAGCAGTACAGTCTGTCATAGCTGTTCTGCATCTGTGCAATCCAGTTAAATAATACTGCATCATCTGAAAAGGAGTCAAAGTCCACATCGAACAGTGTTTGAAACACATGGTTCTTGATTTTTTTTTAAATGTTACTGTGTGCATTTTGCGTTTATTGACTACCTATATGAATGAAAAAAGCTGTTTAAATTACCTTCACTCCTCAATCACACAGATGTTAAGATCAAAGATATTAATTTCTTATTTGAGGGCCAAGCTCAGATAGAATCTAAGTTCTGTTTTATCTTAATTGAGACATGAACACCACTCTCTCCTTCCAGGCAATCAAAGAATCAGTGCAAACAAATACTCTCCTTGCAACAGCCTCTTCTTGACAAACAATTGCATATTGCAAATCATCGCTTGCTAAAGAAATTTGTCAGAGTACTGGTTTCGTTCTTACTTGCAACTGTTCTCAGGAAAAAACAACCACCAGCAACAGAACACTAAACAATGCAGTATTGCTTCAAAAAAAAAAAACCTGAGAAACATCTGTAACCTCTAGATGAGACCTTATTGCACAGTTATACCCGCACTGGCGTTATTTGGCAACTTTTACAACAACTTCACTAACTGGATTCTCAAATGTACATATATGTCTTTACTTGAATACCAGCTCCACTCAGTTTTGACATTCCTGTGTGATTCTTCTGGTGCTTCTACTCTGGGTACAGAGACATGCCTGGTTTGTCTGAGGGCTTCTGGACACTGTTCTGTACTAGTTTTAAGAGCTTCTTGGAGTCAATTCTGATTTTTTTTTTTTGGCCACTTCCCTCACACATTACTGAAAGAATAAAAAAAAAAGATATTTCAGATACATGTTGTGCAGTAAGTACTTGCATTGAGGCCATCACTAGTTCAATTCCCAGGAAACTTTCTCATTCGAAATTTCAGAAACCTTCTGTAAAGATTTCATCAGTCCTGAAGTCCAGCCTATCACGTTTCCACACCAGGTCACAACCAGCCTGGGCTAAGGGCAGCATTTCTGTTCATTTGCCCATGGCCAGCACAGATGCACTCCTGTACACAGGCACAAAACCCACCAGTTTTAGTAATGTTTGAAGAAAAACATTCATAGGCTAGAATAGAGGACTGATTAACTATAGCTTTTGCCTTTCCCCAAGCATAAGGCCGCAATGACTAAGAGGAAGCAGAACAACATCGCCTCCTCACACCCACAAACTCTGAACTATTCAGTTTGGTACATATGCTTTCAGAAAAATGCAAAAGGGGCAAGCATCCTCTGTAAGCCAAGATATTTTGAGAGATATCTCAACAAACTTAAACTGAGTTCACAGACATGAAGTACCATGAATTTTGAAACAGCAAGAATTGGACTCAGTGTAGGAAGGTGCCAAAAATTCAGTTAAGGGCTGAATTCCAGTACCTTGCACATGCCAGACAGGTTGAAAAAAGGGGTTATAATTTCCTTGTCTTTTACACCTTTACAGACTGTGGGTTTTATAAAGAAACCCATTTATGGCTTTAAAAACCTACCAAATAAAACTGTGATATATCGCCTTAGTTCCTCAGCACACAGAGACTACTACACTAAGATTAGTTGCATTAAAGATTATGCTTGGCTGCAAGCAAGCTAAACACCAAAGGTGTGGGAAGCACCAACGAGAGGAACTACTGATTCCTTCTGATCAGTACAGGAAAGCAACACTTCAGGAGAAAAACAAGCATGGTAACAGGACTGATTACACCC
The DNA here is from genome assembly GCF_036013445.1 of Caloenas nicobarica. NCBI lineage: Eukaryota > Metazoa > Chordata > Aves > Columbiformes > Columbidae > Caloenas > Caloenas nicobarica. The sequence goes on from NC_088252.1 coordinate 25,465,539, forward strand.
TCTTCTGTAAAGAGCATCTGCAGAAACAGACAGAAGTCTGGCAGAACAATTTTATAAAGCGAGAGCTGAATTTACTGAGGGGTCTAGGTAGGAGCTGGGTGCCTCCTCCTTCCTCTCAAACACAACCACAGGTATATCATGGTTTTGACAGATAATTATAAAAGGATGGACAAGTTTGGTGAAATTCAGTCACTAGTGCTTTTCCAGTTAGTAAACATGACAATTGCCACAGGCACCTTTACTCTAGATGACTTCTTGTTGACAATCTTATCAACTAACACAATATCAAAGATGGAGGGACTGCATAACTAGTAATAATAATTTAGAAAATCAATCCAAACAGCCACCGGTGAAGAGCAGTTGAGCAGAAGAGATGCACTGAGCAGTTTACAAGCCCATCAGCTGTTCCCAGGACCAGGCATGGTTGTCATGGCTACCCCAGAGATGTGCAGAGGAGGGACCAGCGTAGGGCTGAGCTCCTGGGCTGAGCTTTGGGCCACCTTAGGCTTGCCTCTGGCACGCTGCCCTGCAACGACAGGGGAATGGGGCTGCTACCACACATCTCAAGGTTCTTACAAATCCACTTGATCCATTTGTACTGCAGAACAATTTAAGAACAGGTTTTTTTCCAATCCTTTCTGCTTTGTCCAGTAACCCAACCTTTCAGATTTTTACTTAAAGATTGGGCAAAAATTTCCTCCAGCAACGCTAGCTGGAGAGGCAAAGTACTCTCATGCCTGGAACGTTGTGGTTTTAACTGTAGAAAATCCCACAGAAGTAATGTGGCACTTCCATCAATTGCTGACTCTGTTCATCACCCTTTTCCTGCCAGTCCTTCAGCTGCTCTCTCCCTGCGGCACACAGACTGACAGACAGCATGCTGTGCAACTAGGTATAACCTGAGTCGGCTTAACCTGAAAAATAATTTCTTTTACATAACGAGTGCAAACAGGCAAAAAATCTACATCCTACCAAGTGATGTAAGGGTTTGCTTAGACAATCCACTGGGAAATGCTTACACCTGGAACTGAGACACAGGAGAGTCTGCCTGAAGGTGATGGGAGGTAAATGAAAGTACCAGTTCTCAGAGCAACAGATACACAATTCATGAGGTATTATTGCTTGTGGCCAGAAGAATATACCCAAGGAAATGGGAGAATAACTAGATGTCCATGAAATGTTTTAAGTTAGGGCTGTCATGGACAGTGCAAGCAGCACATGAAGGTATCTACAAAGTACTTTGGTTACTAGAAGTAGCTTGGTTATTGGAAGTGGTGACAATCATGTGAAATCTTACACACCTCTTGGTACGAGGCAGGCACATAAGTGCTATGACACATATTATATTTAGCCAGCAAGTCAACTCCTTCATATCAGGGTACATATTTACATTTTCTGTGTTGCAAAAAAATGTTTATCCTTAGCTTATGTGAGCATATGACCTTGTCAAACAGATTCTACAGACACATCTAGAATCATTAATCCCGTTTGAATCTGTTCATTTCAGAGATGTGCAATGACATCTATATTTCAATTTGCGCAAATGTTAGTAATAAAGTTATGGGGTTTTATCATCATCTGTCAATTATGGAGTTGCTGCCTTCTGGAGCAGGAAACCTTGAGGTTAATTTCATTAGAAAGCAGCACAGTAACAATATATCAAATACTAGGGTATTTAAACCTCTAGTATATAGGAACGAAAACAATGAAGAGTCATTCTATAAGTGTTTGGATCATACTAAAACCTTGCTCTCCAACACACGGCAAGGCATGCCCCTCAGGATTCTTTATTTCTGTTTTTTTAAATGACCTCATAACAGCAGCAGCTTCGAGAAAACCTGAAAGGAAAATCATACACTGCAAACTTTCATATTGACAATTTCTACCATTAAATCCCAAATGTTTTTAAACTTTCATGGAGCTTGGCACTGAGTCACCAACCTGCTGAGGCAATTATGCAAGCCAAAGTTGTCTTAATTGAGCTTCCTCAAGCATAATCCCTCAGCTCCAATTAAAAAATACAAAGGGATGCTGAGAAGCCATGTCCAAAATACTTAAATTTGAATAGCCTAAAGCAAACATCTAAATTCATGCCTAGACAATTATGAAAAGGTGGTCTTATTTCAAAAACTACTACTATAAGGCCTGTAGTTGTGAGGACCCATATACAATTCCTCTATTTGTATTTTCTGTCTAGAAGGAAAACAACTTTTATAAATCCTTTGGCAGAGTGCTTTTATTTGTGACAGCTACAATGTGCCCCACAAAGTAAAAGCTATGAATAAGAAAACACAAATCAAACAAGCTCTGTGAAGGGCAAGACTTGAAGTATTAGAGGATTTAGGATTTCTTAAGGTTCAGAATCAGGGGTGTGCACATGTCTCTTCTAAGAAAGTCAAAAAAGCCCAACCAGGGTGAGTTTCAAGGCAAATCTAGAGGTTGAAACACTATGTAGGATCTGCTTTCAACAGATCAAAAGGAGGGGTCTACCTGTCAAGTTCCATAAAAGCAGCTTAACCAGGCATAGACTGATAGCTTTTTTTACATATCTTTCTATTTTAGTGAGGGTTGTCAGTCCTGTACACTACTCCAAATGAGGTCGCTCTCACTCGTATTGATCTTGTGGTGAACATGTTGACTTGGTTCTACTACGGCGGGAGGGACAATGCCCAGATATTGGAGGTAAGGTTGGGTCTTACAAGCTCTTCAGAAACAATTCCAACAAGTTACACTTTTGGATTTGTTGGGTTCTTTTCTTTTGAATGAAAAGGCCCACGCAGTACTTCACTCACAATGGAACCATCTAAGGAAGATACCCCAAATGATACAGTAGATTATTTTCTCTCCCTCAGATTTCCTTAGGGTTGTTTGGGAAAGGAAAGGAGAGGCTGTGATCGGGTTCTGTAATAGTCATTTTCTACCAGAAACAGTGAGAAGACACACTGCAATCAGTTGTTTCAAATACAAGAACAACTTCTTGCCTGTTCTTGCGCGCACTGTGAATTCCCTTACTTACAGACAATCACATTTCTGTTATTTTACTGTGAAATTCAGTTGATGAGCAAGCTCCCAGAAGCAAGCTCCTAACTATAATTTAATTAAAAGGGCAGTAGAGAAGTTTCACCATATGCAACTGCCAGATGCAATCATTGCAGTTTAAGTCTAAAGGCGACATTACTCCCTGTACTGGAGTGTAGTTTTATAAGCGCTGAAAGCTGTCACTTATGTCACAGACATTGCCGTAATGCATTATGATATTATCATTTCAGCAGAACCAAAAAATATTAATAATACATTGGGTGAAAGCATTTACAGCAAGTGAGTTCGGAACACGATGTTTCGAGTGCCATACACTTTTTCTTGCAATTCCATAAAGTCACTTGAGATATGTTACATTAAACTATATACTTTGGCTGGCATTATATTAATACAACATCTCACTGGCAATTTTAAACCTCCAGAAGCTGGAAGACTGAAGGACACAACTAATTAGGGATAAACAAAACAGAACAGGAGCCCTTCCCTATTCTGTGATTCATAGGAATATAGAATATTGCTTCAAAAGTACCTTAAAATTGTGTCTCTTTGGAGGAGACTTGCTGAATACATTTCAAAAACTCATGAAAATTCTCAAATGTCTTTGACAAAATGCAATGAAGAACGATGATCCTCAAATCACCCAAAAATAACTAAATAGACAAGGTCTATATTAGCTGTGAGACAGCCTTTCAGAAGTTCAAAGCAGGAGTTAAGTTTTCAATACACTGTTCAGCTTCCTTCACAAGGACTTCAGAAGAAAGATGATATAACTATGTCAAGAAGATTAAATTAAGATGTATTAGGATTTCAGAAAAGGAGTCTATCACTTGATAAACTGAATGCAAGTGTGACATACAAACCAACTTGCTTTCCTAAAAACAATATTGGCTTCAGACCTTCCATCAACATTGAGCTCCATTCATATTTAGGTAATGTTGCTATTGCCAAAAAAGTTGTTATAGTGTTAATACTACTCAGATCAGAATTAATTTCTTAAAGTAGAGTAATAAGACATACAGATTGCTTAAAAAATAACCCTAGCAATAAAAGTAGATGTTATCCTCTGATTAATTACAAATAGCATTCATCCTTACAAGGATTGTTATTTATAATGCACTGTTTCGGCAACTGTGCTGAGCCTGACCAGCAGCAAAGCTGGTACAAAAGTCAAAATGCAAACACCCGGTAAAGCTGGTCTTGCACACAAATTTCAGAGACAAAAGGATGAGAAAGAAGAGGCACTCAGAGGGTGTTTACTTTTGAACCAGCAAAATGGAGTCAGTGAAAAAGTTCATTTCATCAAAAAATCAGTAACTCTGAGATAAAAATATAGCACATCCATGTAAGCTTCACCACTTCAAATATTACTCTAACACCATAACATCTGTTACAAAATAAACACTTTTTTTCTAAAAACTACAGAGTAATCTGGATGCAAAATTCAGCTACTAGCAGAATTTTTCAGCCTATATTTCACACAGTGGAAAACTCCAAAGAAGGCATATGATCAGAATTTCTTTTTGATGTGATGCAAGCTGATCACTGATATTCCCAAAGGAGTGAGAAGCACGGAAAGACCATGTGCAGAAGAAAATCCAACTTCTCCTGCCCCAAGGCCAATTCCAATTCTTGCCTCTTGGGCTTCCACATCACTGCCATCTGCTCTGCTAGTAGTTTTCATATACTTTCAAATATTTTCATTTTTTCCCTTATCTCCATGATTTCTTCAGCTCCAGAATTCCAATTTTCTATTGCTTCCACTCAAGAGTAGCTCTGCAAATATGTTTGAAAGGAAAAAAAAAAAGAGGAAAGCACCCAGAGTGTCTGCCTGATTACAGACAAGCAACTGATCAGCTCCCATAATATCTGGACAGGAGGAAAAACCAGCTAGCGTGGCATAGAGGACAGAACTGCCACTAAAATCCCCACATCATTCAATTCCTTCCTCCCTCCCTCTTTTTCCTAAGCATCCAGCTTAAGCAAAAAAAAAAAAAAAAAAAGGAAACAGTAGTAGCCTCATCCTGTTCAAAGTGGGTGAGCTGGCAGGGTATGAAGACGAGAAGCAAATTCAGCGCCCTGCATGTGTGACTGAAATTGTTCAGAGAGAATACCTGGAACAGCAACAGTTTCAAGGGATAAATGGGAAAGTTGGAAACATAAAGAGAAAGGCAGAGCAGAATAAAACAATCCCTGCTGTGCAAGTATCTTATCCACAACAGAAGATATGCGACAACCAAAGAAATAGAGTTTCTTCAGTTAGAGGCAAAAAACAAGGCTCATTTCACTTGGGGAAAGAAAATAAAAAAAGGAAATATTCATATTTTTGTTCTAATAGCTTTGTTTATCGTGGCCTTGGAGACTTGTAGCTGTTGATATATCCCTCTTGGCTCACCACATACAGAACGACTCAGTTTAGAGTCCAGTTTTCAAGCTGTGTGCGGAATCTGGCCTCAGAGCGCGGTTCTGCCATCGCTGTTCAAGCCTCATTGCTTTGTGTTTATGGGAACTGCTGCTGTTCCAAGTGTCCTCGCGATGATGAGCCTTTTAAACAACACATGCAGGGAGCTGAATTTCTCTTAATCTTGCTTATGCTCCCACACAGAGAAGTTTGTATCATGTTAGATCTGATTCTAAATGCTAAAGCAATTCACATGAAGAGCAATCATGAAGTCAACTTCTGTTGTTCACTGTTTCACATCTATACGAGCAACCTGTGGCTACATGAACACCCCCATGGTATGTTTTACATAGGGTGTTTGGGTTTTGGTTGGTTGCTTTTTTGTGGATTTTTTGGTTTTAATTTTCAAGATTTTTTAAATGGGTTTTCGTAATTCAAAAACTTCAAGAGCCTACAGAAAGTAATCATTTCCAACACTCAGTGTGAAAAATGAGCATTGAAACCTCATTGTCTTCCCCCTCCCAAAAACCAGACTACCTGTTTTCCAGCAAGTCATAGGTGTTTCCTCTAGGATTTCCTACAGTAAGTTAATATTAATTCTACCTTTTGTTAGAGAGACTGCAGTACTACTCCCATTTTTTATATTATATGCTATGATTCATGTGCGTCTAATATTTCACATCTGTGGATAATATACGCATTCTTATTAAAAATTAGGTTAATCTTTTTAATTAGCGTGGCTTTGAAGACTAAACCTGCCAACCTGAATCCTTGTGCCTGTATCCAAGATGCCAATTTTCAAGCTTTCCACAGGTTCTGATCATGATGTCTAAATTACATTATTAAGTAGGTGAGGTGGACAGCTGTACCTCAACATAAGGAATTTAGACCCAGTTTGTACCAACCAGTTCCATTAACACAGTCACAGCAGGAAAGATATTTTAATTTTCAATCAATATATCTCAGCAACAAACTCATTAGCCAACCATTAACCAGAATGTGTTGCCTCATATGGACCTCCTGGAGTTGGTGCAGCTGTGTGCAAAGCACTGCCCAAAGCATGCACACTTTTTTTAGTTATTCACCACAGAACAGTTATTCTATTGGAATCAAATACCTTCTGAAGTGTAAACGGACAAAAGCTCATCTCTAATCATACAAGGAATCTGTTAATCCTTGAAGAAGCACACAGAGATCAGCTGTACACCTTGTGGAAACCAGACTGCATACCTCAGCCGCCTCCGCCTCATCAGCAGATAAAAGTATGAAATTATGCACCCAAAGTTCTTTTTAAGTTTATTTCTTATTTATTCAAAGTCATCCAAGGTGGAAAATACACAAAGAACAATACTGAGAGATTTGTTGTATTACGCAGTAAACTGCCCACGAACAGGTGAACACAGCTCCACTGTACCAAGTGTCCAACCCTGTTCGACACTCCATGGCCTGGATCTCCACAGGGCTCAAAGAGCACACGGGAATCAGTGAGACATCAGCTCCGTGCTTCTTTTCATCCAAATATAGGGAAAGCAACTGCAGCAAACATCACACCTTAAACAGGACACATCTTTCCTAGCTCTTAAAGTCCACAGTAACCAAGCCTATTAATAATAAACTAAGAGTTCACATTTTTTTCCCGAATGCTAAATTAAAAAGCTAGACTTTAAATAGTCTAGCCTTTGCTGCATATATAGTTGTAATATTCACGCACTTACCATGGCTACAAAATATAATATTGTCAGACATGACCACACACTTGCCTAGGTAAGACTTAAACCTATGTCTCTATATAGCTAGAAATTAATAGCCTAACATTTGCTTTCCCGTGATTCACAGGGCTTCAGGAATTGTTATGATATAATAGGAGGGGCAATGAAAGGCCTAATAAAATAATGGATTAAGAAAACTCTCAGTACAGCAAGACTTGAAAATACACTTATCACAGCTGTAATTACGAGCCTGAATGGGCACAGCTGATCCCTAACCTCAAACTGCTTCCACTCCCATTCTCTCAGTCTGCATTAGGAAAAAAAATCTTTACCATGGCCTTATTAAACAAATATTGCTTTGTACTTGTTTTAAAGGTTCTACTAGTTCAACCTGTTTATACAAAGAGTCAGACCATGGTATTACAGCACTAACTACCTCAAAGTCCTCAGATTGTTCAGATTTTTGTAGGTCTCACCATTGTATTTTTGCTGAGTTGTTTCAGGAAGGGAACCACAACCATATTCACCTGCTATCTGACACTGGCAGCTCATCACTCCCTCTAACAATTGCTGAGATGATTTTATTCAAGAATGCATACTAGAAATGTCCACAGTTTGATCAGGACACTACAGGGAAACATCTCAGATAGTATATTTGGTTTACGATATTGCTAATGAATTTTCAAAGAGGTCAAGCTGGTTACTGTGAAATAAAAGCAGTGCTTTTCAAAAAACAGAAGTATTTTCTACATCTAAGTTATTTTCTCCCAAGCTTGTCTGCGACATGAGTTCAGCTATGAATTATTTAAAGCAGGTGCTTATTTTTTAATCTGAATAACAGCAATGCCAGTTGAGGTAGACAAGTATGAAAGTAACGTGGATTTAAAAGCTCAAATTTTGCCAGTTTGGTAACATTTTATTCCAGTTTCTTTGATATCAATCACTGAGGGAAAAGAAAAAAAAAGATTTAAAATACTATTCTGATTCTGTGCACATAGTGGATGGGACAAGAAGAGTCTCAAATTACAGTAACAAAACATCAGGCTGGACTTGAACGAAAGCATTTTGCCAGTAAATAAAACAAAGCTCTTGAACAGGTTGCCTGGGAGGTGCATGAGGGAAAGCAAGACAAAAAGACCACATAAACCTGCTCCCAACATATGTTCTACACAGAATGAAACAAATGTTATAGGAAAACTAAGAAAGGTCCAGCTCAAAATCTGTTTTGGTTCAATGATTTTGGAATTCTTTGGCCCAGCAGGCAATTAAGGTTCAAATCTCTCTTCCGCACCAGGTGTGGAAACACAGAAGTAGTCACTGTTCTGTGAGTTTTATGGCTGGCATGCAAACCCCATTAGGAGATAAGTTCTGTTCACTATGCGTTTTTGCTTTTATTTAAAAGGCCTGAAAAATTAATTTTTTTTTCCCTTGCCTTGAACTAATATTACAAAATTATTTTGGAGCTACTCAAAATTTTTCATGTTTAGCCATTCAGTCCATAGGGGGAAAAAAGTTAATTACACAATCCAATTACTCATTTAATTTTCCAAGGCCAAATCACTGTATGTCCACAGAAAGCATTAATAAACACGGTTTATCTCCCTTTATAGAAGTTGTGATTACCGTTTTTCAATAACTGAAGCTATCAGCAATATGATACTTCTCATACCTTGTGAAATTGAACCAAAATGGCAAAGCCTATTTGAATTTAGCTCAAACGTCAGTTTCTTGTGGACATGTTCTCTTTTTGTTCCTGTATATAATGTCAAAATTCAGGGCTGGGTTTCTAGGGGCTCAGCGTACCAGGGCTCAGCTGGGAACAAACAGGAGCAGCCAAGCACATGAGATTAAAAACCTCTATTTTGGTGCCTAAATGGGAGGTAAATACTCCAGGTTAAAAAAAGCCAAACACATGCCTGGTTGTTTTAAGAATCATTACATCTTAAAGACTATATGTAGGAGTGGTTTACTTTGCATTTCAGTTACTGAACACATTAGAAATATTTAAGAAGTTTCCACTATGGAATAGAAAACAACCCAGTGCTACATACCTGTAGTACAAGACCCATTAAAATAAATTGAAAGACTTTAATTCTGTCATATTTTGCATATATGAAATCTGTACACATGCATTAAAAAACTTTCATAAGTTCATAAAATTGTTTTTCTAATGAAAAATGTAAAGTCTATTTGAGGAGGAGTTCATAACCTTTCCATAACTGCAATATAATGTACGAAGTTGAAAGACAAACATCTTTGGTTGCTGATACAGGAAGAATTTTAGAGACAGAATAGACATTTTATTTTCAAATATAGGAGATCAGCAACAAAAGAAAAGATCACTGGAACTACCTTGATCTGCAATAATACAAAAGCCATTGCCACTTGGTGTGTTTACCTCAGCAACCTGACTCCTTTTTAACGGGTTATTGATATTCTGCTTCTGAACTGCTACTGAAACGCCACCAAGCTGTCGGTTCCCAGGCAAATACTGACCAAGCTGCATGTGTCTTGAAGACAGACAAAATAATTGTAAATTGGTATGTATTGCTGCAGACTAGCAGACCCTAATATTTCAATTATGAGTGAAAGTGAAGAGATTCCTAACAAAGGAAACAAAAATTAGTAACACTTCTTGCCATACAGACATGATGGTAAGGGTATAATTTAACATATAAGCAGACTTCATGAATTGTGTTCTAAACTACCTTCAAGCAGAAGTCTTCCAACAAAATATATATATCATCAGCCTTTGATATGCTTAGTTTGATGCAGAACCATCTCACCAGGTAATCTCTTCCAACATAACAGAATATAGGAAGGTCTAAATTCCAACTTACACAGTAGGTATTAGCGCTTGCAATCCCTGTTTGCATTATCAGATACAATAACCATGAGTTTTGAAAGGCATTTTTATCACATAAAGGCTTCTGCTAATATCACTATGCCAAGTCCTTTTACTAGAAACTTCCAAAACCTGAACAGTGGTTCATCCAGTATATGCGCATAAGATGAGCCCAAGGTCGCCTTACAATTTTAATAGTTTTACAGAACACAAATATTCACTTTTTTACTCAGAAAGAAGAAACAGCTCACGTTCCCAAAGGAACAGTTAATCTCAGATGAATTAGTCTCAGAGGCTACAACCCAACATTACTCAGGCCTAGAAATATTCTAGAACAAATTTTAAAATGTACCAACAAGAAAAATAAGTGATTTCCCTAAGCATTTCCATAGCTTGCATAAAGACATCAATTACCATAGCTTGTCTTCTAAATTAATGATTCACAGTGATGGATTATTCATGCAAGTCGGCCAGCTGAACATTATACTTTGACTCTGGGGAGAAAGTATAGCATGTCTTAATTAACTATATTTTGTGTAAGCCAGAAGACAGTGAGAAAAATTTCTCTAGTCAACCAGGTAAAAAGAAAAAAAAAAATTGTAATTTAAATGCGAAAAAAATCTTCAGGAGTTACCATAATCCATATTCAAGTGAACTAGCAAGAGCACGTTGTCTCAAATTCTGTAAAGTAGCTCCAAATTGGTGCTTTGTTGAATGAACTCACTTCACATCTACTCCATTTAAGCATGAAAAAAGATGGAAATTTTATGTTAATTCGCTGTTTCCTGTCTATGCACAACCTTGAAAGACTTCAGAGATGGCACAATTTCTTGTTTCTAAAGGATAAAGTATTTTCACAGCCTTGATTGAAATTCAACTCAATATTGAATTTTTCTATGAGTGAACGATACATTATTATCTCAAATATTTCCCAAATGAATGCTGTATTCTAATGGTCTCCTTGAACATACATAACATTTATGTGTTATGTAAATCTACTGATGACATGTTACTTTGATCAGGACAGTACAAAATACCTCTACAATTCGAACGATATCTAGGATTTGCAATTGTTAGCTCTTAAATGTTATTCAATCATTGTACTGAAAGATTTAGAAAATAAAAATGGGAAGTCTATGATAAATTTTACCATTTATCCTTAGAGTAAGTAAAATGAATGATCTAATATATCTAAAAAATCTATACCAAGCTGCTCTAGCAGAGCAAAGCCTGCCATGCCTGATGAATTATATGGCCACCTAGTTGCTTACATGGCTTATATACAAATACATTATGGTTCTTAAAAGTATTAATCACATTCAAAGAGACCTTCACCTTTTAACAAACTAATACTCAGATGCCTCATGCTCATTACTAGATTTTATTTTATGAGTAAGATGACTCATTTTATATTGGGGAAGCACAGGTTAAGTACAGATTAAATGACTTATCCATTACCAAATGATCTAAAAACAAGCAAGCTTTTTTTCTTATTACTTTAAACCCATGCTATCCATTGGCATTACCTTCTCTGAGCACCTATGACAATCCTAGAGCTTCTGAAAGCAAGAATTTGATTTTTTTCTTGATCTCTTGACGCTTCAGCAATATTTCTGGGGATTCTTCTAAAGCCCTACAATTCTTAAGAGATAAAGTAATAACTCAAATATAGGGCAGTTACATAGATAAGGATTAGGAAAGGATGCTGAATATCAATTCAATTAGTCACTACCAATCCTGAAGTGACAAATATTAGGAACACATTATCACACATCTGCCTCCATAGGGCTTTCACTACAGGTAAAGATGATACCATATTAGACCCAGCTCCTTGAAACAACTTTTATATGCGGATTTGAATTTATGTTGCTTTCTTCTCCTTCAAAATACAAGATATCCTAGTGTTCTTGTTGAGAAATAAGCTTCCATCAGCTCAATAATTTATTTGAATTGTGACTGAGTGAAGGCTTGCCCTCTTCAAGCTAAAGGGTTTTTGCTGTCACTTCATATAGGAAGACCTGGTATCAGTTCTGTCAAATTCACAAGTGCACTGTGTTTTGATATTGTATGTACATTTTCCTCCCTCACATTCTTATATGAAAAATTACCAATGGCATTTTTTCACTTCATGCATATCATCCCCCTGAAATAAATCTACTTACAGTCAATTTGTTTCTTACTCACTTTCATGGATATCTATCTTCTCTATATGCCCTGCTGCTCCATATCCCACATAATTAGATATTTATGCTTGCTTGTTTTTCTGATATTTGTTTTTCTTGGTATCTCCTCACAGATCTAACATCCTGCTTTCTCTAATATTCCAACACAATGCACGGTAGGGAGAGCAGATGGAAACTGCAAGCTACAGATAACGCCAAGTAGCTTCTGTGCAAGTGGAGACTCCAAAAGCTCTAAAATCCACATGGGTTCCTGTGCTACCATGACATTTTCTGTGCCTCAGAGATGCTGGGGAGGACTAATCAAAGACACTCTCCTGCAGGAAATTGAGAAAAAGTGTGATTGTAGCATGCAGTGACCACGCAGGTGACATCAAACTGAGAAGCTGCATAAAGGCGTGCATGGCATGTGAGACTTCAGAACCCATCTCCACAAAGAATAACAAGAAAACTTCCAGCTACAAAGCACCGCACACATTGTTTCAGGCTGCTCAGTCCTACCAGACATCATACTTGTCTTGAGAATGTTACCTCACGCCTTGCTGAATTCCCAACAGGTATTTAGAGATGCTCTTTACACACCTGAGTTTGTCAGACAAGGGGCAGGGGGAGACATGGGAAGCAGCTTTTCATCATTCTCTTGCCTCTGGCTTAAAAAACCAAACTTTAAAACAACCCCTCTTCTGAACAAGTTCTCATGGGGTAGGATATTTCAGAGACTACTGTTATTTCCTGTTTGAAGAGGTAATAAAAAGTTACTTCTTCGTACTCTGAAAAGAAAGCCACAGCTAGCAGTCCTGACAGTCCTGCTCCCTTGAAATGGCATTTCAGGTGGCAGAAGGAGGTGGGCAATGCCCCCTGGAGATCAGAAGCAGCAAAGATGGGCACAGAAGCTGCAGAGGGACGTCTCCAGGGTCAGGTCTGGGCATCGAGGAATAGCACACGAAGAGGAAAGGCCCAGTTCTGCTGCAGAGGAATGATCTAAAGCAAAGGCAAAAGCTTTGTCAAGTATTCTCTGAACCTTTATTTTAGAAGTGTGGAGTCAGCTTTGGTTTCTTCCTTTAAAAAACAAAAAAAATTACAAAAACACTTGTTGCCTGTAACATTACTGTGAATAAACAATGTTACTTTATAAAGAGGTTTTTATTCACCATATGCAAGTGCACATGCTTTCAGAGACAAAATAGAACTACTACAGTGTTTTAAAAGTCCATATCCACTTTCATAAGAGACTAGTTTATTCCTCTTTAGTACTTGTAAGAATCATTAGACATATTTCAACTCCCACTAATTACTTTGTTTTTGGCAGACATTACTGTTTCCTCCTCCTGCTTTTTTTGCATAAATCTGAAATTAACAAGTCAATAAACTGATATATTTACAGTAAAAATAACTTGGCTTCCCTCTCTTCTTCCTCCTACTTCTCATGTTTCTCTTTGCAGATTAAAAGGTTCTCATTCACCTACAGGCTTTGCATATATTTACAGCAACTTGGGTAGGGACCTATGCAGCTTTCCTTTACATCAACAGGATCCCAAGTTGAAGACCTGATACTACAGTAAGCTGTTCTTGTTGTCTTAGGTTTTGATTAATATCTTTAAATAGTTTAGAAAGTAGAGCAAACACTTTTCTTATAAAAAAGGTATCCGAGAAAGAAAACATGAGTTGCTTCAGTGAACTCGAATTGCTTTGTGAAGTACACAATCATTAAGTGCTCCAAGAACTGCTTTAATTTAAATGTGGAAAGGAAACCTTTCAAAGGGGCAGTTTTAGCGTAGCAATTAATGACGTCTTAAATCTTTAAACTTATTTTCTTTCTAACTACAACTTACATAACTGAGATGTATGGGGAAAACCGGGGCAGTGAATATTACCTCCAAGACAAAAACTGTTACTGAAAAATGATGTTTTGCTCTCCTGTCACAGAAGGAGAGCAGCTCAGTGATGGTGAGGAGTTCAGACAGGCTGCCCGGCAAAGCACTCATGTTCCTAGTGTTACCTTGACAGGCCAAGGTCAGTTAAAAAAAAAAAGAATAAATAAAAATCACATTGAAAAGTAGATGTTCAAGTTCTCCAGTTTACTCCAAACTTCTACAGGAGAACCAAGGGCTGGAATGGCATCGCTGCTCAAGAAGTACCAGATGCAAAATGCAACTAGTGAGCAAGTGTTTGGGCATATTGTCTTATTGCAAAGGCAATTAAAGTGTTTGCTTTCCCGTGGTGTCTGAGCAAAATTCTCAGAATTCGGTCAGAATTCCAAAAGCAAAACAAAGCCTTAAATATGTTGTTCAAAGAAGCTAGAAAGGAAATGATGGTTCTCTCTTCTCAGATGAAGAAGTCCCCCAGGCCCACTGCACATACAGAAACATGGAGACAAAAATAGATGAAGGCACAGGACCTGAAGTTCTTCTGAGGTTTGGAGAGATCATTCCTAGCTAACAAGTGCTTGGTTTTTCTATACTTAAGAAATCCCACTGCACACATGGTACAGTTTCAGTTTCAATTCTGACAGAGCTGATCTTTCTAGAGGAAACCAATTGTCCATTAGCCCCATCAAGTCATCACGGCTTTAGAATTGTCAGACATACACAACAGATTAGAAATAGCTTCCATCATTTAACAATTTTTTAGATGTAATGGCAATGGTGAAGGACTGCAGGGCTGAAGTACATAAAGAAGTGCTAAGAAGCCTCCTGATTAATAACTTAGCTATTTTGTTAAAACTGAATACAACCACATTGTTTAACTTTCTTCTTCTAGCCAGAATATAACTTGGCATTATTGATTCTTCCTGAAAGAATAGTCTCAAGGTCTCAAAAAATAGCTCTGAAGGATTATCATAATATTTAAACACTCAACTAAACCAAAAATCCTTTACAATACAAGAGGTCAAATCTTATTAACCCAAAAGCCAGACACATATTTAACTCATTAGCTTGTATCAATAAGAAATTTTCTCTTTTCCCATCTCACAGCTACAGCTGCTTTGCAGTCACTCTAGAAGACCAAAAAGGATGTGGATAACTCTCGCAGCTTTTATCACATTAGCCACAGTCTGCAGTTTTCATAATCATTAGCTTTGAAGCATATTAAACAAAGCAGAATATGACCTTACAGTTGATATTTTAATCATGCCACATAAGAACAACTCTTTACCATGCACACTTTGCCATCGAACGAGATGCTATTCAGAGTGACCTAAAACACAAATGGGCAGAAAAAGCCAAAGGGTGACCCTCCTGCAAAGGAGCTTTGCTGCTTTTAAATGTGAAGCCACCAGAAAACCACCAACACGACCCTCGAATCTTGACTGGGCTGAGAGATCAGCAAGAAGCACAATGCACTCACGTGTACGACGCCAGGAGAAAAAAGAAATGGAAGCTTTTAGTTTTAAAATAATGCAGTGTGGCATAGCTTTACTTATTAGCAAAAAGCACAGACTATCTACATTTATGTTTACCTTTGTAGAAATAGAATTTTGAGGAGGGAAAATGAAAAAAGATGACATGGCGTTCTTGCAGTGAAGTCAGGAAATTGAAGCGGTTTCACACCAGCATTCATCCTACTTGAATTGTTGCAGCACTGAGCTGTTACAGACCTTCTCCAACACAAACCCCCTTGCTAATGACTGCACTAAGCTATTTACATGATAAAAAATATATATATTCCTCATGTGATTGATGCAGTTTACTTACATCTTTATCATTTTGTAGTGCTTCAAATGCCGAGCACAGAATGGAAAGTAAGTCCAAAACTTTACTCTTATTATTTAATGGTGATTTTTTTTTTGGTCTTGATGTGGACAGCTTCATTATCTCCAGCATAATTTTACAAATAAATTTGAAGAAAATGTGTTATTATGTCAAGTCAGTCATCCAAGATTCAGAAAGCATTTCCTTTCCTCCCGCAGGAACACATGTTGCATTATTTCCACCCTAAGTTCCACTAACCTTTTGACATCCAGTTCACAAGACTAACAGCACTCAAAAGACACTAATTAAATCCCCAAATTTTAAAGACATTTCCAAATTTAACTACGCTGGTCTTTCATATAGTTGAGGAAAAATACAAAGCTATTACTAATCACAGTTGACTATATGGACATCTTTCCCTACCATGTACCCATTATACTGACATGTAAGCAGAGACAGGCAAGTGTACACAAAATAAAGAAAATCAGGCATTCATTTTAAAAGCCATGTTTACACACCATTTTTTAACATTATTTTGACCACACAGCGCATTTAAGGTGAGGACAACTTAAAGACTGAGTATAGGACAGATGTTCCCTATCTTAATTCATATTCAGCCCGTGTTTTACAGAGACAGAATAACATATTGCCTACACAGAACACAAACTGGCAGAAATTCTTTCAAAAGGTATTCAGCCATATCAAAAATGTGTCTTCATGAATGATGAGCAACGAAAAAACAAACACAAAATTTTGAGGAAAAAAACCATTAGATATGTTAGTTGAAAAGGATTTTGAAGAGCTGAGAGTAGCTTGATCTCGATGTGAAGAATCCTACCAGTACTAACTCCTCTCCACTGCTATATTTTGTGATATTTAAGATCAG
Organism: Caloenas nicobarica; assembly: GCF_036013445.1. NCBI lineage: Eukaryota > Metazoa > Chordata > Aves > Columbiformes > Columbidae > Caloenas > Caloenas nicobarica. The sequence goes on from NC_088252.1 coordinate 25,482,288, forward strand.
AAGTTGAATTAAACTACATGTAAACATGACATTTACATCTACAGAACAAATTTCAAAAGAGTTATCACAACTCTGTAGCATTCACAGCCATGCGCTCCCAGAACTCTGCTAGACTATATATGAACACATACACGTTCTTCCATAGGAGAGGAGGTCACAAGAGACCCTGGTCTTAAGGGGCACAGAAACACACCACACCGGTCACTCCGCAGCTCAGAGGTGCGTTAATCCCAGGCCATTTTTGGAATCAATTTGAGCCAGCAGCACCGTAACCATGGCGTTCAGTAGACCAGCAGACACACAGGATATTGTGTGTTTTCAACAATGAATATGAAAGTAGATGAGTGACAACTTCACCAATATTTTCATCAGCGTGTGAACAAACCATTCCCTGAAAACGGTAGATGGGGAGACAAAGCCAAAGCAAATTTGAAAACCCAAACTCAATTTCAAACTCGACTTGAGAAAGTGAACACATAAGACGGACAGTCTTGTGAAGATAAATTTTGGAACTCATGACTGCATTTAACAGCAAACTTAACAAGCCTTCACCTTGTACTACCTCTTAAGTTGCCCGCTGTAATTCTGTAGACAACCCAGACCTTACAGAAAAGCCAACAACCATTCAACCACTCAGCTCCTTGACAATTATTCCTCAACACACTCAACTAAGCCACAACAATTCTGAAAAATACCATGTACATAAAAATAAGAAAATATGAATCTGGTCCAAGACCTCGTTGTTTTTATAACAAACAATCAAAAAGGACAGACTCTGGAGAAGTATCACAAAATTGATGGAGGGGGATGACATATTCTATTTCAAGTGTTAGCACCAGTAGGATTGCAGCTTTGTAGCTTTACTTGAAAACATACTCATTTCACTGAACAGATAAAACACCATAGACATGCATTTGGCTCAATCCACGCTATGACATTTTGGTAAACGTCTCTCACCTAAGCGGAATGGCATCATTCTCCATTAGACTGAAGTACTGATTGCATCGAAAATGATGAGACAAGAATTGAGGAATCACAGATACTCTGTGATTAACAACACACAATTCATACACATTATGCAAATTTTAAGTAGCCCTTCAATACCAAGATGCGTGGAGTATTTGGTATATGCTAAATCATACACAGACCTGATTAAAATAAAACAAGGTGGCAGGGGGAGAACTCTGTGCACATAACAAATATAACAATCCAGGTGGTTTTTTTTTCTTTCCCTGTCCCCAGTGTTCTTTGCTCACCTACACGATGGTGATGGGGACCGGTGACAGTCTGTGCACAGGATTTGGCTGTTCCCACAGACAGTCTTCCCACTTTGCCATCTCACTGCTACAACTTACAGCCAACATTTGACAAGTTTAATTATTTACCGCCTAATTCACCTGCTTGCACTGGAATCCATCTGTCTTGTTAGCACAGGTGATGCTGATCAGTATTTTTAAAAAAAGACGAGTTTTCACACTGATGCATCAGAAGCGCAAATCAAATCCAAAACTGAATTAGCAGCTCAATAATAGAGTTGATTTAAAATATCAAAAGCTCCAAGTCTTAAAGCTTCCCAGTAACACAGCTATCTCGATGAACAACATACAAGTTTAGTGAAGTTTTTTTTTTTTTTTAATAGACAAAAAACTCCATCTAAGCACAGGGTCTGCAGAGCACTGAACAAATTAACAGCACGATTGTGCCAACCACGAAAAAAAATCTCCTCAGAAAAGGGCTCCAGCTCCGGCCACACGGACCCGCCCGACACCTCCTTCTTCGGCACGGACGGGTTTTTATGAACTGTTGCTGCAACACTTACCACAGTGCAACTTGACAACGAAGTGCTGGGGCTGCGGCGCAGACGGTGGCGAGCGGGGCTGGGGCCGCCTCAGCTCCCGGGAGACGGGAGCGGGATCCTCCCCGCCGCTGCCGGCAGGTGGAGGGACAAAGGGGGACTGAACACTTGAAGCACTTCAGGGTTCGGTTTCCCCCCCGCGTTAAGTTCTCTGAGCGGCGGGGAAGCGCCCCCACTCCCAAGCGCCTCCATCCCCGCCGCCGCCTCCCCCCGCCGGGCGCGTCCTCCCGCCCCTCAGGCACTAACGGCACCGACGCCGCTGCGGAGGCGCCTTCCTGAGCTCGTGCCGGCGCTCCCACCGGCGGCCCCGGCGCGGGGGTGGGGGGACGCTCCGCCGCACCGCCGTTACCAACACCCGCTTAGTGCCGAAACAGAGCGGCGTGAAGCGCCCCGCAATTCAAGAAACAAACCGGAGCCGCCGCCCAGCACGCGCACTCCCAGCAGCGACCCGACGAGCGCACTCACCGGACCGCTGCCGGTGCCGCCACACGCACCCCCGCCCGCTGCCCGCCGGAGCTCCCTCCGCTCCACGCTCCGCCGCGGGTGTGCTCCCCCCGCCGCCGCCGCGGGGGTAGTCTCGCCGCCGCGCAGAAGCTCCGCCCCCACCCGCCGGCCTCACGCTCTGATTGGCCACTCCCGCCTACTTCTTCCCCGCCTGTCTCCGCCCCCCACTCCCTCGCGTTGCATTGTGGGGCTTGTAGTCGCGGGAGGCGGGACTACAACCCCCAGGGCCCCGCGCGGCCGCCGGTTAGTTCCGGGCAACGCCTGCTGTGTGGTAACCGCGGCCGACGCTTCCTCCTCGCGGGCGCTTCCGGCGCGGCGAGCGGCGCACTCGAGGGCTCCGGGGGAGGTGAGGTGGGGGCCGGTGAGGGGCTGGGCTTTGCCGCTGGGCTTTACCGCCTCCCTTCCCTTCCCGGCGTGTGTCCGCAGGGGAGCGAGCGCGTCGGGAGGGTGGGGAGGCCCGTTAGTGTGTTTGCGCAGGGCCTGGCTCGCCCTCCGGGGCTGCGCCGCCTCAAACTCCTTCCAGCACCGGGGCCTGGCGGCGGCGGGAGGACGGGGCGGGGGCAGGTGCTCCGGGACCTCCCGCCGCAGGTGAGCGCAGCCTCGGGCCTCGCCGTGCGGCGCAGGCGGAGGGTGTCCCTGCCCGTCCCTCCCTCACAGGGGCCGGTCCGGCGCTGTTTCCTCTCCCCTCGGGGCGGGGGTGCAGCGGGACGAGGGCTCGTCCTTCTCCCTGCCCTTCCGGGGCGGGGGAGCGGCCGAGGGGGCTGCCCGGCCTGAGGCGGCCCCGGGCAGCGTAGGCCCGGCTATGTGTCTTATTTTTAGCTCGTCCTAAGGTCGAAGCGGAGCCCCAGCAGGTGGCGGCGGCGCCGGCAGGGCCCTCCCAGGTGTGAGGGGAGGAAAAGGCGTCTCGGCTCCTCTCCCCCAACCTGGCGGCTCCGGGGTGAAACTGCCGGGCAGGGGCAACCGGTACCGCGGTGTGCACCCCTGAGACACGGGACGGGCTGGGGAGACGCTCAGTGTCCCACTGAGCTGCTCACTGAGCTGGGGGGGTTTGGTTGGTTCCTTTCCTGGAGCCTACACACACTGGGGCACGGGCGGATGGCAGAAACCCCGGGCCAGGCTGGTGCTGTTCCTGTTATCGGAGGAACTGATTGCCCTCTGGTATTTGTTGGTTTGTTGGAATGTGTTTATATGTTTGAAACTGTGCCTTAGCTGTTAGTATTTGTAGAGTAACAGCTTTACTTTCATGTTTCCAGAGAGGGAAAAAAGAAAGACAAAACCAGGGATACGTTGTGATTACATCAGCTAAGAACCATGACTTGTTTCAGTTATACTGTATAATAATTTCAGTGTTTCTAACTACTGAATTTGGGGCACAGTGCAGGAGGCTATAGTTTCCCATGGGGTAAGCAAACACAAAAGCTGGATGTATTAGGACAGACTAAATCATGAAGTTCAGCATTGCAAAAGAACATGAACTAATTGTAAATCTGTTTTAAGAGCAGGCCTGGATTTTGTTTGGGTTTGTTTGTTTGTTTTTAGGTTGATGTGATTCTACAAATAGACATCTTGGACTTCTTGTGAGTTTGTGTGACTTCTGAATTAGTCATACGACTTGCTCTTAAAATAATGCATAAGCAGTTACGCTTTGTCAGAGTGAACTCAACTGTAAGTGGCTGTTTTACGCGTATGGATAGTTGAAAACTGCCAATCTCTGCTCTAGTGAGAGGCAATTAAAGATACTTTAAAACTTCAATGCTATTTTCTAATGACATTCCTTTAGTGAAGCTGCTGAGTGTAAGCATTAGAAGAATATAGCATCAGTACAGCAGAGTACCTTTTTAAAGTTTCTCGTTATCTTTACTGATTTTTAAAATACAGACATTGTTATTGTAGCAGTTGATCTATATACAATTCCAGTTAATTCAACCATACTGCCGTAAAGCCATATCAGCTTTAAAAAGAAGGAAAGTAGTTCTGTATCTGAAGCACAAAGCCTTTAAGCTTTTTACCATAAGATCTAAGTTATACAATGGGAAATAATTGCAATCTATAATTGAAATACATTGCTGGTAGGTAAGTTACCATCTGATAAGGAAAAGGAGCGTGGGTTTTTTTATTTAAGTGGCCATTAATAATGGAAACTTAGTTACCCAGCTGTGTGTGGGGTATGCATGTAGTTAAAAAGAGCATACTCTGCAGTTTTTTCTTCTTCTGTAAAATTTGCAACTGTAATTAGTGAATTACCAAAACTCCCTTCTCCCGTGCATGTTGGTTCTTCAAACAGAAGCCAAACTCTTTGCTGCTGAATTCAGGATGGAACTCATGCTGCTATTTCCCTCCCCCTACTCTTTCTTCCTGAACTTAAATTAGTTTTTCTGGTAATTCAGGGGTCATAGATCAGGCTAAAAGTCAAACCTCTTCTTGAATCCTCACTGCAAAAAGTGAAGCTGAGCTTCTTGGCAGTAAGGGCAGCCTTTTCTAGCGGGAATAGAGCTGTAATTTTTGCTAGAACTCAGCCGTTGAAATAATCATTCTGGTAGATCACTGCCTCAGGCCTTGCTCCTCATTAGTACTTTTCTAAAAAAGAGTATTAATGTCTAGGTGCTTAGTTTTTCACATCTAAGGTAGGTGGAGCCTGGAGAAGGGAATAGAGACAACATCAGTATAGGTAGATCTACTGATGACATAAGCAAAGATTGTAATCCTGCCAGTTGATCCCTAATGTTTCTGTTGTTTTAAGACTCTTTAAAGGTTCTAATTGTGAAACTGTTCTCTTTCAGCGCTGTTTGAAAAGGTAGTTTTAATCAAACACCTTTCTGTCATGGATACCTTGCTTGTTTTTGTCATTGGCCAATGAGCAGATGTGGGTTTGTGGAAGGTGACTGCACTCTGCACTTACATTGTGATGGTTACGTTCTTATTAATAGCTCTGCAGTTCTGCTGCTTGATTTTAGTGCATGACCTGAAGTCTGTCAGTAAATGACACAGATTAAACAAATTGTCACCTAAGATACTGATAACAGTAGCTGTACATTTTGGGAAGTGTGTTTTTTTTGCTGTTTACCCTTTTTGGCTTACAGGAAGTTTATTTTAATGTTTTTGTGGGTGTTTTTCTCTTTTTTTTTTCCTCATAAAGTTCAGTTGAATGATTTAAAATATTATTGGATGGACGTTGGGGAATAGGTCTATCAAAAATCTGAATTTGTTCCTCATCTAAAATGTACCAGTTCTCTCAGTGTTTGCTGAATATTTGGGATAATATTTTAGTGCTGCAACTTAAAGGTTAGAATATAAAATTTATAGTAACACTGAAAGTATATGTTCCATGTTAGTACATCTCCTGGAATACAGCTTGATGTGTTTGATGGTTTAAGACTGAGCAGCTGGGATTGTATTAGCTGGCATCTTAGCGTAGTTTTCAAATTTAGATTCTCTTTAAATCCTCTGTACTGTTCTGTACATTCTCTCCGATGGTTGATTTTTATCTGATGTAGCATGAAGCACGATTCTGATGGCACGTAAGCAGATTTGAATCTGTGGGATCACTGTAGCAAAAAAAGAATCTTGTGTGCAGATGAATATATAAGTCTTGTCCTTATCTTCCCTCTCAGACCAATTAACGAGTTTGCCAGCAGAGTGACACCTTTTTTCGGATCTTACAGCAATTTGCCAGGATTTTCTGAACAGCACAACCACGTTGTGCTGTTCTAATAGATCACCTTCTCATGGAATCTTATTCCACCTTTTTTTGAGAATGTGAAGAACTAATTGGCAGGCAAAACTAGTGTAAACTCATCTCAAATAAGATTGTTTTGAGACTGTAGTGAACGGAAGTTAAGCCTTTAGAAGACAGCGTTGCCATAAAGCTTGACAGGTGGCTGCTAGTGATCACATACTGAAAGAAATACTGAAAACTCCTAGTTGCTGCGTGATAACGTGCATTGAACTTTGGCTTTAGTCAGGCTATTTTGAAAGCTAGTGGACTTTCTAATGATTGATCTAAATAATAGAACAAAAAGTTGAGTTTTCATGGGGATTTGGGCCACAATCTGGATTGGGACTTTCTTCAAAGGTGTTTGTATGTGGTATAGTTCAGCTATGACAAACTATCTTTCTCTAATACAAATAAATGTGGGCGTTTTTTTGGTGAAGATTTTTATCCCTGCTATTTAACGCTAGAAAAGACTGCAGTGCATCTAAGTTACATCTGAAAGATGTCGAGAAGTTGATCCCTGGATGCAAAGACAAATAGTGTGGCAACGTTAGCAGTCAGATACACAAGGTAATGTCAGGCTCTGGTGCAAGTATCTTCTGGAAAATGGGAAGATTTCTGGAATAACGAACAACCAGTGCGATATATTGGATACGTTTCTCTTCATATGTTGACAACAAAAGTATTTGTTCTTATGTATTTCTTCTGTGCATGTGTATTTGAATCTACCTCTTGTCTTCAGTCGCAACACTTGTATCCTTTGTGTTAATATAAATCCAAGGGTTTGTGTGTTGTTCGAAGAGTGTCAGTGTCTGGTAAAGCAGTAATAGATGGTGTATAATTGTTTTTATATGGAGAGTTTAACTATACTGTGGATTTGTAACAATAGCTTATGGCTCTTCAGGAGAAAATGAGTTCTTCATGGTAGTCCACAGTGTAATAGCTTTTCATCATCATAAAAATCCATCATTTCAGTTAGAAGTTCCTTTTCGTTGTGGATACTGCTAACCCATAAAACCAAAGTAATTGTATCTAATGGTTATTTTGTCCTTTTTTTGCCCTTCTTCCTCTGATGAAAAATCTTCTGGGTAGACTAGAACAATGTTCAATGACCTGATTTGACTATTTGAAAAACTTATTCTGTTGACAATACAGTAATCTAGATAAAAACTTGCAGTGAATTAATCTGTGAAGGCTGTCTTCTGTGATGCTTGTTAGTGTAGTATCTTGCATGAGTATATATTTTTACTGAACTTCCAGTAACACTGAATTAAGCGGTAAAACAAACAGCTCTCCATCCACTCTGCCCCTTACACACCAGAGTCTGTAGTGCAGGGAACATTCATGTATAATAAATGGGACAGCTTGTACCTGCAGTTGTGAGTGAAAACTTGTTCAGACAAGTTTCCTCCTGCCACGTGAGTAGACCTTGCATGAATTTATGTAACTCTGAAACAAGTTCTTTAAAGATATTCAACTTTTTGAGGAATGGTAAATACTCACTCGTATTCTTCCATGTTCTCGACAGCTGTAGAATATCAACGGGTAGGTGATAAACAATATGAGAGCCCTGATTTTTTGCACTTCCATCCATGGGGACGCATCTCATCTACACAGAACCCTTTTTAAAGTCCCGGTAATCTCGTTCTGTGCCTACAGGAATCTGCTCATGTATGTCATGTTGAAGGATTGGAACAGTAAGAGAAACAAAGATGAGATTTTTGCCATCAGTTGTCCATGTTGGAAGACTTGTATAAAGAGCTGTTGCTTGTTACTATCGTCATGTTTCATTTTTCTTCAACTCAGGTTTTAACGGTTGGCTCTTTCTGTAGCGTGACCAGTTTTTCACTTGTTTTCTCACTTTTCGGGTATATTCATACTGCTTAATCTTATGCTCAGATGAGACGTATGATTTTTCTACTCATCCAAGTTCTTCTCTATGCTTACTGTAATAAATAACAAATTTCACTTATATAATGATAACTAAACTACTATATACCTGCCCTGGGCAAAAAAAGTATATCTGTTCTTCTGTTTAAACAGCCTGAAGATTTTTAGCAAGTGTGGAGTATAGCTTGTAAAAATGCCTTGCATTTTGTAACCTGTTCAAGCTATTGGAAAGTGATGTCGATTACTGTAGTAGCTTCAGCTGTTTCTTAAAAATTTCACTTTTTTTGCTTCTTACTAAAATATCAATAAAATCAGTACACAAACATACAAATGCCTGATGTCTGAAGCTTGTTAGGAGGAAAAAACTCCTCTCGTGCATTCAATACTCCAGGCAAATCTAAAAATTTAAACTGTTAATTTCTTTCTCTGTATCTTTATTCCTAACTTGGACTTCAGGTCTTTGAACTCAATTATGTCACATAAAATATTTTTAAATAATCTTATTAACAGAAAATGTAGCAGGCTGTAATAAAGATTTATTATGAACTCTAGGGTGACCTTTTTTCTTTTCCACATAATTTCTGGGTCTGAGCAATGATCACTCTGTGTTGGATATGATGAGCTGGACTGGGTGGAGAATTTCCAAAACCTCGATTCAGTTACTGGAACAATAATTTTCCATTGAGTTAACGTAGCTGTTGACACACCCTGAGTGGAAACATGACTTAAGATTTTTGCTTATATAAAAACAAAGATGTAGTATTTGGAATTCAAATGGGCAGAAAGTAGGCACTGATCTCCAGCAGAATCACAGCTTGACCATATGCAAAAATACCGAATATTTATAGGTAGCCTTAATGTTAATTGTTGTAATGCATCTGTAGGGGGTCTGGGTTTACAGCATGAAATGCTTTTCAGGCTTTTTATATATGTGAGTTGTCAGGAATTTTATGCTGCTTCTTACAAGTGGTGGCAAGTTTTTTGTAATACATATCAAATAAAACCTCTTCAGAAAAATTAATTCCATGAGAACTTGAAGTAAAATGTCTTGGGTAATACCTTACTCTTTAAAATATCTGTGTACTTAATAGATTTCAGTTAAGGTTTTGAAGTTACATGAAGTAGTCATTCCATATTTACTCAACTAATGTCATAAGTAATTCCTAGTTTCTAGGCAGTAACAAATTAATGTTGTTCTGTGCCTTTTCATTTTTAGAACCTGCCAGTCAGGAGCATTCATAATTGTGGTTTTGTTTTGTTTTCTTGCACAACCTAAGGACTGTATATTTTTCAAGTTCAAGTATTCTTGCACAACGAGGAAAAAGGAAAAACATTCCAGTGAATGAGGAGTTCCTTGCTTCTATAGTGTTTTCCTTGAGAAGTGGGTCTTTGAATGAGGATGACAATGGAAGAGATGAAGAATGAAGCAGAGACCACTTCTATGGTTTCCATGCCTCTCTATGCTGTTATGTACCCAGTCTTTAACGAGGTAAGCTACATTTTGCTTTAAAATGTAATAATCCCCTTTACTTTGGGAAATATGATCACGGTAGCAGGTTGCTCCTCTTCACTGGGGAAGTTTTGTGTCCAGCACCATCTTTCTATGTACTGTTTTATCCTTTTTTCTGTAAATACAATTTCTTGCTCATCAAAGTTTGCTAGTTGTCTTGGACCTTATCTTTTTTTCTTACCCTTTATAGAGGATTTTCACGAAAATGCTAGGTCCTGCATTTGATGGCACGAAGTAACATACAGTTGAACATGTACCTGCGAGCAGTTTGATACATAGCCATTAGCAGCAAAATGATATAATTTAATACGATATTTGCTCTTCTGTGAATATCGGAGGTGGTTGAGATATTCTCAAAAGCTTCCGTGACACCTCTGCTGTAGTCTGGGTAAATGCAAAATATGTGCAGTGACATGTTTGATTTTAATGTTTTTATTTTGGAGCAGGGGGGAAGTCTTTCCTTTGGGATGAAACTTTATAGTATCTCTCCCTCAAATGAGACCAGTAATTTGAATACTTCTGTCAGTTCCCCTTTTTATTATGCTGTATAAGGCAAGGCATGAATACTTGTTTTGTTCTGATAACATTAGAATTGCTAATAATTCTCAACTTCTGTTGCAGCTAGAAAGAGTAAATCTGTCTGCAGCTCAGACACTGAGAGCAGCTTTTATTAAGGTGAGAAGCAACTTGTATTGAAGAATGCATGTTTAAGAGATAAACCGTACATGACGAAGCCAAAATCTCAGCTGCCTTGTTTCCTTGTGTTTTCATGTTTGAAGAATGTATCCGTGATCCAATAGTCTGAAAATAAAGTGGACAATTGCAATGGACCATAAGTTTGAGATGTCTGCAAATTTTACTAGTAGAAATCTGAATGATACAAGCATGTTGAGCAATTTTAAACAAATAGAATCTTGTCTACGTAGTATAAAAGCTTAAATGAGGAATCAGTCAGTGAAGGTGTTAAGGTAATAAACTTAGTCTAAATATGATGAGACTATGTAGAATAGGTGCTCATGAGAAACAGGCATATAGCAGACTTGAAAATCGTTTACAAAGTGAATGGTAATGGGATTTTTTGCGGATGAGGATAAGTTCAATGTTTGTATTTGCATCAAATAGAAAAAAGATTCATATAACTTTTCCTAAAGAATGAAAATACAGATATTCCTTTATAGTGCTTTATTGAAGTGGTGATCATCTGAAATTCTTTAAAGAAAAATAATTGTACACATGGCATATCTTAACATATGAGCTATTCAACTAAGCAACACTCTCCTGTTTCTACACTTTCTACACTACCGAGTGTACATAGGCAGTCTTAAGTCTCAACTGGAGCTTGTACAATTTAAATACTTTTACGAATGGTGGTAAGGAGCTAAGCTAAACACAAATAATGTCAATCTGAGATATTGATGGAAACGGTAGTGCTACCTAAAAAAAAACCACACACCCTCGTAATTTTTTGATAGCAGCACAGGTAGTGGGAGTACCTCCAATGCTAGTCTAGCTTAGCTTTACTTAAATATATCATCAAACAAAAGTTTTGTTTGTTTTAAAAAAAGCAATTCCAAGATGATGTTTGAGCATATGATGTGATTCGTAAGAGGCACATTTACAAAAAGTCATGGGGGAGTAGCACCTGTATTTGAGTGAATGAAATCCCAGTGGATACAATGTCTTTGTCTCAAAGCTTAGTGTTTAGGGAAATATGACAGAATATAGAATTCATGAAAAACTTTTATTCAAATTGAAATGAGTGGAAAAGCTTATTGGAAAAGTTGTTTGTTCAAAATCACTGTAATCTGAGAAAAATGGGTGTTGTCATGGAAATATGGTTTTCAATGCAGTCTGCTAGTTTAAAGCCATCAGACTTGTAAAGTTTCTGGCAAAGTCCTGCAGTATATGAAGCAAGTGACATGAAAATCTGCCTTTGTGCTTGCAATATTCAGGTCTTGCCTATTAAAGAAAAAAAATTTTCTTTGCCATCCAGGCTGAAAAAGAAAATCCAGGTCTTACACAGGACATAATTATGAAAATTCTGGAGAAAAAAAGTGTGGATGTCAACTTCACAGAGTCTCTCCTGCGTATGGCAGCTGATGATGTAGAAGGTAATATCTTATGTGGAATAAGTATTTTTCATTACACTGTTAACTAGGAACATGTATTTCTAGATGCCTGTTTTCAGAACAGGTTATTTGTTTCTAAATAGCTTTTTTCAGCTTGGCAAAATAATATTTGTATTTTCTGAATGCCTCTTTTGGAGAAGTTAAATCTCCCTGAAAAACATAGTTGACTAATAAGAGAAAGAAAATGAATGTTTAGAACTATGTTTATGTGTGTGCATAGTTCGCCTTCTCTGATGCTAACAACTAGAAAAAAGTGTATGTGGAGTATAATACACCTTCCTTTTCTCTGCTTCAAATGAAAAGCAGTAGTTACACTGTCAGAGCATACAGTAGGCTTTAAGTTATTTTAATACTGTACTTGATTAGTACAATGTCTTCAGTGTCTCACTAAAATAAAGATGAGCTCTTTTTCCAACTTGCCGCAATAAAGATTATTGTTGCACTGTGTTTCTATTGATGCAGGGTGTATTCACTGCAGTTTTCTGATCGTGGCTATTTTTGTGCTGTTTGCTTTCAAGTGTAACATGGCAATACTGCTGCATTTTGAGAAGTCGTGGTTTTAGCTGCCACTAGAGACTTGAGGAAAAAGTAATGGTATTTTTGGATATGTTCTTTTTCTTAGAGTATATGATTGAAAGACCAGAACCAGAATTCCAAGATCTTAATGAAAAGGCACGAGCACTTAAACAGATTCTTAGTAAGATTCCTGACGAGATCAATGACAGAGTGAGGTTTCTTCAGACAATCAAGTAAGTACTGTATTATGTATGTTTTACAGATTGAGGGGTCAAACTTTTTATTGAAATCGGAATGTTCAGGTGCTGTAGGAGATGCTAACAACACTGTTTCCCTTGGAAAGGAGCCTGATCCTCGCTTATAAATGGACAGATTTGAGGATTTTTTGTTAACGAGAGCCCCACATTACTAGACTGGACTTAAATTGCTGATTTGTAGTTTGAATTCCCATGTCCACTGATCTGGCATTTTGAATTTGATCTTGCTATATCCTGTCTGCTACTTATTCTGTAGAGACTGTTTTAAGAAATATTTGACTATGAGAAGGGGATTAAGTTCCAACATTTAAATAGGATATCTTAAGGATATTACACCTATCTTTTTATTGCCAAACAGGGACATCGCGAGTGCAATAAAGGAACTTCTTGACACAGTAAATAATGTCTTCAAGAAATACCAATACCAGAACCGGCGGGTATGTGCAATAACTGTTTTTACACGATATTTTTAATAGTATAAGAGGAAGTGTATCCTTTTGATCAAAGGATTAATAGGAGAGCTTAACTGGTCAATGACATAATACTTTAACAACAGGATTGTTTTTTGGTAGATCTCAGCATTTTGATAGAAAGAAGGTGATTTCTCTGCACATCATCTAATAAAACATCAAAATTTCTATACTTCCTTAATGTTAGCCAATCTTCTCAGTTTAACATCAAGATTCTGACTGTACCCAACCATATGTGAACTAAGACTCTGCTCTTGGTGGTTTTGTTTCTTAGGCACTTGAGCACCAAAAGAAAGAGTTTGTAAAATACTCCAAAAGTTTCAGCGATACTCTGAAAACTTATTTTAAAGATGGAAAGTAAGTATGTTTTTATACTAATGTTTTATGTAATGGCAGATCTTCTTGACTAACAGGGGAAAATAAGACAAGCTTTTGGGCATCCGCTCAAACTGCTCTCCATCATCTTTGCCAAGTCTTGGGAAACGGGAGAGGTGCCTGAGGACTGGAGGAAAGCAAATGTCACTCCGGTCTTCAAAAAGGGCAAGAAGGAGGACCCGGGCAACTATAGACCGGTCAGCCTCACCTCCATCCCTGGGAAAGTGATGGAACACCTTATCCTTGGTGCCATCTTAAGACATATCAAGGATAAGAGGGTCATCAGGGACAGTCAACATGGCTTCACCAAGGGGAAGTCGTGTTTGACCAACCTCATAGCCTTTTATGAAGACGTAACAAGGTGGATTGACGATGGCAGAGCAGTGGATGTGGTCTACCTTGACTTCAGCAAAGCATTTGACACCGTCTCCCACAGCATCCTCACGGCAAAACTGAGGAAGTGTGGACTGGATGATCGGGTAGTGAGGTGGACTGCAAACTGGCTGAAGGAGAGAAGCCAGAGAGTTGTGATCAATGGGGCAGAGTCTGGTTGGAGGCCTGTATCTAGTGGAGTGCCTCAAGGGTCAGTTCTGGGACCAATACTGTTCAATATATTCATCAATGACTTGGATGAGGGAATTGAGTGTACTATCAGTAAGTTTGCTGATGACACCAAGCTGGGAGGAGTGGCTGACACGCCAGAAGGCTGTGCTGCCATCCAGCGAGATCTGGACAGGCTAGAGAGTTGGGCGGGGAAAAATTTAATGAAATATAACAAGGGGAAATGTAGAGTCTTGCATCTGGGCAGGAACAACCCCAGGTTCCAGTACAGGTTGGGGAATGACCTATTAGAGAGCAGTGTAGGGGAAAGGGACCTGGGGGTCCTGGTGGACAGCAGGATGACCATGAGCCAGCACTGTGCCCTTGTGGCCAAGAAGGCCAATGGCATCCTGGGGTGTATTAGAAGGGGGGTGGTTAGTAGGTCCAGAGAGGTTCTCCTTCCCCTCTACTCTGCCCTGGTGAGACCTCATCTGGAATATTGTGTCCAGTTCTGGGCCCCTCAGTTCAAGAAGGACAGGGAACTGCTGGAGAGAGTCCAGCGCAGGGCCACAAAGATGATTAAGGGAGTGGAGCATCTCCCGTGTGAGGAAAGGCTGAGGGAGCTGGGTCTCTTTAGCTTGGAGAAGAGGAGACTGAGGGGTGACCTCATCAATGTTTATAAATATATAAAGGGTGGGTGTCACGAGGATGGAGCCAGGCTCTTCTTGGTGACAACCAACAGTAAGACAAGGGGTAATGGGTTCAAGCTGGAACACAAGAGGTTCCACTTAAATGTGAGAAGAAACTTCTTCTCAGTGAGGGTGACGGAACACTGGAACAGGCTGCCCAGGGGGGTTGTGGATTCTCCTTCTCCGGAGACATTCAAAACCCGCCTGGACGCCTTCCTGTGTAACCTCACCTAGGTGTTCCTGCTCTGGCAGGGGGATTGGACTAGATGATCTTTCGAGGTCCCTTCCAATCCCTAACATTCTGTGATTCTGTGATTCTGTGATAAGCTGCCTTCTTCAGGACTTCCTAATTTTTCTTCCTCATCTGTGTCCTCAGGCCACCATAGCTGCTTTAAAATACTTTTATTCCTGTTGTAATGCTTTTGAGGGAAGGGAAGTATTTTAAATGCACCACCATACAACACCCATGTGTGGAATTAGCTTTCAATTTGAATATGTGAAGTTAAATTTCATGGCCTTGTGTGGTTTTTTTCAGTGACAAAAAATTGTGCTTTATTAAAAAAAAAAAATAGTAGTGTACCTATTTGAAATACCATTTGCAAACACTAAACATCTGTGCAGTGCTTTCTTTGATTTACATTTTTATTGTCCTTTATAGCTCCTTATAGTGCTTCACAGTATTTGGAGTTATTCCGCTCATTTATCTTTTTATATTTGAATATTTTAGCCTTCAAACTGAGGCTTTTTTCAGGTCTTCACCTTGGGTTTGAAGTCACTACTGTTACATTTCACTGTAGTGACCGGTTTGGATTTTGAGTGTATTCCACTCAGATCTTGACAGTGGCAACGTGTTCCATGTGCTACTGTTTTAAAGATGAGAACTAACTTTCATGTCTGGTCTTGAGCTTGGCAAAGGCTAACAGCACCCAGGGGATAGTACGTTACCTATCAAAGATTCTTTTTCCTACTCTTACTGAAATCGGGGCTAAATTTGGTTATACCAAAATGAGAAATTTAGACCTTGTTAGCTTTGACTGAACAGAGGCATGGATAAGTTTCACATGGACTAGATCTAAACAGTCTCAGTTGATTAGAAAAGTATTTGACTGAAAAAATGGGGAAAGAGTTGGATATTGTGCATGTACCCCCATGGTACTGAAAGACACCAGCTCTGTTTAGCCCTGCGTGAAGTGAATACTGTGCTGTGTATTGTGGGCATAATTTAAGTGTGAGTGTTATCAATATTGCAAGAAATCCCAGGTAAAGCTTGTATTTCATATCCTTGTGGAATCAGAAGTAATTTAAATCTGTCTGAACTGCATGTCAAAGATGATACTGCGCTCCCACTGGAAAGTAACAGCACTAAACAAAATCATGCTCACGGATGTCATTATTGAGCTAACAAAAAGATAACTAAAATAGTATGTCGCTTCCACATGCTTAGTGTTTCATGAGGAATGAGTTGCAAATTCTGAAATTACTAGGGGATGGAGTGTTCAGCTTTGAAAAGAAGAGGCATTTAATGATTATCCACTCTCGGTCAGCTAACACCTCAGAGCTACATGATTGAGATGTCAGTGATGATTGAGAGCCAAGTCTTTAAGTTTCTGCCAATAAATGTAGTCTTTCTAGGATTAGCTATGCAAATCAGTCTGTTTGCCAGCGGTGAGCTTCAGGTGAATCACCATAGGGTAAAACATCAATATGCTTCCAAGTTGTAGAGCCCAGATGCCAATATATTTAGTTGCCTAAAGTTGATGCTGTATTTATTGAATGATATGTTTCTGGAAATGTCTGATGCAGTATCTTTCTCTTTTAACAGGGCAATAAATGTGTTCATAAGTGCCAACCGACTAATTCATCAAACCAACTTGATACTCCAGACCTTCAAAACTGTGGCCTGAAAACTGTATATGTTGAGAGTTGTACTTTTCAATGGTGGATAGGGTACCTTTATATGTAAATTTTAAAGTTTTGACTGTATAAATTATCAGTCCCTCTTGAGGGGCCTAATGCAGGATTTTGAATGGGATTATTGCCATCTTACACCATATTTTTGTAAAACATTGTAGCTTAATCATAATCTCACAATGAAGATTTTGCATCACTTTTTGCTATTATCATTCTTTTCAGAATTATAAGCCAAAAGAATTTTCGCCTTAATGTGTCATTATGTAACATTCCTTATAAGAATTGTAAATATTTGGTGTTCTGTTTCTGACATTTTAACTTGAAAGCGGGAAAACTGCAAGATTATGTATTTAACAATATTGGTGGCAAATATTCAATAAATAGTTTACATCTGTTAGACTGTCTTTTTGTATGTGAACAACAATGCAGAACTCATCTTTCTAGAACTGCGGAACATTCGTTACATGGAAAAATTGAAATTATTGGGGTGCCTAAAACTACTGGCAGTTCAAATCAGTACAAAATAAGGGTCTTCCCTTAAAGCTGATATTTTTGCCTGTGATATAATACTAGACCAGAATACTTAGAATAATTCTATTTAAATGTCTTTGGCAAAATCATATAGAACCCCAGAAGTGAGGTGTGCATTTGTTTTTGGTAGAAACTAAATTCCCCTTTTTCTTAATCTTCTGTTGGTGGTGAGTTAATGTGTGTGGGTTTTTTTTCTTTTTTTTACTCTGAGACTACTCTGAGGTTTTGAGCAGAAAATAACTTATATAGATGCAGTCGACTATGCAGCAAAGGGTGAATTTAAAATATTAAGCTAACTGGGTTTTATATTGGTGCCCTGTTGGGAGGGAGGAGAAGACGGAACTCGTCCAGGTAGCACTAGTGATGTCTATACTATGCATGCCAATAAGGCAACTATTTTTTTTTTTTTCCAGGGACTGAAATCCTGTGAGACCTCGATTGACAAAACTTGTCGATGTAGATGGTTAAGAACTGCTGATGGCCAGATTCAAATGTTAGCATTGTGATTTCATGGTAATATTTCGCAAGTTGTCACGAATATCTTGCCTGCCCCTTTGAGGTGCACCTTGAGTTTATTTTGAAAAAGAATCTTTATAGAATAAACCTCTGGAAACTTTCAAAATATTTACGCAACTAGTAAGTTTGGGGAAGAATGTGAAGGAGTTTGTAAAGCTGCACAAGCTGTTGCAGAAGGATCACTTCAGACTGAAAGCACAGTTGCTACACAACTATTATATTCCTTGTTTAGGTACAAATGATGAAAAGGTACATCCAGACTTTTCTTGCACACTAGCCTGGTGCTGTATTGCTCCTTTGGGGCAAGTGCCTTATCCAGAGGACAACTGCTGGGTCTTGGAACTTGGTTATCTGTGTAAATGAAATAAAAGCAGAAAACGCTCTTTTCGGCCCTCCAAAATAGCTCTGGATGTTCTGCCATATATCTGTGCATAGAAGAGTTCCCTTGATGAAAGCACTGACTAGTGAAATATCATCAATGAGATTATTATATAAAAATGAGTCCTTGGGAATGTATTTTTGAAGTTCTTGGTTACAGGAAGCTATAAACAGGACATGGTCCTTAAAGCTGGCTGTTCAGGCTGGTTGCTGTTCTGACAGTATTTAGTGTTTTCCAGTAAATTGAGCTTAGAAATGTGACAAAGGGATGCGCATACAATTTATAGTTAAAATTTTTGTTATTTATTAAGGCCTGGCATGCTAAACTAATTTCTTGGAAAGTGATAGGAGAGAAGCGATGTCAGCAGGTCCTGAGGAGGCAGGCTGACTCCATTGGAGTAGTATTTAATTTGCATTTTTGAATGCTGTGAGAAGGTTGAGTAGTCTTCCTTGCGAATGATGTGAACTTTAAATTGTAGGACCAAAGGGTTTAATGAAAACTAATTAGGTAGAAGAAAGGGAAAAGCACCCAGAGTTTGATATTTCATTTGTCTTGAGAAGAGTGTTTGGTACTGGGGAGGTTGCACCAGTGGCTGCAAGGGGAGACATGAAAGCTTTGGTTATACTTTGTGAGTTGGACTTAATAGAAATCTCAGAATTTTGTTGGAATTTTCTTGGATTGAGAGGGACGGTAGTGTGGGCAATCCTGATTGATTGAATGATACCACGTTTGTCTGCAGGCATAGGAAAAAAAGTAAATAATTGATTTGGATCCCGAACAAGATGCTGTTATGTCCTGCTGATTGATTCCTTGAAGTTAAAATCAAAGAGTTTATCAAGAAATGAACTGTTCTGTTCATCAGTGCTTCCTAAAACCTTTATTGGGTAAAAGGTACCAAGTTGAGGGCTAAGCTTCGGGTAGTCTGGCCAATATGATGTTTCATTTGTAACTTTATTGTGATTTCTTTTTGTTACCCTTAAAGGAAAATTATTCATTGTAATGGGAAAACTTGAAACCAGATGTCTTCAGGTCATGCTCATCTATTGTGTGCAGTTGAATCCCTCTCTAGTGGTCTTACAAACTTTTGTTTTCCACTGAATATGGTCTGGAGCATACGTCTGTCAATTTTTATTGTGGTTTTGCACTTTATTATTCAAGTTACCTGAGTAGCTAAAGATAAGTTTCTCTTAAGGATTTCTAATACAGCAGTTAGCGTCGCAAAATGCTATTAGAAAATTTCTCATGTGATTATGGGTTATAATGGATATGATAATGTTAACGTACAGAAAACCAATCTAATAAACAAAATAAAACTTTGTATATTTGTTAATGAAGCAAAGGAATGTCTTAATCACTTGTTTTGATCTTTCTCAGCCTATAAAGAAATGAAGAAGTTTTGATTTATTTCTGGTTAGAAGCTTCTTGTTTCAATACTGATAAAAAGTTTTGTTTAAAATTCCGTAAGATGTGCCAGGTGCCCAGCTCAATAGAAGTTTTATCTTGAGTTGACATAAAGTGGTAAGTATGAAATTTCAGTGTTCTGGTGTCAGAACTTCCATTTATCCAGACAGTAAGACAGGATGGTATCAGTCTTGATTAAGCATTATCTTTTCACGTGATCTTACCTAGATTACCGCTGAAGTGTTCTTTCCTGATGTTCTTTTCAGATCTTTCACCATAAGTCAAGGGAGGACGTGCCTTGTTTATTCTGCAGGTGTTATCTGATCTCTTTATTCTACAAAGAGACTGTGTCTGCTTCTCTGAATTGGGTGGGGAGCGAAAAGAAGGTTATCTAGACAAGTTTGCCATAAATCTAAGTTTGAGATTATTCCATTATGAAAGGGAGATGAAATAAATGCAACTTGATGTGTGCAGTACTAATAACTGGATTATGATTATCGCTTATCTCTGGAGTAGTCGCTGGCTGTCGTGCTGGAGAACGTTGCTCTGCTGTGCTCAGCCTGGCTTGTCCTTCTGCAGGACCCACCAGAGCCTTTGGAAAAAGGGGTTACAGGGAATTTCCGATTGTGAGGTCTGGGAATTCTTCAAACTTTGCATAACGATTCTGTGCATTTGTTCATTTTGTCATTTTTCACTCCGTTGTTTTGCTTTTCCTCATATTCCTCTGGGCAGATGTTGCTTTCAAAAGAGATTAGTAGGAAATGTGCTTCCCAGCAGTAACCTCAGTGCTAAAAAATAGGACTGAAAAGATACTCCTGGGTCATCGAGTTTGGCTCCCTGTTGCAGAAGTTAAAAAGTATCATATAATGTTGGTCATAAATCTGTCAGGTTCTATTTTAAAGCCAACTTCTTTGTCCTTATTCCTATTGTTAGATGTCACCTTAAAACAGTCTAAAAGAAAAAAAACCTTCAAATACTCAAGTTTAATATGCTGCATAAATTTAATTTATGATAAAGAACTCGCTAACCTTGTCCGCAACCAACTGTTCTTTTTCACTTCTTCGCTTAGTCTTGGGATGAACTGGATACCATCTTGGACTTTGCCTTTTAAAGATGCATAATCCCAGTTTTTAGTCCTCTCTAAGAAGAGCAGAGTTAGTAGGCAATGATAAATTTGCTCTTTTGAGGCTGAGAATTTTTTTTCCTTGTCTTCATAACACAAACTTGAGTTTTGCAACCAAATTGATTGGAGTTGGTGTCTCCAAGGTGGAGGATTTGACTCATCCGGAGACTTCTGTGGAATTGATGTCCCTTCTTGGCCTCTCGCGCCCTCTCTTCTGCCTCTCCCTGATTTCGTAGACATACTGTTTGTTTTCCGAGATGAAGATCTGTGCAAACACAACTCTTTTTTTTGTTTTTTTTTTTTTAAAAAAAACATTGTAAGGATGAGGAGTGCAACTCAGCAATATGGGAGGCGCAAGAATTGTTTGTGGCTGCGTTGCACACATGAAAAGCTTGGAGTGTGATAAAGATTCCTGCACGCTATCAGGGGACGCAATTATCGGATAAAAGGTTTAATCTCTTCCCCGTCTCTGCCACCTTGCAGTGCTCTTATCACCTGTCAAACGGTGTTACGATGGCTCAGATCTGGCAGCGCGTGCGGTGAGAATTTGCAGTTTAGGAGTCATTCCGGAAAAATGGGCATTGCTGGGTAAAGATGAGTTTGGTCAGAAGATTCCAGTTGGTTTGTCCTTGTTTAGATGTTCTATTGGTATTCCTTTGGGATTTCTTTCTTGCTATTAAAGACCTATAGGTGCTTCCTTTTTAAACCAGAAGCCAAAGGTGGCTGTGGAGGGAAATTCAGGTGTTTTTGTCGGGACTGTCAGGGACTGTGAGACTCGTGAGCACTGAGAGGAAGAAAAACACTGAGTGTTGGTAACGTTAAACTCCTTTCAGCTTACAGACACAAGTGTTCCACTGACAAAGTATATTCAGGAAGGAAACGTGTTTCTTAGCGCCGTAGTTCCATTATTGGTGACAAGGTAAGCAAAACAGATTTTCAATTTGCTGATTTCTAATGCACGCTCAGATGTGCTGTGTAAATGTTTGTGAATTTGCACGTGGTATCACAGTCAAAGGGGTCGTTGTACCTGGTGGATATAATGATTTTAGAGAATATTTTGTAGGATTTCACTAAGCTAAAAAGTTTAAAACTCTCTATCTAAATTAGAAATCTTTGACATTTTATTAAATCATAATTGTAACTACTAGACTTTTCTCAGTAGGTAATTGCTTTTTTTTTCCCCGAAGCTGCATTTGGCTCCAAGGACAAGTGACGGGTGAAATAGAAGCCTGAGTGCCTGAACTTTTAAAGTAAAGAGAATCAAGTATGAGCTACAAGTTTAATTCACTTAAACTCCCTTTTTGCTGCTGGGTGTCTCATCTTGGATAGAACCACAGTGAAAAATGGAAGAATTTGAAAGGAGACTGAGTTATAACGTTTAAGAAAATGCGGGACACTTTCATAGTAAGTGAAATTTCTAATTAAAATGTTAATTGGAAGGATTTTGCCTTGCTTACCAAGGCAAATGTGGCTACAATTTTCACTGCTGTTTGCGTAGATTTCTGGTATTAATAATTTGGTGTGGTTTTCTGCAGCTACTTGATGAGGGACAAACAGAATTTTAAGCGGTTTGGAATGGGAGATCAGAAATTCCTGTCAAGGATGTGATGCGGGAAGGATAATAAATAAATCTTAGCTCTGAAGGCGAAGAAGCAAATCAATCTCAGCTGGAGGGTTCCTCTCAATCTAGACCATCTCTGCAATAGTGATATCTAAGTAAAGGTCCCATGTGTGTGACACCACAGGTGGAGTCAAATTGTGGTCAGTTAAGCCAGCACTAGTATTTAGGGAATTGTGCTGCCGATCAGAGTCTTGTCAAACTCAAATTTCGTGCAAGTTTCTCTCACAAAGAGCCTTGGTTGCTGTAGGTAATGGGAGAAAAAAATCCTATCTGTTTCTATTCAATAAGAATTACAAAAGTTACGGGGCAAAGGAAAACATAATTAGAGCTGACTTTAACCTGCATTTTTACATAATTTTAAAAATAAAAACCAAAGCAAAGATTTAACAGTAAAGCCTTCTACCCAGATGAGAACTGTTTTCAAAAAGAAAACAAATGTCTGCGTTACCAGGACAGAAAAGCTAACTATGTTTTTTCACTTCTAGCATAGAGATGGTTTTATCATGAAATACAAGCAATAACAACTGCTGACGATGCCAAAGTGAAGTTCGACCTGTTGGCTTCTTTCTGTCGGAGCTTTTTCTCATGAACATGCAATAATGCTTCTGTAATTCTCTGCCAATATAAGAAATCAACTTGCATTTGCATAATAATGCGTAAGAAAAATACAGCTGAGGTGCGAAAAAAACCTGCAGTAGTCATGTCTGTTAGACACAAATTGAACAGCAAGGCTGACGCTCTGGAATAATTGGAGATCAAACCTGTCATTTGGCCAATTCTCATTTACTGAGGTGTCAAGTGTGATGTGTAACCTTGTGCCAGTGCTTTGTCCGCAAGGATGCGGAGCCCCGTGGGACACGCTGGGTGTTCTCACATCAGCTTTGCCGGGGGACAAAACCAACAGCACCCCCGGTCTGAGCCGATATTGCTTTGTCCACCCAATTCTTGAGTCAATGAACAACTACCACGTCGTCTTCCACATGATATTATATATATCGCAATTCTAAAATGTAAGAAGAAGCAGATGCAAACCTGCTGGTTTGTTTATTTAACAATTTTGAGACAAAATCCTCCTTAATTTCTACAGGCCCCAACTGTGTCTCTTGGTCCAGCTCTTGGGTTTAGAGCAAGAACCTGGAGTCGCTTGGTTGAGGGTGGGTGAACTCGAGAGACCTCTTGGTCCCCACTCTGCCCGCGGCTGTTCTTTGCCAGGCGACAGCTTTGGCTCAGGGGCATAACTTTCAGCACAGACTTTGTTTCCAGACTCTTCTGCTCCTGTGGCCTCTGAGGCTGCTTAAAATGGACGGAGTTCATCTGGACAAGGTACATCTACACGCTGCCATTTATTTTCATAGCAGCAGTCACTGGCCTTTGGTGTGTTCAGACCACAAGCTCCAATTCTTTTCCACACAATTATTCACAGAATCACAGAATTCACTGTCCTTTGAGCTTGACTTTAGGAACAAGTGGAAAAGTTCACCGTGAAAAATGGATTTTACTAGGGGAATGGTCAAGCTGCAAACTAGTGTTGCTTCTGTTCGTCTCTAGATAGGAAGCTGTTTGGAGAATAATGTGGTAGAAATGAATGAATGAAAAACTTGGCCTTTTCCAGAGGCCAACAAAACAGATGTAAATATTCAAAGCGGTGAGTGTTAGTCTCATGGGTTGTTATTTTTTGGGGGTGGGGTCAGGTGATGCTGATTTCAAGTTACTTAAACCTTTAAATAATGTCTGAAAATGTTTCCATCTGAATTAAATGTGTGGCTACCCCACCACAGTGGAAGCAGGATGAGATTTTTGGTTATATATACTGTATATGCTTACTGTTGTTGGGATGACATTGCTTCTCTTCTAACTGCCTTTTCCTGTGCCATTGGTAGAGTCTTAACTATATGGTGTGTATATTGTAGACTATAGTGTATGAGCATAGCTTGATGTGCGGGGATTTTACACGTTTTGGGTGGTTATGTTTAGGACCAGTTGCAAGACTCTCGCTGCTTTGCTGAAATGATCTCTCCTTCCAATGAAGCAAAGGAGTTGTAAAAGCTGCTGCATATTTTGGATTTTTATAGCTGGATTGGCAACAGAAACCAAAGAGGTGATTTTGTATTTCATTCCTGAACTGAGTTCTGGAAGCCAACACACAATCTGCATCTCTCAGGGATGATGTGCTGAAAATTCTCTGTCCTCCAGTCTCTGCAGTAAAAAGCTGCTTTTCTGCTGATTCATCTCAGTTAAAGAACTCCAAGCTGGACAAAAGAACTAATGCTATTATGAATGGAAACTGAAAACTAGAAAGACGGTGTCTGAAATTCTGTTATTAAGTATTAAAATAAGTATTGAAATTTTCCTTATGAAAAGCGCGACACTGGAAGTTTATCCCCGAGAGATGCCCCCGTCAGTGCAAATAGGTTTCCAGACGTGGCAGATTTTGGAAGCCCTGCTCTGTAGCCAAGTGCTGGCTTACGGAAATCAAACCTGCAGTGGCTTTTGCAAGCCCGGGACTCCTGCTATTGCTTGTTCACAACCTCACAACAATTCCTTCCTACCTTAGACATAGTGTTGGAATGTCTCTAGCTGATAAAGGTCTCTCTTTGTTTTGCAAACACTATATATCTGCATATCCAAAGTATATCAACGTTTTCGCAATGTGTAGAATATCAATCAGAGGTAATTCTAAGTTGAAAAGGAAAATCAAATCCCAGTAATGCTTGCAGGTGCAGGGGGGATTCACTTTCCTTTTTGCATGGATCACTATTGTTAGGGCCAGTTTGCTTCTTGTGAAAAATCTCTCTTTTGTGTGACAATATTCAATGCTCAAGTCAGAACTGCCATAACCTGGGACTTTTAAAATAAACATAAAACCCCTTTAATATCTTTTAACCATGCCTCGAACCCACAGCCCCCATTCCTAACTCTGGTCAGTGACAAAAATATAACATTTGTTCTTGATGCTGCCAGCAAATTTGCGATGCCACAAGATTTATTTCCCATTTTAACGGAATAAAGGCAGATCCTATTATGTTGTACATGACACAGATGGAAATGTCTGCTGGGACTTGCCTTGGACCTGGTAGGCAGCGTGAATTCGTACCCGTTCTGGCACAATAAAGTAATATTATAGCTGGGATAGAGCCTGGAGGAACAGGGATGTGAGACCACGTGCATCTCGTCTATACTGGACTCATGCATTTGTCTCATTCTTCATGTATTTCTGCTGTATGGCTGGTGTAAGTGGTCCCTTTTTTGTTAAAAGTGGTGGATGGGTTGTTTTGTCTCTAGTTTTGGGGCAGTTTTGACACCACAGCACAGGCCAGCAGAGAACAAGGGTGGCCTTATCCCAAACGGTGGCTGCAGTTCCAGCAATCCCAACCTTTGTCTGACCTCCTTTGGCATGTTTAATTTCTCCCTGCCTCAGTTCCTTGCTCATTATTTAAGGAGTACACAACGGGGCCTTGATCTCAGCTATGTTACTGTAATAATAATAAAATTTCCCAAGCAGAAAGGAAAGATTTGCAAGCCAATGAGTCTGTCACATTTTACAGTGCTGCATAGTCTTTAGAATGAGAAACGTTTTAATGTGAGCAAAGGCAAATCACTTGCAGTATGGGAACATTCAAAAACTAGATGGTACCCTCTAAATATTTTAGAATTGCGGTAAAACAAGTGTCTTTGAGCTAAAGAACTCTGACAATTTTCTGCATGGATTATATTTGCAGAACAAAATCAGAGAAACAAATACTGGGAGGGAAGAATAGTCATAATTTGTAGAAAATGGTTGTGTGGAATGTAAAAATCTTTACTGTCTCATTAAAATGTCTACTACGTGTTTTCTTCCCAGAGCGGGAAAATGCAAATGGTGTCTGAAATGGCCCGTTCCTCACTGCGGCACCTGCAGAGGTGCAGGTGGAACTGAGCTGTGGTTCCTGCGGCTCCATGGGCCAGGACAATATTTGGACATCTTGCAGCCACCTATTGCCGCGTGTCCTCCTGCTGGCATCGGTAAGTACCATGACACACAGGACACACATCGTTCTCCAAGACTGGAGATATCAGGCTGAGATATCTGCTTTATTCCCAATTCAAGGCTTCTGGGGCTGCTGTATAACATGCTGGCTTCAACAAAATGTCGTCTTCAGCATCATTTCTGTTTTAAGAATATAGTAGGAGCTCCTAATCTTTATGAGAAATGAATCCTAGGTGGTCTCTATTTCAAGCTTGTTCCCGAAATACAGCATTATTTATTGTATTGTAATACTGAAAGCTGTCAGTTCAGAGTGAGGTCCTGTTGTGCTTCATTTTGTGCGGAGATAAATTAGGGGTGAAAGAGCTTGGAGTTCAAACCAGGATGACTCGTAGAACAGGAAAGAGTTTTGCCAAAGATTGCTGGCATAATGTAAGAAGAAACAAGGTTCCCTATGCCTTTTGTCCAAACTATTGAATTATGTCACTTCTGTGTAGACCAGCCTGTGTCTGCAAGGGGAAAACCCCATCGTCTGATTTCAGGAACAAAGACATTAGGACAGAGTATCACAGAAAATCACACAAAAGTGTAATATAGTTTGCGGTATTGCAATAAAAAAAAAAATCCCTTGATGTAAGGTGGTGCTGGTGGGGAACAGCCTGATCTTGGACTTCAAACTGTATTCAGGGTCGTGCACTCTACGTCTTCCTAATCCTTGGTCAGCATCACGTGCTGATACCGGGGCAAAAAGAGTGGAGAGCTGGGCAAATTAGATTTATTGTTATAACAACCAATCTTTTCCTTCAGAGGCTACTCAGGAGATGGCAGCAATTTGACTCTACAAGTTAATTTGTAAGTTACATTTTGTAATTGACACAAGATGATCAAATGGAAAAAGAGGAAGGCGATGGTGTCAAAAGGGGTAAAGAAAATGTTTTTACATTAAGCGCATCTGTAGGTTAGATTGACAGACCCAGTTCTGAAGATGTTTTGGCACATACTGTCTTTGTGGTTAAATATGTGTTTACAGTAGGCCAAGTCCTTTGGTTTTGCCTGACCAAGGCTTTAATGCTTTGTCTGTTGAAAATAAAAAATGAAAACGTGGTGCGTATCTTGGGAAATCATTGCCCTAATACTTTCTTTATATAGTATGCCTGCGGTAATTAACAATTACTATTTTTTCTCTTTGCTGCAGAGTAACACTTGTAAGCAGCCTGAGCACTGGTGCACCTGTAGATGACATTTTGAGAGTCCCACGCTGGAAAAGAAGCAGAATTTTTTTTAATATCTCGGTGAGTCCAGGCAGATCGCTTACATGTAGGACATCTCAGATGTGTATCTGGATTGAAGGATGATTGTGGGCACCAGCATGAGAGCCATGAGAAGCATCCCCTTTATTTTTTGGAAGAGAGTAGATGAAGCATCTCCAACACCTTTAGAGTCAGAGAAGTATTTTTTAATTATAATGGGCAGTGGTGACTTGGAAATGTGTGTGGGTGGTTCTGGGAACCTCTTCGCAGAGATTGCCTTGAATGGAAATGGAACCAGAGAAGTGCGGTTAAGAAGATCAAGGGAATCGATTAATCTTTTTGTGAAGAGAGATTAAGGGTTTGGCTTGTTCAAAATCTAATCAAGGTCAGAAGAGAGATTATGACTCTCTGCATTAATATTAGAGAGTCATAAAAAGAGAATTGCTTAAGCTAAGAGGTGATGTGGTTGTACGTTGGTATTATTATGACAATATGATGTCTACAGTTGTTAGCTATTAAAAGTGGAGGTTCCTCCTTGTTTAAGGAAGAATTTGTGTGCTCTTCCAAACACCTTAAAAGCAAAAAGAACCTAAATGGCCTTAAGGTGGAATTAGAGTTCTTGGAAGACCTTGTGTAACTGTGCAGGGGAGTTTCTGGGGACAGGAAATTAGATAAAGTCTATAAATACCTGAGGCTTATCTGTCCGCAAGGGTGAGTGGCTGCAAAGCGGCTGATTTCCACGTGAGCCTTTGCGCCGTCCCCATCACAAGCTGCTGCTGGGGGCCAGGGATGCAATTCTCCCCGACAGAAAACTGTAGTTTCTTTATTTCTTTTTGGTGGGATGTTTGGGCTTTGCTTTCTAAGTGAGCGATCTGGCTGCAGCCAGATGGACACAGCGCTGAGGCTGCTACGGGAGGAACCGATTGAGCACCTGGAGAGTGTGAACTCAGCGTGATGAACTGCAGGGGTGTGAGACAACGGCAATTCCCTTTATCAGATATTCTTTAGAGCTCTTATAAATTGTAAATGGCTTGGAAGGGGGTTGTGACCTAGAGCATGTGATGATACAATGAGCGGATGTACCGAAGCTCCATTCTCGTGTAAAGTTTAAGTGAGCTTTCTCGACCGCAAAATTCTTTTGCGGTGAAAAGTGCTGCTTTGGACTGATTGAAACTGGCTGTAAAAACAGATTGAAGTTGGTACTTAACTACCAAAATAGAAGTGTGTACATGGGGGAAATATTATTTTTAAAAAAAAATCAAGATTTCTTCGTTCAACACTTGCAAAAAAAAACCCAAACCTTTACACTTTTAAAAAATGTACACTCAGAAATTTAATTTTTAGGCTTTTTTTTTTAAGTCTTAAAACATTTCTAGTAAAAGAAAACTCATGATTCAGCTTGAGGACTTCTTATACATCACAATGTGAAAAATGATTTTGTTTTGTTCCCATTTGACTTTAGGTTTCAGCCACCAAGACACAACGTAAGTTGTTCTGTCTCTGCTCTTACTGTCCCGCTGGCAAAGCATTTAGTGTGGGTTGCTTCGCACCTTAGAAAATCCAGGTATATTTACATTTCATAAAGCATTCTCATGAGTGAAATAAGTTTTTCTTCAAATATATTGTTTGCAGTCTAGACTATCATGATAATGTGGAATATAGACTAGCAGAAATAGTAATAAGAAAATATTAATAGAACTGATATAAGAATTAGTTGTGATTTTTTCCTCACAGGTATTATGAAGCTGAATTTAACTTTATTTCTCATATTTTTATTTATCATAAAAATTTACTGGTATAGACGGGAATTTGTCAGGAAGAAGTGGGATTGTATTCCTAAATTTATTTTCCACCACCCTGCCCGAAAGAAGTCCATACTTGTTGCTAGTAAAGGACAACTGAAGCAATCGAGGTAAACTGTGCTCCACGGTAACTGCCGAGGAGATCACTGATGAGATACAGGAGCTTCCAGCCAATTTTGCCACATCAAAAATCGTTACCATCCAACAGCTAATCAATAGATCATCTGAAATAAACTTCTGTTCTCAGGTGTCCAAAGCTCAAAAAAAAAAAAAAAATCAAAACCAAAACAAACAAAAAAACCACCTCATTAGACCTGGAATTAATTTACACCTTTTGGAGGTTCAGCAGAATGAGTGGCCCAGAGAGAAAGCAATACCGCTGTGTATTCTCCAGGGAATTGAAAGATGTTGGAATTACTGCTTTTTTTTGAGCTGAATAGAATGTATGAAATTCACTCTTGTCGTTACAGTTGTAGATTATAGCAAGTGCTGGCACATACGCTTCATCCCTTGCTGTCGAGTAAACTCATCCTTGAATGTCAGGGAAGTCGCCACAACTATCAATTCTGTCTAAAGTTCAAAATATGTGCCTCTTATTTTTTTCAAATACTGACCTTACTGCGTCATTGTTACATGTTGGCACAGCCTTTCCGTATTGATCATGAGATTAGGACTGGTCTTCTGAGTCTGAACATTTTTATGTCAACTTTGGAGGTGACAATGCTGACAAGAATTATTATTTGAATGTGTTTTACTTTTTGCTGATAATTAAAATTACAGATGGGTCATTTCAATTGTGATAACAAGATATTTGGCGATCTTTCAGAACTGGTGGCATGGATACAACTCATAATTAAGCTGATTTGGCTCCTTGGTAAGTACAATTTTAGATTTATGAGCAACAGAAGCCACACTGTAGTTATTTTCTTGCCCTTTTTAGAGTCTCCAGGGTGAAATGAGTCAACTTGAGCAATCAGACATCCTGCTGCCAGTTGGTACCAACAATAACCAGTAACCGATTCATGGAAGTTTCTGTAAAATCCTTTCTGTTAGAGGGATATGTAAGTTATTGAATGCATTATTTTTTTTAATTTGTGGTGGCTCTTCTATAGCTGTTGTTCTTGCAACTAAACAGATTTGCTGCTGTAACCCAAATTCCAGCAAGTCCTCAGTACAGACTGTACAGGAGCACTGCGACGTGCAAGCTTTGATAGGAAGTCATGGTCAGCATGAAGTCACTCTGACATTCATAGGTAGTAATGTCCGGACACTCATTTAAACATAATGTCGTAGTCATACTTTGATAAAAATTCTATAATAACTTTCAATCCAGTTTAAAATGAAAAATATCTCCATTAAGTAAATGAGAAGGTAAAGTCCTCATTCTTTGCATCGTGTGGTGGCATTCATATATATTTTAGGGTAATAAATGGGCTGGAAAAAATGTAGCCAGGTGAAAGGACAGTACTAGCACAAGAACATAGATAAACTGCCCTTGAATGATTTAGTTGTGCTGTCATCATTAGGGTGAGTAGTTTTACAGCTGTCCAGTGGAAACTGTGAGAAGAAAATACAAACTATCCAACAACAAGAAAATCTCCAGTTGGCATTACTGCATTTGAGAGAGATATTACTAAATTTCTGAAAAGACTTTATTATAAATTGCTCCCAGCATCGCAGGTTTCAACCCAGTGGCTTAGGAGATTTGTGCTGGTGCGGTACCTGTGCATGACTGGAATGAAACACAAAGGTAGGAAGGAAATATCACTGAATCATAAGATGATGGAAATTACAGGAGAAAAAAAAACCAACTCTCTCATGTCATTTAGTCCATTCCCTTGACAGCACAGAACATGAATTCAGTCTCACTGTTAGAGCTTGTTCTAATATTCAGGATAAATTACCCTCATCTTTGCTGCACGCAATTCCTCACATTTATAATCATCCTACTATACTAAACAGGTTTTTTCCTATTTACATTGGCTGCCTTCAATGACTCTCTCACTTTGTCACCACCTTATTTGTCACATGCCCAAGTTGTACATGTTTAGGTCTTTCAATCTCTCATAAGAAAACCACCTTCAATCTCGTTAAGGAAAATAGCTACCACAGTGATGCTAAAATGTAAAGACCTGCCAGACAGGGATTGTTAACAAGATGGGATCTCCATGCTGCAGTTGGTGCAACCACCTTGATAAATGTCCTGATTTGAAATTTCAAGGTTGATAGAACCTTTTTTTTCCTCCTCGTTAGGTCTGTCTTTGGCAGGTAAAAGTTATTTTCTTCACTGCTCTAGTTTGCTCATTCAAATGATCAGCCAGTTCTTAAGAGGAAGGCTGCAAATGTTTTCTTTCTTGAATGATGAAATAATCTTTCCCCTCAGAATCTCACATTATTGTGATTGCTGGAGTACATGCAGATTCAATCCTTTCTTTAGGATGTGAGAATTGGTTTTCATCTTGCTTATTATAACTTTGGGGCCCAGATCCCCATGCAACGAAGCTCCCAAATGGTGGTGGCTATGCTGGTGGGCACCGGCGGGGGCTCCGCTTCTTGGAGAACGTTTTACTGGGTATCTGGATGCTGCTGAAAAATGATTTCTAAGAATGAAGTAAGACATTGTCAAACAGCTGAAAATCAAATGCTGTGCTTTTTAAGAGAGGTTTAGCATCACAGTTTTCAGAGCAATAGCTGAATTTTCCCCTTTTGAGTGCTACCATAAAGAAATCTGTTCCATCTCAGCCTGCTCCTTTTCCCCAGTTTGCTCCTCTGCGAAGTTTTTAATTTGTTGCATAGTTTGATGTTATAGAAATTACTTCAACATCACCTTTTAGTCAGACGTCCTCTGAGGAGCATGACTTACAATACAATTTAATCAGAAATGAGTTTGTAACAAATTGCAAATTGCCAAGCTCGCGAAACACAACTTTTCATAAATGCCACTTACAACCTTGCAGATTCGAGTCCTCGAGCACCAGTCAGGCTTTTAAGCTTCCTCATTTGTCTTCCCTTATGGACTGCAGAGCAAAAATTAAAAATGCATTTTAGTTTTAACTAGAAAAAATAACATGAGGATTTGTCAGGTCATTATGCATTTTGATCCTGTCACACCGTAGAGTATTTGTGTTGAGAAGTTGTGGTTCCCAAGTCAGGTGCCAGCATTTACTGTTTCTTTATGGATCTTTACCTGTGTGCACATCACCCAGCGGGGTGAATTATCGCAGCAATTAAATGGTGACTGTGATTTCAAATGACAAATCACCTTGTAAAAAGAGAAGATTCAGTCTGGAATATAAGTTGGGTGAAATTTTGGGTAGTCGAAGATGGAATTAAAGGTAAAAACGTTACGTATAATTACCACTGTAATAAATGTTTAGATTTTAAGATGATATATCAAGGATATAGTCCACTCATTTTTTTGAGAAATGGGATTAGTTCATTCAGTAAAATCTTTGCCTTCCAGAGGAAATGTGTGGCGAGCCCTGTTTGAAGGAGCCTGCATATCGATTACTTGTCTGCATTTAGTTATTGATATCTTGCAGCTCTATGTTTTCAGGACTGCTACAAAGGACGGACCCCCGGTGTCCCTGCAGAACAGGCAAGTTCTTGAGATCTGTCGCAGTTACTGCCACAGGCTTATGAAAAGCCCTTTACGACACACCGAGTAAATATTGCTTTAGAAATTGGCTATTCATTTATGTGCACAACAGACCATGGTATTTCCTTCTAAGCCGCTGGTCTCTTGCATCAGTCCCTGTGTGATTCCACAGGAGACTTTTACTGTATCGCTTCCTAACCGGCCTGATTAGCTGCAGAGCTAATATATAATATTTCCAGGTCTTTGGAGACCCTTGCAAAACATAGCTCTGCCACTGCTGAGGTTTCAGCTTTTCTGATAACTGATTTCCTTCTGCGTGCAAGAGATTTTAGTCATAATGGCTTTGCTTCCTCTCATTTGCCTGATTATAAACCAAATACGTTTCCATGCAGATGCATCAAATGAGAAAGTCACGAACTGTGGAAGAGAAAATGAGCGTGATTCATTAGCCGAGCCATTGTATTGAGATCAGAACCAGGACTGATCGCTAACTGTGCCCTTTATCTACTTCGTCACCTTGGATAAATCACCTATTTGCTTGGTTTTTTCCCCCGCTTTGAACATGCAATACATAAGCCCGTCTAGACAAAGACTGTGTCTTCAGAATAGATGACTAGAAGCGCTGCCGGGGATCATGGAGTCGATTCCCTCACAATCACAGGCACCTCCGCACTGTTTTTTATTTCGGGTGTCCCCACCGCTTCACAACCACGTGTATCGCAAGTCACAAACCTCTCTCTGCAGCTCCATACAATAACATAAAATCTTTTGTAAGGGAATGTGAAAACCATAAAGTATAACGTGCCGGAGTAGGAACAGGGTGTCGCTGAAATATATTGTGTATTCATGCAATGAAGAATAGTACAACAGAGCCCTGGCTATTGGATCGAAACAAATAATGATGGAAAACGGTGGTTGACAGCTCCTTACAAGGCAAACCAAAATATGTTTAGTGGCAAATGAGGAAAATAATAAGCAAGGCAGACCTGCTGCAGTGCAAGCTATTAATTTCTGAATTCCATTCTGAAGCAGAAAGTGGAGATAACTGGTGATTTCTCTATTACGTTCACAGGTGTTGAGGATCTGAGACATTCGGCATCAGTGGCACATCCAGAAGATTGCTGGCTTGTTCCCAGAGACCTGAAATCCCATTCTTCTCTCTATTTTAATGAAGCTCAGAGATGGCCCTTTATCTCTTTTAAGAATGAACTGAAGGTATTGGAAATGGAGCAGGAAACTAGAAGCATCGGAGACAGTGAGAAAGCCGATAGTTGTGTCTGAGCTGTTGGGTCTTGAGCCAGGTAAAGGAATAAGGCAAACTGACCTGTTTGCATGTCCCTGCTAAAAAGCTTGGAAATATGTCCTTGGAAAAGATTTCCAAAAGCTCAGAGGAATGAAAAGAAACCACCCTTGACTTTGGATAGGAAATGATCTCATACTGTTGTAGCCTAATTGTGATGTTTTGTGCTGCTCCCTGGAGAGAAATGCGGGTAATCGGCTTCTCCTAAACTCCAGTGCCACTGGCACATCAGCTCAAGTGCTCCAGCCTTTCACGGTTGAAAGTGGTTCAGTTTCTGATAAACTTTTGGTGTTTCAAAGAGATACAAAATCTTCATGTGTCCTGTGCTTCAGTGAAACAACCGTAATAGAAATAAACCTCCTGATCTGGGGTTATCTCTGAGGAAAGCCAGTCTTCCTGCGGCTGCCAGTTGCAAATGAACTTAGTTACAAAATTCCTCTTTATTACCACCTTTCCCTACCCCTGAGGTCAATTCTGAAATACGTATGAAATGTGATTAGTGCAGGTCCGTTTCTGGCGGCACTTTTTACACAAGTGGCTCCCGGTGGCAGACCTGAATGTGTTCATACTGAAGTGATTCTGTTAAATGTAACACCACTTGGTATGCAGCCCGAGTGTTGTTTGTCTTCACAGGACTTTAACGATGCGCTGCAGACGTTGGGATCG